>NC_084611.1:48760317-48935317 GCF_033978795.1 Nerophis ophidion | reverse complement strand
TATATATATATAGATATATATGTATGTATATGTATATATATATACTGTATATATCTTAATTGGATTATCCAGAGAATAGTGCTCGATACCGTGGTAGAGCGCAATATGTATGTGTGGGGAAAAATCACAAGACTACTTCATCTCTACAGAACTGTTTCATGAGAGGTTCCCTCAATCGTCAGGAGATTTTAAAGGAAGCATTCACATACATTGGTTTGTATAGGGCACAGAGTGGGTAGGTACAGGCAGGCGTAGGGGCGTGGTGATTGGCTCATGTGTTACCTAGGAGGTGTTTCCGTCTGTGACGGCATGCTGATATGATTTCACTGCGCTTGTTGAAGGGGTAACAGGTTTAGGTGATATATAATAAACCGTTTCTCTTTTAAGCAGAGGTTGCATCTTTTATTACCACTGTTGTAAGGTGTGCTGGATGCAGGAATTTGCCATGTTATTGAATATTCAACATTATTGTCTTTGAGGTGCCAAATGTGCTTGCTGAGTTCTGTAGAATTCCGCAAAGTCTGGTTTCTAAAGGAGGCCTGGGGGCAGGCAGTCCTTTTGCAATTTCTTTATTGTGATTTGAAATAATTTGTTGTATGTTATTCATACAGCTGTAGCTCAATTTAATGTTGTTCTGGTTGAATACTTTTCTTAGGGTGTTGTATTTGGGGAAGTGTTTGTCGATCAGAGTGAGGAACTTGTGGCCAATATTAGTTGAGACGTATTTGCTGTATGGGGGGTTGTACCAGATGATGTTTTGTTTTCTGCTCTTATATTTATTTAAAAAATATAAACAAATAAGGAAATGTGGCATATATATATATATATGTATGTACATACATACTAACATACATACATATATATGTATATACATATATATATATGTATATATATATATTTAATAGTTTATATGTATGTTGTGTTTTAAACATGTATATATATACATATATGCATACATAAATACATGCATACATACTTACATATATATATATATATATATATATATATATATATATATATATATATATATATATATATATATATACACACACATACCTGCCCCCGGACACATTTTCTTCTCAAAATTTGGCCCCCCGAGTAAAAATATTTGCCCAGGCCTGCCTTAGAGTCATATAACATGCTATATGAGACATGTTAATGTTAGCACACAGGCTAAATGTTAAAATGTAAGCATGCTAACGTTTTAGGCTAGCTCTATAGCTCATTTTGAAGAGTGACACCTAAAACTCTCGGATTCAGACCATTTTCAGAGTACGGCGACCCCCCCGGCCCCAGCCAGGGGTCCAGGGCCCAGACAGCAGGACCCTCAAGAAGTGACATGTGCTCCTTACCTGCATGTACTTGTAAAGCAGCAGTACCAGGAAGAGGCAGAGGATGGCGCCGGTGGCCACGATGCTGATGAGAAGCGGGGTGAAGAGTTCATGGGGAACCAGGCGCTCTGAGGGGACAACATTCAAGGTTATAAGCCACACAGACTCGCTCGGTGCTGACGTGGACAGGAAGACAGCTGCTGCTTTGTTGCTGTGTGCTGGATTACATCTCTAATCCCAGACTGCACCGTCAGCACCATCTCAGCTCCACCATTCAGCAGCCGGTAAACACACCTGCCTTCTGTGAGTGTGTGTGAGTGTGAGTGTGAGTGTGAGTGTGAGTGTGAGTGTGAGTGTGAGTGTGAGTGTGAGTGTGAGTGTGAGTGTGCGTGTGCGTGTGCGTGTGTGTGTGTGTGTGTGTGCGTTACCACTGATGGAGAAGAGGGTGAAGACCTCCTCTGTGTCGGTGGAGGCCACACACTCCAAGGTGTGGAAGTGGGCGTGCTCCTTGCTGACGTTCAGTCGGCTCTCCACCTTGCTCTTGCCAAAGGTGGAGCGTGTCACCATGGCGACGTCCACCGTTTCCCATTGGGTGGCGTTGGGCAGTTTGGAGCATCTGTGGGGAGGTCATTGGCAAGGTCAACCCCATGTGAGGTGGTGCGCCCGCTACCGTGTGGAGACACAGCACCACCACCACGTGTGGTCCTCACAGGTCACGCATGGTCGGGTGCTCAAAGACGTCCATCCACATCCGAATGGACGTTTTTATTCATTCCGATTCCAAATCGAGTCATAATATTCAAAAATCCATCTATCCATCCATCCATTTCCTACCGCTTGTTCCTTTTGGGATCGCGGGGCTGTGGGGTCGCTGGAGCTTATCTCAGCTGCGTTCTGGCGGAAGGTGGCGTACACCCTGGACAAGTCACCACCTCATCACAGTCGATTACAAAAAAATGAATGAATAAAATACATTTTGACATTGTAATATAATGCGGGAATCGATTCAGAATCAAATCGTCACGCCCGAATCTTGATTCTTATTCAAGCCGATTCTAAATTGAGTCATAATTTAAAAAAATCAATTGAAAAAATAAATACAACTTTTACATTGCGATACATTGTTTGAAATCGGTTTAAATCGAGAATCGTGTTTAATCCAGAATCGATTCTGAATCAAATCGTCACAACTGAATCGAGATTCTTATTCATCCCGATTCTAAATCGAATAATAACGTTAAAAAATCGATAAAAAATGTAATAAAATAAATGTTGACATTGTGATATAATGCGAGAATCGGTTTGAATCGAGAATCGATTCTGAATCAAACCGTCACATCCGAATCTTGACTCTTATTCATGCCGATTCTAAATCAAGTCATAATTTTAAGAAATCGATTTAAAAAAATAGAATAAAATAAAATAAATGTTGACATTGTGGTAGAATGCGAGAATCGGTTTGAATCAAGAAGCGATTCTGAATCAAATCATCACATCCGAATCTTGATTCTTATTCATGCCGATTCTAAATCGAGTCATAATTTTAAAAAATCAATTGAAAAAAAAATACAATTTTTACATTGCGATACATTGCAAGAAATCGGTTTGAATAGAGAATCATATTTAATTGAGAATCGATTCTGAATCAAATCGTCACAACCGAATCAAGATTCTTATTCATCCCGATTCTAAATCGAATAATAGCGTCAAAAAATCGATAACATTTTTTATAAAATAAATGTTGACATTGTGATATAGTGCGAGAAACGGTTTGAATAGAGAATCGATTCTGGATCAAATGGTCACATCCGAATCTTGATTCTTATTCATGCCGATTCTAAATCGTGTCATAATTTTCAAAAATCTATTGAAAAAATAAATACAACTTTTACATTGAGATACATTGCTAGAAATCGGGTTGAATCGAGAATCATGTTTAATCGAGAATCGATTCTGAATCATATCGTCACTTGCAAATCGCAATTGTTATTCATCCCGTTTCTAAATAAAAAAATAACGTTAAAAAATCAAATAAAATAAATGTTTACATTGCGATACATTGTGAGAATCGGTTTTGAATGGAATCGTCACATCAGAATTGCAACTCTAATTCAACCCATTTCTAAATTGATCCATCATTTTCTAAAATCTATTAAAAAATAAATCAATAAAATAAATGTTGACATTGCGATACAATGAAAGAATCGGTTTGAATCGTGAATCGATTCTGAATCAAATCGTCACATCCGAATTGCGATTCTTATTCATACCAATTCTAAATCGAGTCATAATTTTCAAAAATGAATTAAAAAAAAAAAATAAAATGTTTACATTGTGAATGCAGCTCAGATAGGCTCCAGCACCCCCCACGACCACAAAAGGGATAAGTGGTGAAAAATGGATGGAGGGATGGATGGATGGATATATTGCGAGAATCGAATTGAATGGAGAATCGGTTTATATTGAAATTGGTGTTTGATTGAGAACTGATTCTGAATTGAATCATCACATCTGAATCACAGTTCTTATTCATCCGGGTTCTTCATTGATTAATAATAAAAAGTTGATTAAAAAAATAAAGAAATAAAAACAACTTTTACATTGCGATAAATTGCGAGAAATCGGTTTGAATCGAGAATTGTGTTCAATCGAAATTCGATTCTGAATCAAATCGTCGTAGCCGAATCGCAATTCTTATTCATCTCGATTCTAAATCGAATAATAACGTTCAAAAATCAATAAAAAAATTAAAAAAATGTTTACATTGCGATACATTGTGAGAATCGGTTTGAATCAAGAATCGATTTGGAATCGAATCATCACACCCGAATCTTGATTCTTATTCATGCCGATTCTAAATCGAGTCATAATTTTCAGAAACCAATTTAAAAAAAATAAATAACATTTTAACATTGTGATATATTGCGAGAATCAGTTTGAATCGAGAATCGGTTTGTATTGAAAATAGTGTTGGATTGAGAACTGATCCTGAATTGAATCATCACATCTGAATCGCAGTTCTTAATTGATTAATCATTTTCAAAGTTGATTAAAAAAATAAATAATTACAACTTTTACACTGCGGTACATTGCTAGAAATCGGTTTTAATCGGCAATCGTGTTTAACCGAGAATCGATTCTGAATGAAATTGTCACATCTGAATCCCAATTCTTATCCATCCCGATTCTAAATCGAATAATAACGTTCAAAAATCGGTAGAAAATTTAATAAATGTTTACTTTGCGATACATTGTGAGAATCGGTTTGAATCAAGAATCGATTTTGAATCGAATCCTCACAATCCGAATTGCAATTCTAATTCATCCCATTTCTAAATTGGTTCACAATTTAAAAAAAATGTATTACAAAACAAATAAAAACAAATGAAATAAATGTTGACATTTTGAGAACAGATTTGAATAATGTCCGTTAAAACGGACTTTGAAACAACGTTGATGAATAGTTGTATTTGGAACGTTGTGTCAACGTTGATGTCTAATGTTGTTGGTTGGGAAATGACCAAATGTCAATGTCAAATCAACGTCACAACCTGACATTGATTCAACTTTAAAAATTATGTTTTTTCAACGTTGTAATTGTGTTGTAGACTATTGGTTTGGAAATGACCAAAATTCAATGTTAGATCAACATCAGAACCCTCATTAAACATTGTCAAAAAGCATGTTGTTTCAATCTTGTATTTGTGTTGTAGAATATTGGTTGGGAAATGACCAAAATTCAATGTTAGATCAACATCAGAACCCTCATCAAACATTGGCAAAAAGCATGTTGTTTCAACCTTGTATTTGTGTTGTAGAATACTGGTTGGGAAATGAAAAAAAATTCTATGTCAAATCAACGTCAGAACGGAAAATGTATTAAACGTAGTCAAAAAGCAGGTTGTTTCAACGTTATGTTTGTATTGTAAAATATTTGTTGGTAAATGACCGAAATTCAATGTTAGATCAATATCAGAACCCAACATTGATTAAACGTCGTCAAAAAGCATGTTGTTTCAACGTTGTGTTTGTGTTGTAGAATATTGGTTCGGAAATGACAAATAATCAACATCAGAACCCAACTTTGATTCAACGTCGTCACAAAGCATGTTGTTTCAACGTTATATTTTTGTTGTAGAATATTGTTTGGGAAATGACCAAATTTCAATGTCAAATCAACATCAGAACCCGACATTGATTAGACGTCGTCAAAAATCATGTTGTTTCAACGTTATGTTTGAGTTGCACAATGTCAGGACCTAATTCAACAAGTTGTCAACGTTGTTTCAATGTCTTGTGCCTGCTAGGTAAAAGCTGTGCTGGACAAAGAGTCGACAGTCCGGAGCTTTTAGTTCATTGGCAAGCACTGCTCGACTGAACTCTCAGTCAGCGGGGATTTGCGGTTAGGGCTTGGCGTGGTCAAGATGGCCACTTTTACAAGAGATATCGGGGGGGAGGGGGGACCCGTGTAGTACCTGGTGTGAGGGAGGTCACAGAGGTACCAGCTGATCTTAGGAACTGGATGACCAGCAGCCACACACTTCACCTGACCGTCCACTGGTCCTTCCTGGGCGATGATGACTGGCGCACCTTGCAGAGTAAACACAGGTTATTACCGAAGATAGTCCACCTCCTGTGAACTCTCTCAGTATGGACTTACTGTTGACATACACTTGGAAGAAGTGCTCCACAGATGCGTCTTCATGACTGGCGAAGAACTTGTAGACGCCCCCTTCCGATCCGAGAACCCTCACCAGTCTCAGCTCGCTGATGAACCTGCAGTTGAAGAAGGATTCAAGATGGTATGCAGCCAAGATGGCGGCCAACGCCGTACCTGTATCTGTGTTGGTGGACGGTACCTGTATGTGTTTTGGTGAACGGTACCTGCATCTGTGTTGGTGGACGTTATCTGTGTTGGTGGATGGTACCTGTATCTGTGTTGGTGGACGGTACCTGTATCTGTGTTGGTGGACGTTATCTGTGTTGGTGGACGTTATCTGTGTTGGTGGATGGTACCTGTATCTGTGTTGGTGGACGTTATCTGTGTTGGTGGATGGTACCTGTATCTGTGTTGGTGGACGGTACCTGTATCTGTGTTGGTGGACGTTATCTGTGTTGGTGGACGTTATCTGTGTTGGTGGACGGTACCTGTATCTGTCTTGGTGGACGGTAACTGTTTGTGTGTTGGTGAACGGTACCTGTATCTGTATGGGTGGACGGTATCTGTATGTGTGTTGGTGAACGGTACCTGCACCTGTGTTGGTGGATGGTACCTGTATCTGTGTTGGAGGACGATACCCGTATGTGTGTTGGTGAACGGTACCTGTATCTGTGTTGGTGGATTGTACCTGTATCTGTGTTGGTGGACGGTACCCGTATGTGTGTTGGTGAACGGTACCTGTATCTATGTTGGTGGACGTTATCTGTGTTGATGGACGGTATCTGTATGTTTGTTGGTGGACGGTACCTCTATGTGTGTTGGTGGACGGTATCGGTATGTGTGTTGGTGGACGGTACCCGTATGTGTGTTGGTGGACGTTATCTGTGTTGATGGACGGTATCTGTATGTTTGTTGGTGGACGGTACCTGTATGTGTGTTGGTGGACGGTATCGGTATGTGTGTTGGTGGACGGTACCCATATGTGTGTTGGTGAACAGTACCTGTATCTGCGTTGGTGGACAATACCTGTATCTGTGTTGGTGTATGGTAGCTGTATCTGTCTTGGTGGACGGTACCTGTATGTGTGTTGGTGAACGGTACCTGTATATGTGTTGGTGGAGGGTAACTGTATCTGTTTTTGGTGGACGGTACCTGTATTAGTGTTGGACGGTACCTGTATCTGTGTTGGTGGACGGTACCTGTATCTGTGTTGGTGGAAGGTCACTGTATATGTGTTGGTGGACGGTAACTGTATCTGTGTTGGTGGATGGTACATGTATTAGTGTTGTTGGACGGTACCTGTATCTGTGCTGGTGGACGGTAACTGTATCTGTGTGGGTGGTTGGTATCTGTGTTGGTGGACGGTACCTGTATGTGTGTTGGTGGACGGTGATGACGTGCTCGCTGGTGTTGAGCAGTCGTTGGTTCTTGTAAGACCAGAACAGGGATCTAGGAGCAGGATAGGCATCAAATTCCACTCGGAGACTCAGACTCTCGCCCTCTGGAACATCAGCCCGTGCAGGACTTGGGAGACCCAACATGGTGATGAACCCTTTATCTGTGCAACAGAACAAAGCAAAGACTGTTCTGGACAAAGTAGTCACAAAAACTGTTCTGGACAAGGTCGTCACAAAGACTTTTCTGGACAAGGTAGTCACCAAGACTGTTCTGGAAAAGGTCGTCACAAAGACTGTTCTGACAAAGTTGTCACAAAGACTGTTCTGGACAAGGTCGTCACAGAGACTGTTCTGGACAAGGTCATCACAGAGACTGTTTTGAACAAGGTAGTCACAAAGAGTGTTGTGGACAAAGTAGTCAAAAAGACTGTTCTGGACAAGGTAGTCCACAAAGACTGTCATGGACAAGGTAGTCACAAAGACTGATCTGGACAAGGTAGTCACAAAGACTGTCCTGGACAGGGTCGTCACAAAGACTGTTCTGGACAAGGTAGTCACAAAGACTGTCCTGGACAGGGTCGTCACAAAGACTGTTCTGGACGAGGTTGTCACAAAGACTGTTCTGGACGAAGTCGTCACAAAGTCTGTTCTGGACAAGGCAGTCCACAAAGACTGTTCTGGACAAAGTAGTCACAAAGACTGTCCTGGACTCGTTAACATGGCAGCCAAGTCTGACTTGGTAGTTGAACTAACAATTGTTCTATTTTATGTCTCACAAGATCTACAGTATTTAGCACATTTAGTCCAGAACATGTCAACACAAAAGTAAAAATTTGAAGACTTTGTTTTTGTTGACATGTAGCAGTCTGAGAGCCACCATGACAGAATGAAAGTAAGACTCAACCAATCAGAGGGTCTGTTCAGTGTGGTGGCCCCTGATTGGCTGACAGACAGCATCCCTATAATGGATTAAATATAATGTCAAGGTTGTAAACAACTTTTGCTGCTCTATTTGTGAACTACTTTGGAATTATAAAACATTATTTTCTTTTCACAATATGCCAGAACGGGAGGGGGAGCTGTCCGAGGATAATTCTGTCGTCGCCCGCACGTGAGGAGCCGAGCTAACTGATAGCAGCGGTCTGATAGCACTTTTCTAAACAGGACTTTCAATCGAAGCAGGAGGTAATAAAGGAAGATCTCCATCGAGACAGAGAGACTTTTAAAACTGAAGAAAGATAAGGAAGACTTTTGTAAACAAGTTATCGATGCTTTTGATCAGAAGGAGCTGGCATAGACTTCATTTAAAGGTAAGATCATAATAAAGTTTTTTTTTTATCAAATGTACTTTTTATGATGTATCCTTACATCACACTCAAATTTTTACTGCATGCCTTTGGTAAGTGCCGTAGTGAGAAGAGGTTTTAAATTAATTAGCGCCCCAGTGGCCATTCAAGGAAATACGGTAGTCCGTAATCACAAGCGTCTCAAAGGACTGCACAAGCCACGACAACATCCGACATACGAAGTGCATATCATTGAAGTACTTTATTTACAAGCCACATTAAACCATGTGGCTGGTTAGATCTGGCCCTGGGCCCCTGGTCCCTGAGTTGGACAGACATGGACATGTGTTGTGATACGTATTTGTTATCTTTAGCACTTTGCTGCGTGACATCGTCTCTCAGCAGGCCAAAGGAACAATATCCATCCCCACAGGTAAATACTATCACTCACATGCTGACCTTTAAGTCGAGATTCAGTTTTATGTTTGACTACAGACTGCTGAGTCCATCTTGTTGTGGAGCCGAGCAAACCGTTTTTATTCTTTGTTTTGTCATTCTATATGCTCTGTTGTCTTGGTCAATCATGTCCCGACGTGCCCCAAACGGATTTTTTTTATTGCGGTAGAAGAAGAAAAATCTCCTCTAGGCTGCTTGATTTGCATAAAATGCCTTTCAAGGCCAGTCATGTTGACTCAGAGTGGCCAACAACTGCTAACTGTTGCCTTGCACGGCAGCAGTTTGCAACCTGACTCCACCGTTTGTTGCCGTGACGTCAACCTGCTGATAGGGCGATTGAGGGGGAGTTCACATTGGGGGCAAATGGCCCCCAGCTCATTTCTTAACCTAATCTAAAAATACTATTTTTAAAAAGTAGTAGAAAAAAAGTGTAAAAGAACAAACAAGTAGACAAATAGCAAGAAAAAGTTGATTCTAAGAACACAAAACTGCCATGTTGGATTTTGTTTTTCTTTAAAGGGGAACATTATCACAATTTCAAAAGGGTTAAAAACAATAAAAATCAGTTCCCAGTGGCTTGTTTTATTTTTCAAAGTTTAAAAAAAAAATTTACACCTCCCGGAATATCCCTAAATAAAGCTTTAAAGAGCCTTATTTTCGCTATCTTCGAAACCACTATCCATTTCCCTGTGACGTCATACAGTGCTGCCAATACAAACAACATGGCGGTTACCACAGCAAGATATAGCGACATTAACTCGGATTCAGACTCGGATTTCAGCGGTTTAAGCGATTCAACAGATTACGCATGTATTGAAACAGATGGTCGGAGTATGGAGGCAGATAGCGAAAACGAAATTGAAGAAGAAATTGAAGCTATTGAGCGAATAGCTATTGACGCTATTCGGCCATAGCATGGGTGTACCTAATGAAGTGGCTCATAGCATGGCTGCCTTATTAGCATCGCGGGTAAAATGTGCGGACCAAACGATCAGGACTTTCGCATCTTGTGACACTGAAGCAACTTAAATCCGTCGATTGGTAAGTGTTTGTTTTGCATTAAATGTGGGTATCTAGTTTCAAATGTACATACAGCTAGCGTAAATAGCATGTTAGCATCGATTAGCGTAGCATGTTAGCATCGATTAGCTGGCAGTCACGCCGTGACCAAATATGTCTGATTAGTACATAAGTCAACAACATCAACAAAACTCACCTTTGTGATTTCGTTGACTTAATCGTTGCAAATGCATCTGCAGGTTATCCATACATCTCTGTGGCATGTCTGTCTTAGCATCGCCGGTAAAATGTGCAGACACTCTGGCAAATTCAATGCTGGTCTGGCGGCAGATTTCTTGCCATAGGTGCAACTTGAATCCCTCCCTGTTAGTGTTGTTACACCCTCCGACAACACACCGACGAGGCATGATGTCTCCAAGGTTCCAAAAAATAGTCGAAAAAACGGAAAAATAACAGAGCTGAGACCCGGTGTTTGTAATTTTTTGAAAATGAAAATGGCGGGTGTATTACCTCGGTGACGTCACGTTCTGACGTCATCGCTAAAAGACCGATAAACAGAAAGGCGTTTAATTTGCCAAAATTCACCCATTTAGAGTTCGGAAATCCGTTAAAAAACTACATGGTCTTTTTTCTGCAACATCAAGGTATATATTGACCCTTGCATAGGTTTGGTGATAATGTTCCCCTTTAAAGCTGTCATTGATCCAAAAAATAACAATGAATAAAAATAGTGTTGCTATGAATTATTGACCAATTTAAGGGTCCAAATACTTTGAAAAAAATGGGGGGAAATATAGGATATTGTGTGATTGCTGTATGAAAAACTATTTTTTCTTTGACTGAAGCATTAAAAAGATAATAAAAATTAATTAATTATTGACCAATTTAAGGCTCGAAATAATTTGAAAAAGAAATTGGGGGAAAATATAGCATATTTTGTGTGTTTGCTGTATGAAAAACACATTTTTCTTTGACTAAATCATTAAAAAAATAATACCCAAAAAATTAATTATTGACCAATTTAAGGCTCCAAATACTTTGAAAAAAGAAATAGGGGAAAAATATAGCATAATGTGTGTGTTTGCTGTATGAAAAAATATTTTTTCTTTGACTAAAGCTTTAAAAAAATAATAAAAATTAATCAATGAATGACCAATTTAAGGCCCCAAATACTTTGAAAAATAAATCAGGGAAAATATAGCATATTTTGTGTGTTTGCTGTATGAAAATCAAAATTTTTTTGACTAAAGTTTTAAAAAAATAATAAAAATGAATTAATTATTACCACTTTAAGGCTCCAAATACTTTGAAAAAAATGGGGGGGAAATATAGCATATATTGTCTGTTTGCTGTATGAAAAACTATTATTTATTTGACTAAAGCGTTAAAAAATAATAAAAATTAATGAATTATTGACCAATTTAAGGCTCCAAATACTTTTAAAAAAATTGGGAGAGAATATAGCACAGGGGTAGGGAACCTATGGCTCTAGAGCCAGATGTGGCTCTTTTGATGACTGCATCTGGCTCTCTGATAAATCTGAGCTGACTTTGCTTAACACGATAAGTAATGAATATTTCCACTTGTAATCACAGTGTTAAAAATAATGTTCAAAATATAAAACATTCTCATGCATTTTTAATCCATCCATCCGTTTTCTACCGCAACCTGTTCAAGAAGTTGCGTTAATGGTAAGAAGTTATTTATTTATTATTGGTTAGTGTGGGGCTTGCCCTCCTGGGGTTTTTCAGACCCCCAAGCACCGACATGAGAGCCTGTTTCAGGGTTACAATATTGTTTTATTTTTCAATAAGTCTCTCGGTTGCTTTCCAGCAATTTTATTTCCAGCCCCAACCCAGTCTCTCCTCCTGGCTGCTGCTTATAACAGAGCGACAGGTGATTAGATAACAAGGCCCAGGTGGGCCATCTACGCACCTGTCGCTGCAGGCCACGTCCCCTCCACAGTTAGCTTCAGAATAACAATGTTATTACAAAGAATAACAGACCTATTATACTCTAGAAATGTTGGTCTTACTTAAAAATGCACGTGTTTAGTTGTGTTCAGTATTAAAAAACATATTATATGGCTCTTACGGAAATATGTTTTAAAATATTTGGCTTTTTGGCTCTATGAGCCAAAAAGGTTCCCGACCCCTGATATAGCATATTTTGTGTCTTTGCTGTATGAAAAACACATTTTTCTTTGACTAAAGCATTCACAAAATTATAAAAATGAATGAATTATTGACCAATTTAAGGCTCCAAATACTTTGAAAAAAAATTGGGGGATAATAAAAATTGCTGTATGAAAAACAATTTTTTCTTTGACTAAAGCACTAAAAAAAATCGTAAAAAATAATGAATGAATGACCAATTAAAGGCTCCAAATAATTGGAAAAAATTTGGGGGGGAAATATAACATATTTTGGGTGTTTGCTGTATGAAAAATTAATTCTTCTTTGACTGAAGCATTAAAAAATAATACAAATGAATGAATTATTGACCATTTTAAGGCTCCAAATACTTAGAAAAAAATGGGGGATAATGTAGCATATTTTGTGTGCTTGCTGTATGAAAAAAAAAAGTTTCTTTGACTAAAGCATTAAAAAAATGAATGAATTACTTACTAATTTAAGGCTCCAAATACTTTGAAAAAAAAATTGGGGGAAATATAGCGTATTTTTTGTGTTTGCAGTATGAAAAACAATTTTTTCCTCGACTAAATCATTAAAAAAATATATAAAAATGAATGAATTACTGACAAATTTAAGGCTCCAAATACTTTGAAAAAAATGGGGGGAAATATAGGATATTTTGTGTGTTTGCTGTATGAAAAACTATTTTTTCTTTGACTAAAGCATTAAATAAATGGGTTGTACTTGTATAGCGCTTTTCTACCTTCAAGGTACTCAAAGCACTTTGACACTACTTCCACATTTACCCATTCACACACACATTCACACACTGATGGAGGGAGCTGCCATGCAAGGCGCCAACCAGCACCCATCAGGAGCAAGGGTGAAGTGTCTTGCTCAGGACACAACGGACGTGATGAGGTTGGTACTAGGTGGGATTTGAACCAGGGACCCTCGGGTTGCGCACGGCCACTCTCCCACTGCGTCACGCCGTCCCAAAAAGATAATAAAAATTAATTAATTATTGACCAATTTAAGGCTCGAAATAATTTGAAAAAGAAATTGGGGGAAAATATAGCATATTTTGGGTGTTTGCTGTATGAAAAACAATTTTTTCTTTGACTAAATCATTAAAAAAATAATACAAAAAAAATTAATTATTGACCAATTTAAGGCTCCAAATACTTTGAAAAAAGAAATAGGGGGAAAATATAGCATAATGTGTGTGTTTGCTGTGTGAAAAAATATTTTTTCTTTGACTAAAGCTTTAAAAAAAAAAAAACAAATTAATGAATGAATGACCAATTTAAGGCCCCAAATACTTTGAAAAATAAATCTGGGAAAATATGGCACATTTTGTGTGTTTGCTGTATGAAAATCAAAATTTTTTTGACTAAAGTTTTAAAAAAAAAATTAAAATGAATGAATTATTACAACTTTAAGGCTCCAAATACTTTGAAAAAAATGGGGGGAAAATATAGCATATTTTATCTGTTTGCTGTATGAAAAACTATTATTTATTTGACTAAAGCGTTAAAAAATAATAAAAATTATTGAATTATTGACCAATTTAAGGCTCCAAATGCTTTTTAAAAAATTGGGGGAGAATATAGCATATTTTGTGTCTTTGCTGTATGAAAAACACATTTTTCTTTGACTAAAGCATTCACAAAATTATAAAAATGAATGAATTATTGACTAATTTAAGGTTCCAAATACTTTGAAAAAAAATTGGGGGATAATAAAAATTGCTGTATGAAAAACAATTTTGTCTTTGACTAAAGTACTAAAACAAATCGTAAAAATAAATCAATGAATGACCAATTAAAGGCTCCAAATAATTAGAAAAAATATTGGGGGGAAATATAACATATTTTGGGTGTTTGCTGTATGAAAAATTCATTCTTCTTTGACTGAAGCATTAAAAAATAATACAAATGAATAATTTATTGACCAATTTAAGGCTCCAAATACTTAGAAAAAAATGGGGGATGATGTAGCATATTTTGTGTCCTTGCTGTATGAAAAAAAAATGTTTCTTTGACTAAAGCATTAAAAAAATGAATGAATTACTTACTAATTTAAGGCTCCAAATACTTTGGAAAAAAAAATTGGGGAAAATATAGCATATTTTTTGTGTTTGCAGTATGAAAAACAACTTTTTCCTCGACTAAATCATTAAAAAAATATATAAAAATGAATGAATTACTGACCAATTTAAGGCTCCAAATACTTAGAAAAAAGATGGGGGGAAATATATCATGTTTTGTGTGTTTGCTGTATGAAAAATTATTTTTCCTTTGACTAAAGCACTAAAAAAAATCGAAAAAATGAATGAATGAATGACCATTTAAAGGCTCCAAATAATTGGAAAAAATATTGGGGGGAAATATAACATATTTTGTGTGTTTACTGTATGAAAAATATTTTTTTCTTTGACTGAAGCATTAAAAAATAATAAAAATGAATGAATTATTGACCAATTTAAGGCTCCAAATACTTAGAAAAAAATGGGGGATAATGTAGCATATTTTGTGTGTTTGCTGAATGAAAAGAAAATGTTTCTTTGACTAAAGCATTGAAAGAATGGTAAAAAATGAATGAATTACTGACTAATTTAAGGCTCCAAATACTTTGAAAAAAAAATGGGGGGAAATATAACATATTTTTTGTGTTTGCAGTATGAAAAACAATTTTTTCCTCGACTAAATCATTAAAAAAATATATAAAAATTAATGAATTACTGACCAATTTAAGGCTCCAAATACTTAGAAAAAAAAATTGGGGAAAATATAGCATATTTTGTGTGTTTGCTGTATGAAAAACTATTTTTTTCCTTGACTAAAGCATTAAAAAAAATGGTAAAAAATGAATGAATTACTGACTAATTTAAGGCTCCAAATACTTTGAAAAAAAAATTGGGGGAAATATAGCATATTTTTTGTGTTTGCAGTATGAAAAACAATTTTTTCCTTGAATAAATCATTAAAAAAATATATAAAAATGAATGAATTACTGACCAATTTAAGGCTCCAAATACTTAGAAAAAAAATGGGGGGAAATATAGCATATTTTGTGTGTTTGCTGTATGAAAAAACTATTTTTCCTTTGACTAAAGCACTAAAAAACATCATAAAAATAAATGAATGAATGACCAATTAAAGGCTCCAAATAATTAGAAAAAATATTGGGAGGAAATATAGCATATTTTGTCTGTTTGCTGTATGAAAAATAAATTTTTCTTTGACTGAAGCATTAAAAAATAATAAAAATGATTGAATTATTGACCAATTTAAGGCTCCAAATACTTTGAAAAAAATTGGGGGATAGTATAGCATATTTTGTGTGTTTGCTGTATGAAAAACTATTTTTTCCTCGACTAAATCATTGAAAAAAATATAAAAATGAATGAATTACTGACCAATTTAAGGCTCCAAATACTTTGAAAAAAAATTAGGGGGAATATAGCATATCTTGTGTGTTTGCTGTATGAAAAACACATTTTTCTGTGACTAAAGCACTAAAAAAATCGTAAAAATTAATGAATGAATGACCAATTAAAGGCTCCAAATAATTGGGGAAAAAATGGGGGAAAATTTAGCATATTTTGTTTGTTTGATGTATGAAAAACACATTTTTCTTTGACTAAAGCATTTAAAAATAATAATAATAATAATTATTATTGACCAATTTAAGGCTCCAAATACTTTGAAAAAAAATTAGGGGGAATATAGCATATTTTGTGTGTTTGCTGTATGAAAAACACATTTTTCTGTGACTAAAGCACTAAAAAAATCGTAAAAATTAATGAATGAATGACCAATTAAAGGCTCCAAATAATTGGGGAAAAAATGGGGGAAAATTTAGCATATTTTGTTTGTTTGATGTATGAAAAACACATTTTTCTTTGACTAAAGCATTTAAAAATAATAATAATAATAATTATTATTGACCAATTTAAGGCTCCAAATACTTAAATAAAAATTAGGAGAAAATTTAGAATATTTTGTGTGTTTGCTGTATGAAAAACTATTTTTTTCCTTGACTAAATCATTAAAAAAAATATATAAAAATTAATGAATTACTGACCAATTTAAGGCTCCAAATACTTCGAAAAAAAATTGGGGGGAATATAGCATATCTTGTGTGTTTGCTGTATGAAAAACACATTTTCCTTTGACTAAAGCATTAAAAAAATAATACAAATGAATGAATTATTGACCAATTTAAGGCTCCAAATACTTTGAAAAAAAATTGGGGGAAAATATAGCATATTTTGTTTGTTTGCTGTATGAAAAACAATGTTTTCCTTGACTAAATCATTAAAAAATACATATAAATGAATGAATTATTGACCAATTTAAGGCTCCGAATACTTTGAATAAAAAAATTGGGGGAAAATATAGCATATTTTGTGTGTTTGCTGTATGAAAAACACATTTTTCTTTGACTAAAGCGTTAAAAAAATAATAAAAATGAATAAATTGTTGACCAATTAAAGACTCCAAATACTTTGGAAAAAAAATTGGGGGGAAATATAGCATATTTTGTGTGTTTGCTGTATGAAAAACTATGTTTTCTTTGACCAAAGCACTAAAAAAATTGTAAAAATGAATGAATTATTGACCAATGTAAGGCTTCAATTAATTAAAAAAAAAAACAAATTGGGGGAAATATAGCATATTTTGTGTGTTTGCTGTATGAAAAACTATGTTTTCTTTGACCAAAGCACTAAAAAAATCGTAAAAATGAATGAATGAATGATCAATTAAAGGCTCCAAATAATTGGAAAAAATATTGGGGGGAAATATAACATATTTTGGGTGTTTGCTGTATGAAAAACTATTTTTTCCTTGACTAAAGCATTAAAAAAATAATAATAAATGAATGAATAATTGACAGTCAGTTCCTAAGGAGATGGCTGGGGCTCCCTCGGTCCTTAAGCAGCATTGCTCTTTATGGCCATTCCACCAAGTTGCAGCTTTAAGTTTCAGCTTTGCAACCATACTCCATACTTTGCTTTGACCAAACTGAAATGATTGGCCTGTTCCGAAAGATGTTCCAGTAGGTTGGCTTGATGAAGTCTTTACACCAAAGTTAAAGCTGGAAGCTGATGGAAGAAGAAGACTGTCTTCGTCATCGGCTGCTCCCACCTGAGAGGCCTGGTCGATAAGGATGTCGTCTTACCCAAGGTACCTCTCTCTTGTTGGAAGAATTCAAGGTCACCCGCTCCAGAGAGGTAATGATGTACAGGGACTCCGCAGATGTCAAGGTCGCTTCGGCAGGAATCATTGTTAAGACCGGGAGGAAGTGGCAGGCACAAGAAGCCGTAAGCAGAGCAGAGGCGAGGCTGAGGCACAAAACCTTGCTGGGTACTGTGGCAAGGGGGAGGGCAGGCCTCGGCAGCTTTCCAAAACCACGCTTTGACCAGGCCCGTGGCAAGGAGAAGCGCCAACTGGTCCAAGAGGAGATCCGTGCAGAGGTGGAGGAAGAACGTTGCTGCCGGATGGTCGGCATGTCCAAACAGGGGGCGTGGACAAGGTGGGAGCATGCAGAACCTCGAAAACTCACCTGGGCAGAGCTCTGGAGAGCTGAACCTCTACGCACAAAATTTCTGTGCCAGAGGAGGGGCACCTTGGAGCACATCCTGAGTTGTTGCCCAAAGGCACTAGGGGAGGGGCGGTATCGCTGGCGCCACGACCAAGTTTTAAAAGCCCTGGCGGATTCTATCTGCGCAGCGATACTTAACAGCAAGTCCCAGGCCGCCCCGAAGGAGTCAATCACCTTCATCAGAGCAGGACAGAAGGCAAACCGCAAGCCCAACTTCTCAGGAGGGCTCCTCGCCACCGCTCGTGACTGGCAGCTCCATGTTGACTTGGGAAGGCAACTGAAGTTCCCGGCCAACATCGCTACCACGTCACTCCGCCCAGACATGGTGTTAACATCGGAGTCAACCAAGCAAGTGGTGCTACTGGAGCTGACTGTCCCTTGGGAGGAGCGGATTGACGAAGCAAATGAGCGAAAGAGGTCCAAATACGCTGAGCTCACTGCAGAGTGTCGGAGTAACGGCTGGAGAGCCCGCTGCGAACCAGTCGAAATTGGGTGCAGGGGTTTTGCTGGTCACTCACTACAGCGTGTGTTCAGAATCCTTGGCATTAGAGGACTGCAATCTAGAAAAGCCACCAAGAACATCCTTGAGGCCGCAGAAAAAGCCTCCCGGTGGCTGTGGATCCGTAGGGGGGATCCGTGGTGCGCTACTTGGACACAGGCCGGGGTCTGATCACCCCCGGCTGGGTCGCCCGGGCGAGCGTGTCTGATGATTAAAGACCCGAAACACCCTATGACCCCGGGTTTATCACTGATGATGTGTCCAAGCATCACCGTGAGGTGTATTCAAGTTCTCCAAATACTTTGAAATAAAAATTGCGGGGAAATATAGCATATTGTGTGTGTGTTTGCTGTATTTAAAACTTTTTTTTTTTTTTAATTAAACCATTAAAAAAAAAAAAAAGAATGAGTTATTGACCAATTTAAGGCTCCAAATACTTTGAAAAAAAAGGTAGAAAATGTAGCATATTTTGTGTTTGTTTTTATTTGACTGAGACTTACACGGGTCCCTGGGACCAAACTTAAGGACAGCCCTGAAGTTAAAACAAATTGTATTGGCCCCCACATGCTTTCATGTTTCAGCGTGTGGCCCTTAGTGGTAAAAGGTTGAACCCCCGTGTTGTGGTATGTCATCTTGCACCAGTTCCTCCCCTAAAGGGTCATGTGACTTGAGAAAATTGTCAATGCTCACCAAACACGTCCAGCTGGAGCACCGCCGAGCTGCCGCCTCTCTCGTTGTGGGCTGAGCAACGGTACGTCCCCGAGTCCGGCCCCTCTACCCAGGCGGTGAAGAGCTGGGAGGCCCGTTGGTAACCGTGAGAACCGGACAGGATGTGAGAGGTGTGAGACTCTTCTGGGTGCTGCGGGACAAGGGGAGCACCGTTACATTCACAAGTCTTGAAAAGTCACTTTCCAGAACTTTCACTAAATGCTTTGTGTTTACGACGACATGTTCTGACGAAGGGTTTCAGGCGACGCTGACTGGTCACATCAAGAAGGACAAGACGGACGCGACCTTTGCTCGCTGAAATCCGATCAGCGTTGACGTCTCACAGCAGCTTTATTGCGTTTGAAGAAAGCCTTCTTCAGCTTTTGAGTGTAATTCACATGGAATGCAGAAACTATCACACCTCTTTAAAGAACCTTGGCTGACTTTCTCACCAAGTTCTATCCGCAGAACTGCTATGCCTGGCGTCCTTTGTGTCACGCTAAATCAAAAGTGTTTAAGGAAACAGCAAGAGCAGGCAGTCAGTAGGCAAGCAACAAGCACCAGGAACACTTTGAAGGTGACCAGGTCCAGGCCAATAGTCAATAACAGGGGTGCCCATTACGTCGATCGCGAGCTACCAGTCGACCGCGGGGGGTGTGTCAGTCGATCTCCAGCCAGGCTTTTAAAAAAAATAGACCTAAAAATTAGTGATCATCAATCTTCACCAAAACGTCACTTAAATGACATTCACGGTACCGGAGGGTCTTGTGAGATGACGCTGGCTGCTGCAAGATCATTATTATTAAAATATGACCGAGAGGAAGGCGAGAAACACTTTTTATTTCAACAGACTCTCGCGCTGTACCTTCCGTCAAAACTCTAAAGGCCGACTGCACATTTCCTATCTTCACAATAAAAGCCCTGCTTCATGCTGCCTGCACTAACTAAATACAGAGTCTCGGAAAACTGGCGTGCACAAGCGATCCCTCAGAAAGCTGGCGTGCACATCACTTGTGCACGCCAGCTTTCCGTGACTCTTATTTTGTTAGCGCAGGCAGCATGAAGCAGGGCTTTTATTGTGAAGATAGGAAATGTGCAGTCGGCCTTTAGAGTTTTGACGGAAGGGACGGCGCGAAAGTCTGTTGAAATAAAAAGTGTTTCTCGCCTTCCTCTCTGTCATTTTTTCATAATAATGAACTGGCAGCAGCCAGCGTCATCTCACAAGACCCTCGGGTGCCGTGAATGTCAATCAAGCAAGCTACGGAATTTGCCGCCAATGTTTTTCTTTTAAAGTGTGTGGAAGCTGGATGAATTAGATGCCAAAAAACAACCACTTTCATGTGGTATTGTACAGAAAGGACAACTTTTTTTCTCCTCCATTTGAAAATGTGGGCGTTATCATCATTACTGTCTGATTCCAATCAATGCAAGTCATCAGAATCAGGTAATACACCAACTTATATTCTTGTCTTTGTGAAAGAAAGACATCTATACGTGTTACACATGCTTGTATTATCATTAAACACATTTAACTTGTTTACAAAAATGTCTCTTTCATAAATAAATAAATATAAATGATATATATAAATGAGGTAGATCCCCTCGAGTTGGTCAATTGAAAAGTAGCTCGCCTGCAGAAAAAGTGTGGGCACCCCTGGTCAATAAGATCAATGAAAACTGTTTGTTCGTGTCTCCCTTCACACGAGAAGAGGTCTCACTTTGCGCGTCTTTCTCAGCTTATTTAACAGTAGATTTAACTGAACACAGTGAGCCCTCTTTTCACTCGATCCCAGTCTTTGACCGCTAAAGCTTACACACGCAGGATTCCCGGACCGACAGACGGGATGCAAGAATGGCAAGCGACGTGCAGGTGAAATGGTCCCTTTATTAGGAACGGCAGGCGAAAGGTGCGCGAGACGTCCACCGCGCCGCACTAGAAACAATAAACCTCAGAAGGACATAAAACGTGTCAGAATAATTGTATCTAAGTTATCACAAAACTTTGTGTGTCAATGAGTTCCTGGCGAGAGGACAAAAGCTTTCCTTGAACCTACCAAGAAGGCTTGTAAAACTCCACTGTGTACGATGGGAAGCTACATGAAGGTGTTCTGTTTCTTTCATGTATTTTAATCAGAAAAAGTTTGTCTTGACCAAAGAACTACAAAGCGAAGAGGAAGCAGGGCCTGACTCCCCTCATGGTGACCTTTTCTGTTAACTGTTTTACGACCGCTTCTTTCAACTGTTTTACGACCTTTTCTTTTGAACTGTTCTATAACCAAAAGCAATGGCTGTTTACGACCCACGCCCCTTAGAAACAGCTGTTACCATGTAATCATGTTAAGTCCAAATAAAAGAGGTGGCGTACAATTTTTTGCCAGAGCGTGCTGGAGACTGTACAAGAGTACAGCCCAGACATTTCTCCTCAAATTGAGCCAAATTTGATTCTGTCTCTGTTTAATTCCTTGCTTCTTGTCTCGTTTAATAGATTTGAACCTAACAAAACATCTGCTGCGTTGTTGTGGGCGTGCCAAGATGGCTGCCAACTCACCGCAGTGGAAGGGTAGTCCCACTTGACGTTAAAGTCCGGGTTGACGTTGGCGGAGCTGCAAGTCAGCTCCAACTTCTCTCCTTTCCGCAAGATGACCTTGCCCGTCTGAGACAAGGTGAGGACCGGGAGCTCCTCTGGAACTGGGGACAAACAAACAAAAACACGTTCAAGAAAGAATTTCTAAGTTAAGGGAGTCCAAAGTGTGACCCCGTGGGGCCATTTTTGAACATTGCAAACATACTGTAAACATATCAAAAGGTGGAACAAAATATCACACAGGTCAAATGTTGTCATGACTTTATGGACACAAAGCTATTTTTATTTCTAAAACTATCATTGCTCCGAAAATAACAACAACTCAATTATTGAATACATTCCTATTACTATACATTATATATTCCACTTTGAAACTTTTTTTTTTAATCAAATATTGCATCTCTTGTGTGTTTGCCATAAAAAAAACTAAGTTTTCTGTGAGAAAAATGGTATAGATAAAAGAAAATGTAATAGAAACTTCCCCTCAGTTGAAGTTTAGAAAATAAATCAATTGAATAGTTAATTAAAAAATAAAATAAAATAAGAATGAATAAATAAAAAATATACACACATATATATATATATATATATATATATATATATATATATGTATATATATATATATACACACACACATATACATATTATATATATATATATATATATGTATATATATACATCCACACATATACATATTATATGTATATGTATACACATATATATATATATGTATATATCTGTATGTATATATATACACACATATACATATTGTATGTATATGTATATACATATATATAGTATGTATATGTATATATTGTATATGTATGTATATATATACACACGTATACATATTGTTATGATCCGCCGGCCGGATCATATATAGTTTTGGGTTTTGAGTCCTTTTGTGTGTCTTGTTTGTTCTTGGACTCTTCCGATTCTTAGTTTGTGCACTTCCTTGTTTGTTTTTGTCACCATTGTAACTTAATTTTCACCTGTCTTGACACACACCTGTGTTTATTAATCATGTTCTGTATTCAAGCTTGCCCTTTCCGTTCACTCGTTCTCTCCTCGTAGTTTGTGTTACATACGGTTTGTGTTTCACAAACAACATGGTTTTATGTATTTGGACTCGCTAGCTTCCACGCTTAACCTTTTGTGTTTTCTTAGCTCCTATGCTAGCTCTTTGTTTTGCCTGTTGTGCCTCGTGCAAGTGTTCGGTTTGTTTCTCTAGCTCACATGCTAGTAGCTCTTTGTTTGCCTTTTCTGCATAGCACCAGTGTTTCTGTTCTTAGCCTGTTTCTAGTTTAAATAAACCATTATTTCTTACCTGTACGCTGTGTCCGAGCCCGATCTGCATCAAGGAAGAGCACCACCCGCATCACGATGCCACAAGGTCGTCACACATATTAGATGTATATATATTTATATATACATGTATGTATATATACACACATATACATATTATATGTATATATACGCATATATTTAGTATGTATATATGTATATGTATATATATATACATACACACATACATATTATATATATATGTTATATATTTCTATACACATATACATATTATATATATGTTATATATTTGTATACACATATACATATTATATATATGTATACACTTTTATAATATGTATATGTATATTTGTGTATGTATATATATATATAAATATATAAAATACGTATATGTAAATATGTATATGTGTGTGTATATATACGACGTGGTGCAGTGGGAGAGTTGCCGTGCGCAAACCGAGGGTCCATGGTTCAAATCCCACCTAGTACCAACCTCGTCACGTCCGTTGTGTCCTGAGCAAGACACTTCACCCTTGCTCCTGATGGGTGCTGGTTAGGGCCTTGCATGGCAGCTCCCTCCATCAGTGTGTGAATGTGTGTGTGAATGGGTAAATGTGGAAGTAGTGTCAAAGCGCTTTGAGTACCTTGAAGGTAGAAAAGCGCTATACAAGTACAACCCATTATTTATTATATACATATACATATATATATATACATATATATATATATATATATATATATATACATATATATACATATATATATATATATATATATATATATATATATATATATATATATATATATATATATATATATATATATATGTCTTGATTGGATTATCCAGAGAATAGTGCTCGATACCGTGGTAGAGCGCAATATGTATGTGTGGGGAAAAATCACAAGACTACTTCATCTCTACAGAACTGTTTCATGAGGGGTTCCCTCAATCATCAGGAGATTTTAATGGAAGCATTCACATACAATGGTTTGTATAGGGCACAGAGTGGGTGGGTACAGGCAGGCGTAGGGGCGTGGTGAGGGGCGTGGTGATTGGCTCATGTGTTACCTAGGAGGTGTCTCCCTCTGTGGCGGCATGTTGAAATGATTTCACTGCGCTTGTTGAGGGATGATAGATCTGGATGATATATAATAAACAGCTTCTCTTTTAAGCATAGGTTGCATCTTTTATTACCACTGTTGTAAGGTGTGCTGGATGCAAGAATTTGCCATGTACACTTCCCCAAAGGCAACACCCTAAGAAAAATATTCAACAAGAACAACATTAAATTGAGCTACAGCTGTATGAATAACATACAACAAATCATTTCAAACCACAACAAAGCAATTGCAAAAGGACTGCCCAACCCCGGACTAAACGACTCTGAAACCAATAAGGAATGTAACTGTCGCAAGAAACCTGATTGCCCTCTCAACGGAGGGTGCTTAGAGTCATCAGTCGTTTACCAAGCAAAGGTAATACGCAAGGACATTAACACATCCGACACGTACGTAGGATTAACCGAAGGAGCGTTCAAAACAAGATGGAATAATCACAACGCCTCCTTTAGAAACCAGACTTTGCGGAATTCTACAGAACTCAGCAAACACATTTGGAACCTCAAAGACAATAATGTTGAATATTCAATAACATGGCAAATTCTTGCATCCAGCACACCTTACAACAGTGGTAATAAAAGATGCAACCTATGCTTAAAAGAGAAACTGTTTATTATATATCATCCAGATCTATCATCTCTCAACAAGCGCAGTGAAATCATTTCAACATGCCGCCACAGACGGAGACACCTCCTAGGTAACACATGAGCCAATCACCACACCCTACGCCTGCTTGTACCCACCCACTCTGTGCCCTATACAAACCATTGTATGTGAATGCTTCCATTAAAATCTCCTGATGATTGAGGGAACCCCTCATGAAACAGTTCTGTAGAGATGAAGTAGTCTTGTGATTTTTCCCACATATATATATATATATATATATATATATAATATACATATGTATACACATATATATTTACCATGAATTGATTAACGTGGACCCAGCCTTAAACAAGTTGAAAAACTTATTGGGGTTTTACCATTTAGTGGTCAATTGTAAGGAATATGTACTGAACTGTGCAATCACACAACCACACACACATTTATATATTTAAATATAAATATATATTTTTTTAACTGTCATTTGCTAAAAAAGTAATAATGAATATCAATGTTGTTATAAATGATTGACCTATTTAATGCTCCAATTACTTCTCATCCAATATTCCACTTTGAACATTTTGGGGGTAAATATTTATTATTTTGTGTGTTTGCCATTTAAAAAAACTAAGTTTTATTCGACAAAAATGGCATAAAACAAAAAGATGACAGCTATAATACAAAACTACATACAATAATACAAACGTATAAAATGGGTAAGCGTTAAAAAAACATTTATATATGATGAATTTGTAAAATTTTTATGTGTGGTGTTCTGTTGGACCCTCAAGAGCTGTATTTTATTTTAAATTGTCATTGCTCAAAAAATACGAATGAATCCAAAAGGATGTTGTCATAGATGATTGACCTATTTGGGGTTCTAATTACTTCACATCAAAGTCTGGGAAATATTGCATATGATGTGTTTTTACAATAAAAATCAGGCTATACAACATTTAAAAAAATATGTTTTATCAACTGATGAACCTGAAGTTGATCTAGAGATTTAAGTGTTGAAAAAGAATAATAATAACGCATAACATATTTTTAAGATTTGTATGACTGTGACCACACCTGAGGAGATCCCTCCAGGTTAAAACTGCATACAGTAGATATTGTATTGCTTTTGAAGAGGAAAAGCAATACAATTATAGAACACATTGGACTTGTATAAACATTGTGTCATTGGTTAAACTACAGGTTATACATACATACAGTATTGTATTGTATTGTATTGCTTTTGGAGATGAAAAAGATCAGAATGTGCGCGGCCCTCAGTGGAAAAAGTTTGGACGCCCTTATTTTCTTTCGGGCAGTGGAAATAATTGGACGCGCTCATCATAGAACACACTGGACTTGCATAAACATTGTGTCATTGGGGAGAAATGAATGAACGCGCTTATTTGCATATTCTCCGTCTTTGCAGACGCAAACAAGATGATGAATTGTTTTCACTCCGAGTAAGCTGGTGTGTGACCAAGGTTGTCATAACTCTCTTCAGCCAACCCCCCCAACCCCCGCCCACGACATCTCCACGCCTCGTTGCACAGCTTTGTTAGCTAATCCCCGCGTCCTTCAACGTGTCCCACTGCCTGTCTGCGTCCGCTTGGAAGGTGACTGGCCTGTTGTTGTATGTGAGCTGCACTCTCATTACCTCCACCAAGTCTTCATCGTATACACATCCATCCAGGTTACCGTGGCAACGCCAAACACGGGCCACATTTCAAATTGTCACATACTCCTGATACCTCAACTTAAGAGTGTTTTTCTTATTTATACGCTTTGAAGTGGAACCACACTTTTTTAGTATCTTTCATTCCCAATCCTAATGCAAAACAAGAACTCATATGTTTTTTTTATAGATTCTAACTCATAAAATACAGGAAGTCGGAGGCGGCTAACAATGCAGATAATGGCAGTACACTATTAGGTTTACCAAAATCTTGGAAAAAAAACAAAACAATACTCTATTTACATGTGGTGACCTGAATAATAACAAGAATTAGTGATATTGTTATTATAAGTGCTAACGCAGACAAACTAATTTTTGGCAAGCTAACTCACTAGCAGATATATTGACATATTGAGCTGCTACATGGCCTCTGAGTTGGTGAAAGTTATTTCTAAATGATAAAGCACGCCTCTCACCTGCACAGTAGAAGGTTATGGACATAAACCCACAAATTGGTCAACTTTGACATTCAACTTAGACCCGGAGATGACGAGAAAGACACGAAAAGAAGCACTTTTTTTTAGCACAATGTGAGGATGATGATGACTTGTTGATGTAAAGTGGAAGACACAAACATCCCCTCAGTCTTTATCCAAGTGACAGCAGACATTGTATAGTAAGTGATTGTTTTATTATGTTTGTATATCTTGTTTAGCACTTAGTAATACTTCTACACGATGCTTAGTGTTGGACGAATTTAGTAAATGACAAATGTAGTAAATGAAGAATGTAGTAAATGATGAATGTTGTAAATGACCAACGTAGTAAATGAAGAAATTAGTAAATAGGTAAGTAGTAAATGAAGAAAATAGTAAATGAAGAAAGTAGTAAATAGGTAAGTAGTAAATGAAGAAAATAGTAAATGAAGAAAGTAGTAAATAGGTAAGTAGTAAATAGGTAAGTAGTAAATGAAGAAAGTAGTAAATAGGTAAGTAGTAAATAAAGAAAGTAGTAAATAGGAAAGTAATAAATAGGTAAGTAGTAAATAAAGAAAGTGGTAAATAGGTAAGTTGTAAATGAAGAAAGTAGTAAATAGGTAAGTTGTAAATGAAGAATGTAGTAAATAGAGTAGTAGTAAATGAAGAAAGTAGTAAATGAAGAAAGTGGTAAATACAAAAGTAGCAAACAGGTAAGTAGTAAATAGACAAGTAGTAAATAGGTAATTAGTAAATAGAGAAGTAGTAAATAGAGAAGTAGTAAATGAAGAAAGTAGTAAATTGGTACGTAGTAAATAGGTAAGTAGTAAGTAGGTAAATAGTAAATAGAGATGTAGTAAATGAAGAAAGTAGTAAATAGTTAAATAGTAAATCGAGATGTAGTGAATAGGTAAGTAGTAAATAGTTTAGTAGTACATAGTAAGTAGTAAATATGTAAGTAGTAAATAGGTAAGCAGTAAGTAGGTAAGTAGTAAATAGCTTAGAAGTAAATAGGTAAGTAGTGAGTAGGTAAGTAGTAAGTAGGTAAGTAGTAAATAGACAAGTAGTAAATAGGTAAGTAGTAAATAGAGAAGTAGTAAATAGGTAAGTAGTAAATAGAGAAGTAGTAAATAGGTAAGTAGTAAATAGAGAAGTAGTAAATAGAGTAGTGAGTAGGTAAGTAGTGAGTAGGTAAGTAGGTAAGTAGTAAATAGAGAAGTAGTAAATAGGTAAGTAGTAAATAGAGAAGTAGTAAATAGGTAAGTAGTAAATAGAGAAGTAGTAAATAGGTAAGTAGTAAATAGAGAAGTAGTAAATAGAGTAGTGAGTAGGTAAGTAGTGAGTAGGTAAGTAGGTAAGTAGTAAATAGAGAAGTAGTAAATAGGTTAGTAGTAAATAGGTAAGTAATGAGTAGGTAAGTAGTAAGTAGGTAAGTAGTGAGTAGGTAAGTAGTGAGTAGGTAAGTAGTAAGTAGGTAAGTAGTAGCGGAGGGGTGTGAAAAAAAAAGATGGAGGTAGAGTATTCACCTTGCCGCACGTCCAGAGTGTACTGGCCGGAAGTGACGTTGTGGTCACCTGTGCGCCCCACACACACGTAGCATCCCTCAAAGTCCTTCTGGGCGTTGCCGATGGTAACGCCGTGCTCACGCTGGGTCCAGTACTTCATGGCGGAGGGCAAAGGTCGCCCGTCACAGGTGTGCAGGGCCAGCAGGGTCATATGGGGGTCGGTGACCAGGCAGGGGATGGTGCAGTTCTCTCCGGCCCGCACCAGGATGACCCTGACCATGGTGCGCTGGAAGGCGTGGGCGGGGTCTGCGCACACCACACGGGGGAAGGGGGGGTTGGGGGGGGTCACTTGGGAGTCCGGGAAGCAAGATGTCCGCCGCACCCACCTTTGACGTAGACGTAGATGGAGCTGCTCTCCCGCGTCAGGTTATTGACGCACACGTAGCGGCCCATGTGGTAGGGCTGCGCGGCGGCCACCTTGACCACGGCCACGCCCCCATCCTCTGCCTCTCCCTCCAGTCGGCGAGCCTTGTCCCTCTGCCACCTGAGCCCGGAGGCGGTGGCGTTGTCATGGCAACGAAGCTCCAGCCGGCCCCTCTTGGG
Organism: Nerophis ophidion; assembly: GCF_033978795.1. NCBI lineage: Eukaryota > Metazoa > Chordata > Actinopteri > Syngnathiformes > Syngnathidae > Nerophis > Nerophis ophidion. Next base: position 48,906,348 of record NC_084611.1, on the reverse strand, counting down.
GACCACGACGTGGGGCCCGCCGGGGGAGATGACGGGCTTGCACCTCGCTGCCGCGGCAACACACAGAGACAAGACACGTGGTCGCAGGATGCTCACGAGATCATAGAAACTTAAGAACCATTCTAGAAAATGTCAGAGAGATTCTCTCCCAGCAATGACATTTTTCCTCCAGCAATGGAGACCACGTGCAGGAAATAATAATAATAATAATAATAATAATAATAATGTGTGTCCTTCTTCATATTTACACTAATCTGTCTCTTTACACTAAACTATGTCTCACTTTTCACTTCTTTACTCTTACAACTGCTCCCTTCATCTAAGACGTGGAACAAACAGGTAAGAACACACATTAAGGCAGGGGTAGGGAACCTATGGCTCGCGAGCCAGATGTGGCTCTTTTGATGACTGCCTTTGGCTCTCAGATAAATCTGAGCTGACATTACTTAACACGATAAGTAATGAATAATTCCACTTGTAATCAAAGTGTTAAAAATATTGTTAAAAAAATAAAACATGCTCATCCATTTGAATCCATCCATCCTTTTCCTACCGCACTTGTTCAAGAAGTTGCATTAAGGTTAAGAAGTGATTTATTTAATATTGGTTAATTTAGGGCTCGCCCTCCTGGGGGTTCTTCAGACCAACTTGAGAGCCTGTTTCAGGGTTACAATATGTTTTATTTTTCAATAAGTCTCAGTTGCTTTCCAGCAATTGCCTTTTTCTCTTTCGTTCTCGCTCACGCTCTGCCTCCAGCCCCAACCCCGTCTCTCCTCCTGGCTGCTGCTTTTAAACAGAGCGACAGGTGATTAGATAACAAGGCCCAGGTGGGCCATCTACGCACCTGTCGCTGATTTCGAGGCCAGTCCTGGCAACACCCTGCTTCGCTGCAGGCCGCAGGCCAAGCCCCCTCCACAGTTAGCTTAAGAATACCATTGTTATTACAAAAAATAAGAGACCTATTATACTCTAGAAATGTTGGTCTTACTTAAAAATGCACGCGTTTAGTTGTGTTTAATGTTGAAAAAAATATCATATGGCTCTTACGGAAATACATTTTTAAAATATTTGGATTCTTGGCTCTTTCAGCCAAAAGGTTCCCGACCCCTGCATTAAGGTGAGTAAACTTAAGACAACATAAAACAATATAAAACAACATAAAACACACACATGTAAGAACACACATTAAGATGTGATAACATAAAACAACATAAAACATAATAAAGCCCCACAAAACAACATAAAACAACATAAAACACACACATGTAAGAACACACATTGTGGTGAGTTGACATAAACAACATAAAACAACTAAAAACAACAAAAGACAACATAAAACAACACTAAAAACATCAAACACACACATGTAAGAACACACATTAATGTGAGTTGTCATAAAACAACACAAAACTAAATAAAACAACACAAAACCAAATAAAACTACATGAAATAACACAAAGCAACACAAAACCACATAAAACAACACAAAACAACATAAAACTATATGAAACAACACAAAACAACATAAAACAACACAAAACAACATAAAAAAAACACATGTAAGAAAAGACGTAAAGGTGAGTTGATGAGAAGTTTAACTACACAAAATAAAGATGAACAAGTGTTCCCAAACAACACACGCATGTTAGTCAAGATATACAAAGATGTTGATGTTTACTGTCAGTAGACAACATGAATGCATGACAGGGTGATGCATTGCCAAAGAAAAGGCAAACTAAACAAAGACAAAGAGGTAATTGTATTAGTAATATTTGAGTGTGCTGCTCCACCAACAAGAGCAGGATACTCATGTGACCGTTGGGCCCTGGAGGGCCAGCTCAGCAGGGGGCCCCCCACTGGGAGAAGTCAATATCAGCCTTTTTCAGAGTCAGGAAGCGGGGTCAAATGTGTTGAGCTTTAAAAAAGTGTGAAATGTTGCAGGGACCATCAGCTCAGACGAGTGAAAATAACATTTCAAGTGACTCACCATTCTTACATGTAATGATTCTTAATCGATTAAAACAATCAGATATCGGTTTAAAAAAAGGTATTCTTATTATTATTAATATTTAAATCTGTCCTTTCCCAGCAGGCAGATGGCATAGTTCAGGGTTCGGCAACCCAAAATGTTGAAAGAGCCATATTGGACCTAAAATAAAAATAAAAAAAAATCTGTCTGGAGCTGCTAGACAAAATTAAAAGCCATATTACATACAGATAGTGTGTCATGAAATATAAATTTAATTAAGAGGACTTAAAGGAAACTAAATGAGCTCAAATATAGCTACAAATGAGGCATAATGATGCAATGTTTACATATAGCTAGCCTAAATAGCATGTTAGCATCGATTAGCTTGCAGTCATGCAGGGACCAAATATGTCTGATTAGCACTCCACACAAGACCGTAACATCAACAAAACTCACCTTTGTGAATTCACGCACAACGTTGAAAGTTTGGTGGACAAAATGAGACAGAAAAAGAATTGGCATAAAACACGTCGTAGAAAGTCGGAGAAAGTTGTACATGGAAACAAACCACGGTGCGTTCAAGGACCGCCAAACTTAGTAGGACAAAACGGCTTCGCCTAATACTCGAATCAGTGAAGCATGTTTAATGTAAACAGTGTGCTTTACAGCAATTAGGGGGGTTTGTGTCATGTTTGTCCTCCTGCAGATACCATATTAAAACAAAAAATGTATTTTTTTTCCTTTCATTTTTTTCAATTTTTCATACATTTTTTAAAAAGCTCCAGAGAGCCACTAGGGCGGCGCTAAAAGCGGCTCTAGAGCTGCGGGTTCCCGACCCCCGGTATAGTTGATGTGATAGAGAGTTTGTTTTACAGAGAAGTGAATAATAATTGTATTGATCAGAGTTGTTTGTTTTATGGAGGAATCATAGAACTGTTTTGAATCGAGAATCAATTCAGAATAGAGTCGTTACGCCTAAGAATGGAACGGACTGGTGTGGTCCCCAAAGATTCACAGCCCTAACGTTCGTGCGTGTGACTCCTAGACATGTGACACCCCCGAGCGGATCGACTCTTTTGAACAAATCTTTTGAACGACTCTTTTTAAGTCAACCCGATTCCAAATGTTTGTTTTTGATGCATGTGCAAATTTAGAGTTGCCAATGGTCCACTCTACACAAGCATGTCACCCAAACTACAACAGTGTTTGTTACCCATAGGGCCGGGGGCCCCCAAGAGGGCCACCAAAAAATAGGTTTCTCAGTTGTAATACACTTTGACACCACCTGAGGCAGTAATGACAATAAAGTCATAGAGAAGATTAAGCGCAAAAATTATGACTAAAGTGGTGAATCTGTATTTTAATTTATCCTAGGGACGGCGTGGCGCAGTGGGAGAGTGGCCGTGCGCAAACCAAGGGTCACTGGTTCAAATCCCACCTAGAACCAACCTCGTCACGTCCGTTGTGTCCTGAGCAAGACACTTCACCCTTGCTCCTGATGGGTGCTGGTTGGCGCCTTGCATGGCAGCTCCCTCCATCAGTGTGTCAATGTGTGTGTGAATGGGTAAATGTGGAAGTAGTGTCAAAGCGCTTTGAGTACCTTGAAGGTAGAAAAGCGCTATACAAGTACAACCCATTTATCATTTATCATTTATTTAATTTTCACTTTCATTTCATAAACATGTTAAGAAACATATTTATTTTTTATTTATTTTTTTTGACACTTTTTTTTGTCAACTACTCCGCCCATTATTTTTCAACCCACTTCAACCGTTGTTTTATTGAACTGGAAAAATTCCTGGTTTTCCTGAAATTCCAGGAATTCCTTAGTACCATTTCACAATTAAAAATGTTACTACTTCAACATTTCTCAAGCGATTTGAAAAATTACAACACCGACCATTCAGACCATTCAAATTTTTTTGTCATTTTCAAAAAATTCCCGCTATTCCCGAAATTCCCAAATTTCCATGAAATTCCCATTGAAAAGAATAGGACATTTTTCAAAGTTCCACAACTCCCACATTTTTAATGCCACTCAAACCGTTCCAACATTTCAGGAATTGTGTGCACCTTTTCAACAATTACCGTATTTCCTTGAATTGCCACAGGGCACATAGTATGCGCCTGCCTTGAATTACTGCCGGGTCAAACTTGCTTCCCAAAATAATTAGCAAATGCTTAGTATTACCGCCTGGTCAAACTCGTGACGTCACGAGTGACACTTCCCCTGTCATCATTTTCAAAATGGAGGAGGCTGTGTCACGTTTGGAACACATAATGATGCGCGAAGGTGCTGGCAGGCGCTGGAGTGTGATCCAGCCAAGAGTCAGAAGCTGGAGTGGGATCCAGACCGGGGTCAGGGGCTGGTGCGTGAACCAGCTTAGGACTAGGACTTGGACTATGACTAACACTAGGACTGACAGTAGGACTTGAACTACGACTAGGACTATGACTTGAACAAGGACTCGGACAGGGACTTGGACAAGGACTGGTCTAGCTGGGGTTTGCGGCTTAACAAAACGGAACACCGGTGGAGGAGGTCTAACAGGTCGTTGTGGCTTAGTGGGTCGCAAGACCGGAGGTGGAGGTCTAATGGGTCGTTCAGGCTTAACAGGGCAGAACACTGGTGGGGGAGGTCTAGTAGGACGCTGCGGCTTAGTGGGTCGCAGCTGTGCTACCTCCGCAGCACAGCTACTAGCACTAGCCCCCCCTCAAGACGCGGATCCTAGACGCGGATTCCAGATGCGCTCCCCGCGGTCAGAGATGACCTTAAGGGTGGGTCAGGAGGTGGGTAGACTGGGTAGGAGAAACAGTCACTGGAGGTGGAGCCAAAGTCACAGAGGGCGGGATCTGAAAACCAGAGGACTGAGGAAACTTAAATTTGGAACAAAATCTGTCATTAAAAATTATTTTTTGAACAAAAAGCCTTAGTGGGGGGCTTACAGAGGGAACAAACTGAATTTTAAAAAAAATCTTGGGGGATGACGTCATCCCTAGTGGGAGGGGTGACGCCACTACGCGGAAGTGGAGCATTGGCAATGGAGGGTAGCTTTTGCCACACTGCCAAGTAAGTAGCGGGTTTGAAAAAAGAAGCGGATTTACCAAACCTCAATGAGGAAAACTGGGCTAGAGTGGATGTGTTGCTGTGCGTGGAAGGAGTCGTCGAGAGCGGCGCAGTGACAAGATGCTTGGTTCGTCCTGTCACGTTTGGAACACATGTGCGATGGTATCACCCAAGGATGCAGTGGGACCAGACAGGCAGGATTGCAGGTAAGAGCTGATTTTAATATACAAAAGACAAAAGAACACTGGTGCAAACAGAAAAGAAAGTGCGTGCCTATGCACGGGAAGCTAATGCTACATTTAGCATGGAGTTCAAAGAGTTCAAGATGAGTGTGTTGAATGCACGGAAGCCAAGACGAGACATAGCAAAAATACAAAGACTTACAGAAACCAAAACGTGCATGTTGCATATAGCAAGTGACGAACCAAGAACAAACTGAGGTAGAATGCAGGCTTAAATACTTAAGTAACAATTGCCATCAGGTGTACGTCAAAAGGCATGGCAGGTGGAACAAATGAGGAACCATGGTAACTAAAACAGGAAGTGCACATACAAACTTAGCACCGGAAAAGTCCAAACAATCAAAAAACCAAAAAGGACTCAAAAAACAGACAAAAGATGTGATCCGGGAAGCGGATCTCAACAGGCTGATTTCAATACCGGTAATTGGAAATCTCATAAAGAGAAGAATATTAAGAGCTATTCAGTAGGATTTAAGGTCCAAGCTTACATCACACTCAAATTTTTACCACATACCTTTGGTAAGTGCCGGAGTGAAAAGAGGTTTTAAAATAATTAGCGCATGCTTACTTTTACCGCATGCCTTTGGTAAGCGCAGGAGTGAGAAGAGGTTTTAAATTAATTAGCGCCCCGGCGGCAATTCAAGGAAATATGGTATTTTTAAAAATTCCTGGAATTCCAAGAATTCCCAGTCTTTAGGGACATTTTCCCGATTCAAAATGAATTTTCCAATTTTCAAACTTACACAATTCCCACCTTTAACACATTCAACTCATCCTGGACATTGAAACAACCATTTTTCCACGTTCAACAAATTTCCAGGAATTCCTTTTTTTTCTAACCTTATTTCCAACCTTTTTTTAATGCGATGACCCATTTCAACTGTTCCACGATCAGGACCAAAAAAAAAGTTGGTTTAAGAACTTGAAAAATTCACAGTTTTACCGAAAATCCATAATACCATTTATCAATTAAAAAACTGTTACTACTTCAACATTTCTTGACAGATTTAAACAATTCCAACACCAACCAACTCATCCATTCAGGACATTCATTTAAAAAAAAAATACCACTTTTTCCCAAATTTCCGGGAAGTTCCCATTGAAGTGAATGGGACATTTTTCCAAGTTGCACAATTCCCACATTTTTCAACTGATTCAAACCATTCCACCTTCAACACATTCAACTCGCCCTGGACATTCAAACCACCATATTTCCACATTCAACACATTTTCAGGAATTCTTGTTTTTTTCTAACTCTATTTCCAAACTTTTTTAGTGTGATGACTCCTTTCACATATTTCAACCGTTCACTGTCAAAACATTCCTCTTAGTCAGGACAAAAAAACAAGTTGGTTTAAGAACAAGAAAAATTCACAGTTTTCCAGAAATTCCATAATACCATTTAAAAAAAAAAAAAAAAATGTTACTATTTCAACATTTCTTGACCGGTTTAAACAATTCCAACACCAACCAATTCAGCTCATTCAGGACATTAATTTTTTTTATACCACTTTTCCCCAAATTCCCAAACTTCCAGGAAGTTCCCATTGAAATGAATGGGACATTTTGCCAAGTTGCACAATTCCCACATGTTCCAACTGATTCAAACCATTCCAACATCAACACATTCCACTCATCCTGGACATTCAAACTAACACTTTCCCAAGTTTCAAACCGAATAAATTTTTTCCTGGAAATTCAAACTCTTCAACATTCAAACCATTCCGATATTCAAACTATTCTTACATTCACACTACATTTTGTCAGCATTTCAACTTCAGCATTGGAGCATTCACACCTCATCCATCCATCCATCCATCCATCCATCCATCTATTCTCTACCGTTTGTCCCACCAAGAGAGCAACATTTGTGCAAAGTGCAATATTCTGACCTCCATCTCATCACATGATTGACACAAGCGACAAAGATACCATACTAAGTATAACTAATTAAGAATAAGTCATTACAACAACATAATGAATATAACTAATTAAGAATAAGTCATTACAATAACGAGCCACAACTGGGGTCTGTGGTGTTTCCATCTAGTGTTACTTGGCTGCCGTGAATAATTGATGCTTTCAAACCGACAACACACACCTGTTGCCTGGCGGGAGAAGGAGTGGCCCCGCCCCCTCCTTCCCTCCCTCAGGTTGTTATGCAAATGAGTGCTGTTGTGATCTGCACACCTGAGCCGGCAGGTTTAAGGTAAACATTCCCAGGAACGTTTGTTCAGCAACTGTCGTACTGTTGGAATGTGTCAAAATAAAAGTGCGTTTACTTTGGATTAGTGCAGTCGGACCATTAGTTTTTTAGATGAATCACAGTAAGTAACGTGTCTGCATCATTTAAATGAGATTTAAAAAGATCCCAATATTTGTTTTATTGTCAGAAGGTCAAAAATGTATACAAATCTTTAAAAACAGTTTTATTCTGAAGGCACTTTCTCCGCTCTCATCTTATGTATACATTGATCGGCACATCAGGAGTTCTTAAACTTTCTGAAATCTTCCACTACAGAAGGCCTCGGGGCCGACTCAAACATTACAACTAGATTAGTAAACTTCTTCATTCAAATTATATTAAATAATAATATCTAAACTGCTTACAGTATACCGCCTTGTCACACGATATGAACGCATGTGTTCATTATTATCCAGGCTTAGGTCAGCCTGATTACAAAAATAAATACTAATCAAATATTCTGCAAAAAAGGGACTAGAGTTCTACGGTATACCGGTACTAGTATAGTACCGCGATACTAATGAATCATATTCGGGACTATACAGCCTTTAGAAACAAACGGTCCCACACCCTTCTGTCGTCTTCACATCGTGACATTTGCTGGTTTTAGGAGCAGAGGAGCAGGTTCGGCAGTGCACACACACAGAGTACTTACAAGCAGAAACAGTGTGTAGACAGAAACGGGAGAATGAAGGTGAAGTTATAATACTGAAAAGGAAGAGGTGCTTTAAGACCATAATCCTGGCCTCAATGGCAGTATCATTATCACTGGAGGATGATGAATAGCTGAACATGCTTCACTCCATAGGAGAATACAATGGCTCACCGGCGGCACGATGTAAGCAAACGCCATGGGTGGATCTACACATGACATCCACTGTAATGATACCAAGTACAGGAGCGTATGTAGTTGATACTACGATGATTACATGGATACTTTTAGCAGCACAAAATCTTGTTTCCTTTTTAAAAAAAAATCATATTATGTTTATAAAGTCAGGAAGTACGTCCCTGGACACATGAGGACTTTGAATATGACCAATGTATGATCCTGTAACTACTTGGTATCGGATCCATACTTAAATGTGTGGTATCATCCAAAACTAATGTCATGTATCAATAAAGAGAAGAATAAGTGATTATTACATTTTTACAGAAGTGTAGATGGAACATGTTAAAACAGAAAATAATGATATATTAACAGTAAATGAACAAGTAGATTAATAATCATTTTTTACAGTTTGTCCCTCATAATGTCTACAAAATAATAGGTGTATAAATGACACAATATGTTACTGCAGACTAATTAGGAGTCTTTGTTTGTTTACTTACTACTAAAAGACAAGTTGTCGAGTATGTTTAATATTTTATTTAAGGACGAAATTACAATAATAAACATGTTTAATGTACACTAAGATTTTATGTTCGAATAAAGACAATAATGAATTTTTTTTCTGGTCCCCTTTATTTAGAAAAGTATTGAAAAGTACCAAAACACTACAAGGGACTCAATAAGAACTGCTGAAAAATAAATGTACATACAACCACAGAGTGCTAAAATAAACACATTCTAACTAATTTAATAATAAATAATACTATATATATACGCCTTCTAAATAAGTATCATCAAAAAGATACCAAAAAATTATGAAAAATAAATTGAAATGTATTGCAATTATTTTATACAATATACAAATTATGTTGTGCTGAAATAAATACATTTGAAGTAATTAATAATAAAAAAATGATAAAAATCACGATATGTGAAATCTAAGTGCAAATGCAAATACAGCGTCGCCAATTTGGTCATATTTTTTGGCGCTGAAGAAACTTCTCTGAGACTTCAGCTTTCAGACTTCTTCTGCTGGCCTGATGTTGTCATTACTGCCACAAGTGGTGGAAAAGTGTATTACAACTGAAGCTGAGAAACTAATATTTTTTCGTGGCCCTTCAGAGGGCGCCGGTGGCCCTATGGTAGAGAAACAAAGCTGTGCATGATGCATGCAATAATTGTTTCTGCGTTGAATTGAATAGAAATCTACTTAGTACAATTTTCACATGCTACTATGTCAAATATCTGTCATTTCAACCTCATTTAGTCGAAGTTAAAGTTGGTTAAAGTCCCGTTTTTGGCCGAAAAGTGGCCAACGAAACACAAGATGATTGTTTTTAGGTCTGGGTTCTTGAGACTTTTGCGTAAGTCCAATCATGATGGACGTCTCCAGCGATTTTCACGTCTATACGAGAAACTATCCCAAAAAACTTTGCCATTCATGACGTAACTACAACATTAGGCGACTTTTCTGGCATTTTAAGGGCTCAAAAAGGCATCAAAATGTGAACATAATAATATTAGTAATAACAATAGAAATATGAATTTAGACGTGGCCCTGGTGGTTACATGCGGCCCCCAATGATAGACCTCCTCAGCAATTGTTCGTGTTAATACCAGAAACTGGTGGGAGGGACTACCTTTTACTAATTAGCGCTAGCTAATTTCAAAATGTTGTTTTCGGGTAAACCCAAAATATAAAAAAAATTTCCATACCTGACATGCATGCAAATTTTTTTGACTATCTTGCAAGTAAAGGGCCTCAATTATTGTTATTATAATTTGAGAATAATAATAATAATATCAATGATATCAATTCTAATAACAATAATTTGAGAATAATAATTCTTAGGATAATGACAATAATAAAAATAATAATATCAATGCTATTAATTAGAATAACAACAATAATGATCTGATAATTATCGTTATTATAAGAATAATAATAATAATATCAATGATGTTGATCATAATAACAACAATAATAATATTATAATAATACTTATTATTATAATGAGAATAATAATAATAATATCAATGATATTAACTATAATAACAATATAGTAGTAATAATAATAGCAACGGTAATAATTATAGCAACAACAGTAATAATGATATTATCAATGGTAATAATTAAAATAATAATAATATAACAATAATAATGATTATAATGACAATAATAATACCAATACTAATAATATCAATGATGTTAATAATAATAACAACAATAATAATATAATAATAATCGTTTTTATAATATTGAGAATAATAATAATAATTATCATCCATCCATGATTGATCCATTTTCTACTGCCTGTCCATAATATCATTATGTTAAGTGGTGGGAACTAGCCATCCTTTTTTTTTTTTTTTACTAACTTTAACATCCGTGCTAAAAATCTGTTTTGAAAAATTCCTTTTCAGGAGCCCAAAATAGAAAATTGTTGCTGTGCCTGACACACCTGCAACATTTGCTGACTTGTCCTGCGAGGCAAGAGCCTCCAAAAAGGCATCGACACCACAAGAATAACAATACATTTATTTTGCAGTCTGGACTTCTATCCTCTCTGCAGCTGCTTCCATATTTTCATGAATAAATGTCCACCGTTTGGACATCACATTGTCATGAATCTTAAGTTAGTGGTAACAAACAGTAGGGATGCAAAGTGTAGGAAGATAAAAAAAAAAACATGCTCTCATGATGTGGTGTGCAGTAATTGTGTTTGCGGGGGACAGACTTTCCACGCACCCCTCAACCCACTAACTATTCACCTTCTCATCATATTCCTTTAGCCAACCGAGTTGCTGATGACTAAGATAGTCTGCGAGTACATTTCCACGCGAGGTTGATTCAACCCCCCACGATCCAAAAGGACTTATTTGAGAAGTGGAAGTTCCTACCTGTGAGCGGCAGCAAGATGAGGTAGAAAGAGAAAAGAATCCTCAGACATGTCACGCTGCATACATCCATGTCGCCTCCCGCCACCACTCTCACATCCTGCGCAGCGGCAAAAGCAACAATAAGGCGCGTGGACAGCACATCCAGAAGAGGAGACAGCGGCTGCTGCGGCTCTTAAAGGGACAGTACACAGTACACCCCCCCCCCCCTTCTCTCTCTCTCTCTCTCTCTCTCTCTGTCTTCCGCACATTACTGGAAGTGCACGTGACAGCCGTGACGCATTATTAGGCAATTAATGCTTTTATTTTGATGAGGACCGCTGGCCACTTCATTAGGTACCCCGATGTAAACACAGGAAGCATCTTGTTTAAAGGTTATGATGAAAACATTTTTATTACCAGGCCTGGTAATTACCTGTGATTATCCATGATTAATCCCAGTTCTAAATTGTGATTAATGATGATTAATCTGCATTTAAAATCCTGATTAATCATGATAAATCCACTTTAAAAAATTGTGATTAATCATGATTAAACCTTATTCAAAATTGTGAGTAATGATGATTAATCTGCATTTGAAATACTGATAAATCATGATCAATCCACTTTTAAATTTTTTTTTGATTAATCCTGATTAATCCTTAATAAAAAAAAATGTGATTAACCGTGATTGGTCCAAATTCTAAATTGTGATTAATGGTTATTAATCTGCATTCAAAATCCTGAATAATCAGGATCAATCATCTTTAAAAAAAATGTGATTAACCATGGTTAATCTTTATTCAAAATTGTGATTAACCATGATTGGTCCAAATATTAAATTGGGATTAATGATGACAAATCTGCATTCGAAATCCTGATTAATCATGGTCAATCCACTTTTTAAAAATGTGATTAATTATAATTAATCCCTATTCAAATTTGTGATTAACCAAGATTAATCCGTATTCAAAAGTGTGATTAACCATGATTTATCCAACTTCTAAACGGTGATTAATGATGATTAATCTGCATTCAAAATCCTGATTAATCATGATCAATCCACTTTAAAAAAAGATTAATCATGATTAATCCTTATTCAAAATTGTGATTAACAAGGATTAATTCCTATTCAAAATTGTGATTAATCATGATTGATACAAATTCTAAATTGTGATTAACCATGATTAATCTATATTCAAAATCCTGATTAATCATGATCAATCTACTTTGAAAAAAAAGTGATTAATCATGGTTAATCCTTATTCAAAAATGTGATTAATCACGGTTAATCCTTTTTCAAAAATGTGATTAACCGTGATTGATCCACATTCAAAATTGTGATTAACCATGATTGATCCACATTCTAAATTGTGATTAATGATGAATAATCTGCATTCAAAATCCTGATTAATCATGACCAATCTGTGAGGACTGGTGGGCATTGTGATGCCGGGTTCGATTCCCTCGAGGATGCGTTGACGTGAACACAACAAAGGTAGGATCTTAAAATATTTATTTAACAAAAAGGAAGCTCTGAACAGAAATACTGGAGCTAATAAAAAGGCAAACCAAAAACGCTAGTATGAAAACTAGGAAGTAAAAATAGACAAACTTAAATAGCACGTTGGCACAAAAGAGAAAACAAATCATCAGTATGTAAACTGGACAAAACAAGTGGCTTAGCGTGAGAAGCTAGCGAGAATAGAAATACTTGCGAGAAAGCAAATGATCAAAATCCAGACGTACAGTGGTGTGAAAGCAAACTATGAACCCAGACTGAACAAAGAAAAGAGGAAAGCTTATATAGGGAGAAATCAAGGAGAACCAGGTGTGTGTAGGAAACGAGGAGCAGGTGAAATCAATGTGTAACCATGGTAACGGACTAAACAGGAAGTAAGTGGGTCAGAAGAGAATGAAACTAAGATGGAAAAATAAACATGTGAAGATCTGAGTCACGGATCGCAACAGTATTCCCCCCCCAAAAAAGACAGATTCCAGATGTCTCAAAGAAAACAAAAAAAAATAAGAAAAACTTGAACCCCCTCCCCAAAAACAGAGTCCACAAACGAAGGGAGGGTGGAGGGAGGCCACGGTGGAGGGTCGCCAAGTCGTGTGTCCCCGAATCCACCGAGGACAAGTCATGTGGCGGCGGCGGATGGAACGCCGCTGCTGAAAAAGTCTTGGCGGGCGACCTCGAAAAACACACATCAGTGGCTGCCTTGCAGGATGACGCTTAAGCACCATTGTCATAGCAGGCTTGGATGTAGCAGATGAGGGTGCGGGTGCTGCAGCCGAAGAAGGCGGCGCTGTGGAGGCAGGCGTAGTCGTCGCCGTCGTCGTGGAGGCAGGCGTAGTCGTCGCCGTCGTGGAGGCAGGTGTAGTCGTCGCCGTCGTGGAGGCCGGCGTAGTCGTCGCCGTCGTGGAGGCCAGCGTAGTCATCGCCGTCATGGAGCCCGGCGTAGTTGTCGCCATCGTGGAGGCCGCAGGAGCCAGCGGCGGCGTGGAAGCCGCAGTAGTCGTCGGCGGTGTGAAAACCGCTGTCGTCATGGCCGTGGAAGAAGGCGTAGTAGTTGGCGTGGAAGCCATAGTCATAGGCGGCGTGGAAGCCGCAGTCGTCGACGCAGGTGTTGGAGTGGGTTCCAACTTAGGAGCTGGTGTGGGCTCCAGCTTTGGAGCTGGTGCTGTTGTGGCCTCCAGCTCTGGAGCTGGTGCTGGAGTGGGCTTCTGCTCTGGAGCTGGTGCTGGAGTGGGCTCCAGCTCTGGAGCTGGTGCTGAAGTGGTCTCCAGCTTTGGAGCTAATGCTGGAGTGGGTTCCAGCTTTAGGGCTGGTGCTGGAGTGGGTTCCAGCTTTGGCGCAGGTGCTGGAGAGGGTTCCAGCTTAAGGGCCAGTGCTGAAGTGGGCTCCAGCCTAGGAGCAGGTGCTGGTGTGAGAACCAGGTGAAAGTCTGAAACCGGTGTGAGAACCAGTTCTGGGTTGGAGGCTGGTGTGAGAACCAGGCTAGAGTCCATTTCTGGTGCGAGAACCAGGCTAGGGACAGAACTACATGGACTAGGACAGCGACTAAGACATGGACGGAACACAGGTGGTGGAGGACGCGCTGGAGTTTGTGGCTTAGCAGGTTGCAACTGTGCTACCTCCGTAGCACAGCTGCTAACCTGAGCCCCCTCTTCAAACAGTGGATGCCAGACGTATTCCTTATCATGTGAAGAGGTATCTAAGGGTGGGTGGAGGGAGGTTAGGAGGAAGGCAGATTCTTCCCTACTAGAATTACTAGAAGAACCCTTAGAAAAAGGAGAAAACCCCATAGATTTGGGCTGGGCTTGAGGACTTAGTGACTGAGATGAACAAGAAGGTGAAAATTGAGAACTAGACTTGTATCTGGAAAAAACGTCCTTATGGAGATCCTTCTTATCAATATTGTCCAGAAAATTAAAGTCAATATAATTAGAAAAAGGCTGAGAATTATAGTCCAAAAAATTCTTTTTGATGACGTCACCGGAAGGCGTTACCGACATGACGTCACCGCTGCCGTCTGTGAAAGAGACATGGCGGTCGAAAGAAAGTGTGGACATGTAACTAAAGGGATTACCAGGCTTGTGAGGAGTATCCTGGATGGGTTGAAGTTTGCTGTGTTCGCTGAAAGACAGTTGTGGAGTAGAAGCGTCACTGCATTGGGCAGCTCGAGCCGCTTCGGAAGGCACATCACCGTAATGACGGATCTCTGCCTCCCGTGCTCGGAGCTTTTTCCACGTGCCTATATCAAAGGCTTTCTCTTTCCAGCTGTCAATCGCGAAGGAATCTCTTGCTGGGTTCATACTGTGAGGACTGGTGGGCATTGTGATGCCGGGTTCGATTCCCTCGAGGATGCGTTGACGTGAACACAACAAAGGTAGGATCTTAAAATATTTATTTAACAAAAAGGAAGCTCTGAACAGAAATACTGGAGCTAATAAAAAGGCAAACCAAAAACGCTAGTATGAAAACTAGGAAGTAAAAATAGACAAACTTAAATAGCACGTTGGCACAAAAGAGAAAACAAATCATCAGTATGTAAACTGGACAAAACAAGTGGCTTAGCGTGAGAAGCTAGCGAGAATAGAAATACTTGCGAGAAAGCAAATGATCAAAATCCAGACGTACAGTGGTGTGAAAGCAAACTATGAACCCAGACTGAACAAAGAAAAGAGGAAAGCTTATATAGGGAGAAATCAAGGAGAACCAGGTGTGTGTAGGAAACGAGGAGCAGGTGAAATCAATGTGTAACCATGGTAACGGACTAAACAGGAAGTAAGTGGGTCAGAAGAGAATGAAACTAAGATGGAAAAATAAACATGTGAAGATCTGAGTCACGGATCGCAACACAATCATCTTTAAAAAAAATTGTGATTTACCATGGTTACTCCTTATTCAAAATTGTGATTAACCATGATTGATCCAAGTTTTAAATTGTGATTAATGACGCCAAATCTGCATTCTAAATCCTGATTAATCATGATCAATCCACTTTTTAAAAAAATTGATTAATCATGATTAATCTCTATTCAAAATTGGGATTAACCATGATTGATCCAAATTCTAAACTGTGATTAATGATGATTAATCTGCATTCAAAATCCTGATTGATCATGATCAATCCACTTTTTAAAAATGTGATTAACCATGATTCATCCCTATTCAAAATAGTGATTAATTGTGATTAATCCTTATTCAAAACTGTGATTAACCATGATTGATACAAATTCTAAATTGTGATTAACCATGATTAATCTATATTCTTTTTCTTTTCTTTCTTTTCTTTTCTTAGTTTATTTTGAACATGAATATTTACAACACAATACAATACAGACAATACAATATTACCTCACATTTCATCATGTCCGAAAAAGAGTAAGAAGAAGCAAAGCTTATTTAATCCTACCCCTTTCCCACTTCAGAGCGCCCACAAATACATACATACATCTACTGACCCTCTTTACAGCAAAATATCAAAATGACATCCATGAATAAGCAATACAACAGTTCTGTAACATGCAATTAACTAATCCAGTCATTACCAACATACTGAGATGAAGAATATCTTATTTTCAATAAGGTTGAAAGTGTTTCTCATAATTCTTCTTCTTTGTACTTTGTAAGCACTATTAATTTGAACAGCCTCTTAAAGTGGATTATATCAGTACAATGTTTACCTTCTTTACTTAATCCATTCCATCATTTAATTCCACATACTGATATGCTAAAGGTTTTAAGTGTTGTACGTGCATACAAATGTTTTAAATTACATTTTCCTCTAAGGTTATATTTCTCCTCTTTAGTTGGGAAGAATTGTTGTACATTTTTTGGTAGCAGGTTATAGTTTGCTTTGTACAGCATATTAGCTGTTTGCAATTTTACCAAATCGAGCTTTAATATTTCTGACTCAATAAATAAAGGGTTTGTATGTTCTCTATATCCAACATTATGTATTATTCTAATTGATCTTTTTTGTAACACAGTTAACGAGTGTAGCGCACATTTGTAGTTGTTTCCCCATATTTTCTACACAATAACTCAGATATGGTAACACTAGCGAGCAGTAGAGAATATAAAGTGATTTTTGGCCCAGGATGTATTTTGCTTTATTCATTATTGAATTTTTTTTTGCCACCTTATGTTGTATGTTTTGTAAATGAGATTTCCAGTTCATTTCATCATCTATTAATACTCACAAAAATCTGATTTCTTTCACCCTTTCAATATCCATCCATCCATTTTTTCCCGCTTATTCCCTTTTGGGGTCGCGGGGGGCGCTGGCGCCCATCTCAGCTACAATCGGGCGGAAGGCGGGGTACACCCTGGACAAGTCGCCACCTCATCGCAGGGCCAACACAGATAGACAGACAACATTCACACTCACATTCACACACCAGGGCCAATTTAGTGTTGCCAATCAACCTATCCCCAGGTGCATGTCTTTGGAGGTGGGAGGAAGCCGGAGTACCCGGAGGGAACCCACGCATTCACGGGGAGAACATGCAAACTCCACACAGAAAGATCCCGAGCCTGGATTTGAACCCAAGACTGCAGGACCTTCGTATTGTGAGGCAGACGCACTAACCCCTCTGCCACCGTGAAGCCCTCCTTTCAATATCTACTCTGTCTATTTGTATTCGTGTCTGATGTTCTTTTCTACTGTTTCCAAATAGCATTATTTTAGTTTTACTGAGATTCAAAGATAGTCTGTTTTTATCAAACCATTTTTTTTATTTGTTCATTTCTTCCATTATTATTTGTATTATCTTCTGTGTGTTCTCTCCTGAACAGAAAGCAGGTGTGTCTGCAAATAAAACTAACTTCAAGTCCTTTGTAACTTTACAAATGTCGTCTATATAAAGATTAAACAATCTTGGTCCCAGTATTGATCCCTGGAGTACACCACAAGATATATCCAACCGTGTTGACATATTTTCACCCATCTTTTCATATTACTTCCTGTTGGCCAAATAGCTTCTTACCCAGTTCAATACCAAACCTCTGATGCCATATACTTCTAGTTTTTGTATTAAAATTTAATGATTAATTGTGTCGAATGCTTTTGTTAAATCCATGAATACTGCGGCTGCACATTCTTTACCGTCTATTGCATTGGTAATTTCCTCTGTATTATTAATTAATGCCATTGATGTTTAAATATTTGCTCTAAATCCAATTTGGATCTCCACGAGCGTCCCACTTTTGTTGATAAATTTATCAAATCGGCTATTGAATAGTTTTGCCATGATTTTGGAGAATTGTGGAAGTAATGAAACTGGTCTGTAGTTAGTGAACTGGTGTGTGTCTACATTCTTATGAGTTGGTACAACTTTTGCAATTTTTATCTTGTCAGGGAATTTGCCGGTTAGAAATGAAACGTTACTGATTTATGCAAGAGGTTCTGAAATGTCTTCTATAACCTTTTTTTATCGTTACCATATCTATTCCATGACAGTAGGTTGAGGTCTTGGATTTTAAATTTTTTACAATTTTGATTACTTCTTCTTTTGTCACCTTCTTAAGAAACATGGAATTGGGATTTCTGTCTATGAGCTCACTCAAGTTCTCAACTGACTACATTTGGAATTCTTTGTTCCAGATTTTTTCCGATATTAACAAAGTAATCATTAAAACGTTCAACTATTTGTTTCATATTGTAATTTTTTGTATTTCCATCTAGAAAATACTTGGGGTAATCTTTCTTAGCACCATTTTTGATTATGCTATTTAGGATGCCCCATGTTGCTCTCATGTTGTTTCTGTTCTTGTTTAATAATTGACTGTAGTATTCCCTCTTGGATGTTCGTAATATACCAGTTAGCTTGTTTTTATATTTCTTATACTTATTTTCTGCCTCTATAGATCTCTGTGTTATAAATGTTCGATATAATGTGGGGTTTTTTTTGTGACAAGCATTTCTCATTCCTTTTGTCATCGTCCATGGTTGGTATTTTTTTCTTTTGCTTCTTACTAAGTTCTTTCCAAGGACAATGTTTGTCATAGAGTGTTAGAAAGGTGTTTAAAAAAATTCCCATATTCCCGGTAACAGTTCGAGATGCTACCTCAGTAAAAGCATTTAAGTCTCACCTTAAAACTCATTTGTATACTCTAGCCTTTAAATAGACCTCCTTTTTAGACCAGTTGATCTGCCGCTTCTTTTCTTTTTCTCCTCTGTCCCCTCCTCCCTTGTGGAAGGGGTCCGCTCCGATGACCATGGATGAAGTACTGGCTGTCCAGAGTCGGGACCCAGGATTGACCGCTCGCCTGTGTATTGGTTGGGGACATCTCTACGATGCTGATCCGACTCCGCTTGGATGGTTTCCTGTGGACGGGACTCTCGCTGCTGTCTTGGATCCGCTTTGAACTGAACTCTCGCAGCTGTGTTGGAGCCACTATGGATTGAACTTTCACAGTATCATGTTAGACCCGCTCGACATCCGTTGGGGGGGTTGCCCACATTTGAGGTCCTCTCCAAGGTTCTTATAGTCATGATTGTCACTGGCGTCCCACTGGGTGTGAATTCTCCTTGCCCACTGGGTGTGAGTTTTCCTTGCCCTTATGTGGGTTCTTCCGAGGATGTCGTAGTCGTAGTGGTTTGTACAGTCCTTAGATACATTTGTGATTTAGGGCTATTTAAATAAACATTGATTGATTGATATGCATCATCTACATCGTCTTCATTGTATACATTGTCCCAAGTTTGTTTCCTCAGATCCTCCTTGAATGAAATTATTCTTTCCTCTGTGCGTAGTCTTTGAAATGTCTTTTTGTCCGTGTTCTTCTTGTAATTCCCATCATAGATAGTAAAAACTGGCAGATGGTCGCTGATGTCGGTTGTTAACAGTCCACTTGTTATATTATTATCAAAGACATTCGTGAATGATATTATCAATAAGAGTAGCACTGTGACTTGCAATTCTGGTTGGCCTTGTGATTTGGGGATACAAACTCATTCTATACATTGTATCTATGAAATCATTAATGGACTTTTGCTTATTGGGGTTCAAGAGATCTATATTGAAATCTCCACATAAAAAAAGTACTTTTTGACTGATTCCGTTGAAAGTTCCCTTAATCCAGTCTTCAAATCCTTCAATGCTTGAGTTGGGTGTTCTATATATACAAGTAATCAATACATTTGTACTTCTTTCATGACATATCTCAATGGTTATACACTCTAATACATTGTCAATAGCTAGTTTTGTTAAAATTGGCATACAAACTTCTGCAGTTATTATGAATAATTGACAGTTGTATACAATTGTATTTCTGCATAATATAAACAATCATTGTCCATGTGACAAAAAAAATGTGTACCTGGATCTATAGCACTGTCCAATTCTGTCCCGTTATGATCAGTGCTGGAAAAGGTTATACATTCTCTTCCTGATTAATTATTGTTTGTTTGTGTCATGGTTGTGTTTGATTTATTTATCGTTATTAATATTTATCCAGCTCTGCTATTTTCCTTATGACTATTACTCTTGCTTCCTCTGGTGTTCCATTTAGTTTAATAAATATCTTGCAGTTTGCTGTCCATGTTTGTTGTATTTTGCCTTGTTTTCTTAGACTACATGCTTTACTGGCTATGTCTGCGTTTTTCTTTGTTAAATGTTCATTTATGTACACATCTGTTCCTTTTAACTTCCTCTCTTGTTTTAGTAATGCAGTTTTATATTTCCTATTGGCGCCGCTACTGGCCGCTAGCCAAGCCTCGCCGTACCGCTGCTGTCACTCGCTGCCGCGAGAAAGCTGTCGGTCCCGCCGCCGTGAGGTGGCGAGGTGGTGGTGTCGCCGCTGCTAGCTGCTAGCCGGGCCTCTCCCTTGTCGTCCCGCTGGCGTCACCCGGAGATAAGAGAGTGCAGTGAAACAGTATTCCAAATCTTGATTAATCATGATCAATCCACTTAAAAAAAAATTGTGATTAATCAAAATTAATCCTCATTTAAAAATGGGGTTAACCATGACTAGTCCTTATTTAAAATTGTGATTAACAATGATTGAGCCAATTTCTAAACTGTGATTAATGATGATTAATCTGCATTGAAAATCCTGATTAATCATATCAATCCAAAAATGTGATTAATCATGATTAATCATATTCAAAATTGTGATTAGCCATGATTAATCCCTATTTAAAACTGTGATTAACCATGATTGATCCAAAATGTAAATTGTGATTAACCAGGATTAATCTGCATTCAAAATCCTGATTAATCATGATCAATCCACTTAAAAAAATGTGATTAATCATGATTAATCCTTATTAAAAAATGTGGTTAACAATGAGTAATCCGTATTCAAAATTGTGATTAGCCATGATTAATACAAATTCTACATTATGATTAATGATGATTAATCTGCATTTGAAATCCTGATTAATCATGATCAATTCACTTTAAAAAAAATTGTGATTAATCATGATTAATCCTTATTACAAATTGTGGTTATCAGATTTTTTGACAGCGCTTATTATTTTATAATTGTTTATGCATTTATTAAATATATTTAAACCCACTAACAACTTGCTTTGAAATCATAAACCAGGGAGACAAGAAAATACTATTATATTATATTATTTAGAAAAACTATCCAGCCATCCATTTATATATATATGTATGTATATATATGTATATATATATCTATATATATATATATATATATATATATATATATATATATATGTATGTATATATATATATATATATATATATATATTTTGTTTTTATTTTTTTGTCTCCCAATATGTTATCATTGATTGGAATGTGAGCAATCCATTCCTCACTGTGCATATGATAAACAAGTCAAAGTGAAGCTGACCCACGCTCCGTGCCACACATTATGTCAGCAAATAATGGACGCACAGTAAGAGGCTAAAGGCATGCGGACTCTCTTCTTCTGTCCAATCACTAACCAAACATCGCTCTCCTGGGCCAAATGAGGTTTGATCCACACACACACAGGCAGACACTTTATTGCTTAGTCCTGCTGCGCTATCTAGCTATCATGCTATATATATATATATATATATGAAACAGTTCTGTAGAGATGAAGTAGTCTTGTGATTTTTTCCCACACCTATATATATATATATATATATATATATATATATATATATATATATATAGTGTGTGAATGTGAGTGTGAATGTTGTCTGTCTATATGTGTTGGCCCTGCGATGAGGTGGTGACTTGTCCAGGGTGTACTCCGCCTTCTGCCTGATTGTAGTTGAGATAGGCACCAGCGCCTACAATGTGTGTGTGTGTATGTATATATGTATATATATATATATATATATATATATATATATATATATATATATATATACAAGTCACACACACAACAATGTGTGTGTGTGTATATATATATATATATATATATATGTATATATATACACACACACATGTATATGTATATATATGTGCCTATCTCAGCTACAATCGAGCGGAAGGCGGTGTGCACCCTGGACAAGTCGCCACCTCATCGCAGGGCCTATATATATGTATATATATATATATATATATATATATATATATATATATATATACACACACACACACATTATTGTGTGTGTGACGTGCGCCTGAGAAACATGTGAGCAGTGAATAAAACAGCTGTGTTGCGTCTACCCTAGGGCTGTTTTTTTTTCTAAACTTTTTTTTAAAATTGACATTTAAGGGTGTTTCTTGTTTTCCCTCCCAAATAACAAGACATCCACAGAATTTAAACATACAATAACTTAAGGGGGGGAAATAAACAAATGGAAAGAAAATAAACAAAAAACAAGTACTTTGGTATAAAATAATAATATTGACAATAAATCAAATAAGTATTGACACAAAACCACGTAAAACGGGCTACAGAACGCATGTATAACAATAAAAGTAAAAAACAACAACTTATTTATTGACAATATTTGGCATTTTAGCACTTTTCTATCCCATGATGCTAAAAAAACAAAATAATTTTACTTTTCAAATGATGTTACACATTAGCAGTGCTGCTACTTTTTGTAGTAACGCTTTTGAAGTGAAGAAAATTATATTTATATAGCGCTTTTCTCTAGTGACTCAAAGCGCTTTACATAGTCAAACCCAATATCTAAGTTACATTTAAGGCAGTGTGGGTGGCACTGAGAGGAGGTGGGTAGAGTGTTTTGCCCAAGGACACAATGGCAGTGTCTAGGATGGCGAAAGTGGGAATCGAACCAGGAACCCTCAAGTTGCTGGCACGGCCGCGGTACCAACCGAGCACACTGCCCTTTTGCCGCATACTTGACATATTGCTCATTTGTATACTCTAGCCTTTAAATAGACTCCCTTTTTAGACCAGTTGATCTGCTGTTTCTTTTCTTTTTCTTCTATGTCCCACTCTCCCCTGTGGAGGGGGTCCGGTCCGATCCGGTGGCCATGTACTGCTTGCCTGTGTATCGGCTGGGGACATCTCTGCGCTGCTGATCCGCCTCCGCTTGGGATGGTTTCCTGCTGGCTCCGCTGTGAACGGGACTCTCGCTGCTGTGTTGGATCCGCTTTGGACTGGACTCTCACGACTGTGTTGGATCCATTGTAGATTGAACTTTCACAGTATCATGTTTGACCCGCTCGACATCCATTGCTTTCCTCCTCTCTAAGGTTCTCATAGTCATTATTGTCACCGACGTCCCACTGGGTCATTATTGTCACCGACGTCCCACTGGGTCATTATTGTCACCGATGTCCCACTGGGTGTGAGTTTTCCTTGCCCTTATGTGGGCCTACCGAGGATGTCGTGGTGGTTTGTGCAGCCCTTTGAGACACTAGTGATTTAGGGCTATACAAGTAAACATTGATTGATTGATTGATTGCGGTTGTCGGTCAAACATCTTCCTGCTTGAAGCCAAACCACCGCCAGACGTTAGACCCCCTGCTGTTTTTCTTGCGAACTAATTATATTTCCCTCATTTGTGACCAGATTGGCTCCTTCTTTCTCTCGTATTACCACTCGCACTGCTCCGCTAGCATCACAGCTAACGTTTCCCATGCCGCTACGTCTCTGCTCGGCGAGGGCGTATACGTATGTGACATGTGACGTGACAGTATGTGACGTATGTAAGAAGGTGCGCTTGTTTTATGTCTCTGTGAGAAGGAGAGACAGGAAAGAGTGAGAAAAGCCTGTAGTGCAGGGGCGTCCAAAGTGCAGCCCGCAACTAATTGTTTACCTGCCCACCACATATTCTGGAAATGCTATTGCAAAAATAAAAAAGAACACATTAAAAAAGGGAAATACGGTGATGAGAAAAAGTTGCAATGTTGACATAAAGCTGCCATGCAGGCTGTTTTTTTTCTTTTGTCTTTCTTTATTTTTCTTTTTTTGCCATTGCTCAAAAAAAAAAAGATTAAAAAATCTATGTTGTAATTAATTATTTTCAAGGCTCCAATTACTTCAAGTATTTCACTTTAAAATGTTTTGTGTTGTAAATATTGCATATATTGTGTGGTTGCCATATAAAAACATCAAAGTTTTCTTTGACAAAAGAGCATAAAACAAACAAAATAATAGTTCAAACGTAAAATCGATAGATTTTGATCCTGTAACTTACGTGTTGAAAGTAAAAGCAAAACCTAATAAAAATGTATCTCTTTATGAGTGGGGCACCCTTTTGAATCCCAAATATATTTATTGGTATTTTATTTATCTTTTCACTGTTACTACTCAAAAAACATAAAATAATTAATATCAATGGTGTCCTGCATTATTGATCTTTTAGGGCTTTAATGACTAAATACTGCATATTTCAGTTTTACAATTTAAAAAAAAAGTAGTTTTTGAAAGAAAAGCCATAAAACCTTTTTTTGTATTACTTTATATCAACTTGAAATTGATATAGAGATTTAAGCGTCAAATTAAAAAAAATAATAGTTTGACTTTTTTTTAACATTTTAATGACTGAGACCCTTTATGGTCCCCGGGACCTTTAAAGCTAAAATACATTTTAAAAATCCATACATTTTTTTATGGTTTGAAAATTAAAAATATCAAAATGGCCCCCACATGCTTTAATTTTTCCATGTGCGGCCCTCAGTGGATAAAAGTTTGGACACCCCTGCTGTAGTGTAATGCCCGCATATAGAACATATACTCTAATACCATATATTGTCATTTTATATATCGCACAGAGACAAACCCCCGATATATCCAGTATATTCCATATATCGCCCCGTCCTACCTTGAAGGTAGAAAAGCGGTATACAAGTATAACCCATAACCATAACCATAACCCATAATTGTGAGCACTAGCAACCTTATTAGCTAACATGTTTGCTAACACAAAGTGTAAGTGGAGGTAAACATAAAGACAAAATTTGGTAGATTTATCAAATCATTATTATTTAGCTGTGCTGCTTAAGTGGCTAGGTATTTGTTAGCAAATAGTGTGGTCACTTTTAGTTCTGTCCTTCTACAAAGTCTACCGTAAAAGATCAGTATTTATGTAAGTAAAAAGTAAATATATATGCAAATCTGTCCGGATGATAGTTTTAGCACACTTTTTATCTTGACCAATTCACTGTTGTTGTAGCAGTTTGTTAGCGCTAGCTCGCCGCTTTGGCCTCCGTTAGCAAACCTGTGAATTTTTACAAATGTTCCCACGTGGTCGTCCAGCTGTTAGGCGTGTGCTGCCTGGCATTGTGTCGGGGAACAATGGAGGAGGTGTGGGAGTGTACCACACACCTGAGATGGTCTCCATGGCCGCAGTCCACATGTCACTGGACCGTCTCCTTGGCTCTCACTCCTACATTATTCATCAGTGGGGCAACCACTACTGCAAGATCTGGGCTGACTCACTCTGACTTTGTGCGTGTGTGTGTGTGTGTGTGTGTGTGTGTGTGTGTGTGTGTGTGTGTGTGTGTGTGTGTGTGTGTGTGTGTGTGTGTGTGTGCTCTCTTGTATTCCTACCCTTCTTGAGACATGAAGAAGGAAATGTATCTTCCATATGAGGAGGTGTGAAGAAGTGATGACATAAATGATGGTCCCAATAACATTGCATCTAATAGACAATGTCTCATTTGTGGTGACATCTATCAAAATGAGGGTGGTCCCAAAAATGAGGGATTTTTCACATTGACTGTGTGTCGCTTTTAAAAGTGCTCCCCCTCTGGCCAACATATGAAATAACAAGTGTGTGTAAGAAAAAAATTAAATGTGATCCTATTGGCCAAAATCGATTAAAAAAAAAAAAAAAAAAATATATATATATATATATATATATATATTTATAGGCCCTGCGATGAGGTGGCGACTTGTCCAGGGTGCACACCGCCTTCCGCCCGATTGTAGCTGAGATAGGCACAAGCGCCCCCCGCGACCCTAAAGCGGATAAGCGGCAGAAAATGGATGGATGTATTTATATATATATATATATATATATATATTTTATATATATATATATACAGTATATATATATATATATATATATATATATATATATAAATATATATATATATATATATATATATATATATATATATATATATATATATATATATATATATTTATTTATTTTTTATTCGATTTTGGCCAAGGGGGTCACATTTTATTTTTTTCTTACACACACTTGTTATTTCATATGTTGGCCAGAGGAGGAGCACACACATCCATCCATCCATTTTCTACCGCTTATTCCCTTTTGGGGTCGCGGGGGTCACTGGTGCCTATCACAGCTACAATCGGGTGGAAGGCCACCTCATCACAGGGCCAACACAGATAGACAGACAACATTCACACTCACATTCACACACTAGGGCCATTTTAGTGTTGCCAATCAACCTATCCCCAGGCGCATGTCTTTGGAAGTGGGAGGA
This sequence comes from Nerophis ophidion, assembly GCF_033978795.1. Classification (NCBI taxonomy): domain Eukaryota; kingdom Metazoa; phylum Chordata; class Actinopteri; order Syngnathiformes; family Syngnathidae; genus Nerophis; species Nerophis ophidion. Next base: position 48,879,761 of record NC_084611.1, on the reverse strand, counting down.
AGCCGGCGTACCCGGAGGGAACCCACGCATTCATGGTGAGAACATGCAAACTCCACACAGAAAGATCCCGAGCCTGGGATTGAACCTTGACTACTCAGGACCTTTGTATTGTGAGGCAGACGCACTAACCCCTCTTCCACCGTGAAGCCCCGAGCACACACGTATACACATATACATATATTTATATATATATATATATATATATATATATATATATATATATATATATATATATATATATGTATGTATACAGAGATATACTGTATAAACTTGAAGTAAATAATGAAGATTCATTTTGTTTTAATGAAAGAACTAAAAGTAGTCTTTTTCTCACAATGTGTTGACTTTTTTCTTATAACATAGGGAACAATTTCTCATGTTCTTTTTGTTTCTGTAACATTGCAATATTTTATTGTGAAATCATCACTTTTTAATGTGAAATAATTACTTTTTTAAGTAAAATTATCAATCAATCAATCAATGTTTACTTATATAGCCCTAAATCACTAGTGTCTCAAAGGGCTGCACAAACCACCACGACATCCTCGGTAGGCCCACATAAGGGCAAGGAAAACTCACACCCAGTGGGACATTGGTGACAATAATGACCCAGTGGGACGTCGGTGACAATGATGACTATGAGAACCTTAGAGAGGAGGAAAGCAATGGATGTCGAGCGGGTCTAACATGATACTGTGAAAGTTCAATCCACAATGGATACAACACAGTCGCGAGAGTCCAGTCCAAAGAGGATCCAAGACACAGCAGCGAGAGTCCCGTTCACATACTTTTTAATGCAAATTGGCGACATTTGTCACATAAAATTCAGACTTTTTTCACAATATTGCCAATTTTTTTGTATTTGTAAAATAGTGACAATTTTTTTTGGTAAAATTATGACTTTTTTCATCATTTTGACGAGCAAAATTCTGATTATCATTATAATATTGCCAACATTTTACAGTTTTTTATAACATTGTGGCATTTGTCGAGTAAAATCATGACTCTTTTCATAAAATTGCCAAAATTTCAAGCTTTTCTTGTAAAATTGTGACTTTTTTTGATTAAAATTCTAACTTTTATCATACTATTGCACACGTTTAGTTTTTCTTGTAACTTTTTGACTTGCGTTCAGTAAAATGACGACTTTTGTTATAATACTGCCAAAATTACAAGTTTTTCTTGTGAAATTCCAACTCGTTTTTCACAACAAGTTTCTTTTCATATTTGCATAGTATGTATATATTATTCATGTTGTAAATACACTTCTTTATATATCTAGAAAGGATGCTCCTAACAAGGGAGGCATTTTTCTCAGGTCTCAAGATGGTAAGAAATACAAGAATGTGTGTGTGTGTGTGTGTGTGTGTGTGTGTGTGTGTGCGCGTGCGTGCGTGCGTGCGTGCGTGCGTGCGTGCGTGTGTGTGAGAGAGAGAGTCACTCAGTGCTTTTAGACGGATGACAAGGTCTGCAGCAGAGGTTTTACACTAGAAAAATAGCCTCTTCGATTAGATTACGTCATGAAAAACATTCCCTTTCTCTCTCTTTCTTTCACCTTCCTTCTCTCCTCTACATCTCCCTTTTCTTCTTGCACACACACACACGCACACGCACGCACACGCACAGACTGAGGCTAACAGGATGATCAACAAATGGGGTGAGAGCCACGTGGATTGTGCATGTGGAGATGTAGACTGGACATCACAAGAAGAATGGTTTAATGTTTCACTGCCTTTTATTCTGCTGCAATCCAACACTGCACATGAAAGCTGATATCAACATTTTCCTCTGCTGCAATGTTGGAGGTGTGGTCCTTCTGAGGGCCCGAGCAGGAGAGCCAGACCCGCCAGGGCCCTGTTGAAACGGCCGTGTTTGTTCGACGCCTTTGTGAGGCCCTTAATGTGCACAAAAAGACCCCATGTTTTGCAACTATGGCAAAAAAGGTTTATAGTTTGGGGGTTCCAAATATGAAGTTTGAAAATTAGCTCTCTAGCGCCACCTTTTTGAGGCCCATAACATGCACAAAAAGGCCCCATACTTTATGTGGCTTTAATAATAATAATACTAAATATATGGAAGTCTGTGGAGCGACACATTTAGAACATCCACAAGGACCATGGCGACCTCTTCCCAATTTGTGCTCATGGACAACACTGCACGGTAGAAGTATGCAAAAGAAATGGCTCAAACCAAGTAAGTAGGCAAATAAGTTGCCCAAAAGCAGTGAAATAGCAGTATTTTCCTGCACATCTTTTGAAAGTGCCCTGCGATGAGGTGGTGACTTGTCCAGGGTGTACCCCGCCTTCCACTCGATTGTAGTTGAGGTAGGCACCAGCGCCCCCCGCCACCCCAAAGGGAATAAGTGGATGGATGGATGGATGGATGGATGGATGGATGGATGGATGGATGGATGTTTTTGGTGTAGAATCTTACTGTGTGAATGTTTGGACATTCACACAATAATCATCATAATAATAGCAATAATAATAATACATTCATGATTTTCTGATGTATAATCTTATTGTGTGACTGTTTGGACATTCACACAACAGTAATCATAATAATAGTAATAATATTTATAATACCAACTAGATGATTTTTGGTGTAAAATCTTATTGTGTAAATGTTTGGACATTCACACACTAATAATAATAATAATAATAAAAATAATAATAATAATAAATAGATGATTTTCTGATGTATAATCTTTTTGTGTGAATGCTTGGACATTCACACAATAATAATGATAGTAATAATAATAATAATAATAGGTAGATTTTCTGGTGTAGAATATTATTCTGTGAATGATTGAACATTCACACAATAGTAAGAAGAACAATAATAATGATAATAATAATAATAATAACAATAATAATAATAATAATAATTAGATGATGTTCTGGTGTAAACTCTTGTGTGAATTATTGGACATTCACACAATAACAATAATAATAATAATAATAATAATAATAAATAGATGATTTTCTGGTGTAAAATCTTATTGTGTGAATTAATGGACATTCACACAATAACAACAACAATAATAATGATAATAATAATAATAACAACTGGATGATTTTTGGTGTAAAATCTTATTGTGTAAATGTTTAGACATTCACACACTAATAATAATAATAACAATAATAATAATAATAAATAGATGATTTTCTGATGTATAATCTTTTTATGTGAATGCTTGGACATTCACACAATAATAATGATAGTAATAATGATAATAATAGGTTGATTTTCTGGTGTAGAATATTATTCTGTGAATGCTTGAACATTCCATCCATCCATGTTCTACCGCTCATTCCCTTTTTGGGGTTGTGGGGGGCGCTGGCACCTTTCTCAGCTACAATCGGGCGGAAGGCGGGGTACACCCTGGACAAGTCGCCACCTCATCGCAGGGCCAACACAGATAGACAGACAACATTCACACTCACATTCACACACTAGGGAACATTTAGTGTTGCCAATCAACCTATCCCCCGGTGCATGTCTTTGGAACATTCACATAATAATAATAATAATAATAATAATAATAATAATAATAATAATAATAGATATCTGATTTTCTGGTGTGTAATTGTATATGTGTGAATGCTTGTACATTCACACAATAACAACAATAATAATAATAATAATAATAACAGATATATGATTTTTTGGTGTAGAATCTTAGATGTGTGAATGCTTGGACATTCACACAATAACAATAACACTAATAATAACACTTGGACTTTAAAACAATTACTTGAGTATATGATTAATAAAAAAAAAAAGATACAGTAATTTAATTAATGCATATTATTTCCAGCCTTGGTGGGCCACATTAAATGAAGCGGCGGGCCAGATGTGGCCCCTGACCCTTGAGTTTGACACCTGATGGTATTTCCACGGGGAGAACTGAAGTGTGTGTTTACAATCCTGACACAGATGAGATGTTCCACACGACTGTGGAGGACGCTCGTCTCTCCTGGGAAGTCCTTGGAGAGATGTCATCACCTGAGGGATCTTTGTGCTGCAAATTGTCATAATGAGATAACAATACTTGTTACAAAGCATTGTTGAGATAACAATACTTGTTAGAAAGCATTTTTGAGATAACAATACTTGTTACAGAGGATTGTTGAGATAACAATACTAGTTACAGAGCATTGTTGAGATAATTCTTGTTACAGAGCATTGTTGAGATAACAATACTTGTTACAGAGGATTGTTGAGATAACAATACTAGTTACAGAGCATTGTTGAGATAATTCTTGTTACAGACCGTTGTTGAGAAAACAATACTTGTTACAAAGCATTTTTGAGATAACAATACTTGTTACAGAGCATTGTTGAGGTAACAATAATTGTTACAACGCATTGTTGAGATAATACTTGTTACAGAGCATAGTTGAGATAACAATACTTGTTACAGAGCATTGTTGAGATAACAATACTTCAAACTGAACAATATTTATTTTTATCAGATTTTCATTCCTCTTTCACGGGGGAGTTCCATGGAGGGTAATTAAGGGGTTTCCATGGCAACAGCAACATCTATTTTGCCCCCACCCACATGTTTTCTGTTCATGAAGATATATTTCTTTTTTGTTTGTATTACGACTTTTCACGGTAAAAAAAAGGTGTGGACTGAGAAAAAAGGCGCAGGTTAGAGAGAAGGAAAGGTGTGGCGTACAATCTTCATCTTCCACGGGAGGATAATGTTCCTGACACTCATTAGATTTGGGAGTGTCGTAATCCTCCTATCTTTCTACCCCTCCCATCATAACAACCTCGTTTGTTTGGCTCTGGGCTCCCTGAGTTCCACGCTGCGCGTTATTTAGATGAGGTCTGAGACGTGGGGAAGGGCGTAAGCACCAAATGATGGCTAATAAGGAAAGGAGTGAGATATAAACAGGGGAGAGGAGGAGAATGCAATAAATGTTCTCTCAGACCCTGATCAGTTTAGCTTCCTTGCCCCCCCCCCTCTTCTCAGTGTGTGTGTGTGTGTGTGTGTGCACAATGAACAAAGATACACTCAAAATACTACATTTAAGTTCTGGTTGCTTGTTCTTACATAGTAAATACAAGGGTAGTACATTATAGCAGTACTAGTATAATGTCGGGGTACTAAATTAATGAAAGGCAGTACTAATATATATATATATATACATATATACATATATACATATACACACCTCTGGGCCATTTGACGCGTGCAAATGATTGATTGTCCAGTACTGTAGTTTTGTGTTTGGAAATGACAATCAGTTTATTTCAGACCTGGGCAAATGAAGGCCCGGGGGCTACATGCGGCTAATTGAGCTTTTCAAACTGGCCCGCCGGACATTCCCAAATAATTTTTTTAGATCTTTAAGATGGAAAGTGTAGCTGCCTTTATGATGTACAGTGATGTTTTCTCATGACCGTAAGTCTTCAACTATACTAAGACTTTCAATGCTTGGAATCTGCACTTACGGATGATATACCAGTTACTATGGTAATCTAATTAGTTACTAATTAATTAATATAGTCATCTAAATATGGTAGTGTAAGTCAAAGCAGCTCAGACGACGCACCAAGCAGTGTGGGTAGGTAGCGTTTCCACAGACACGGAAGGAGATTTTCACAACAAGGTCAGGATGCCACCCGAACGCCTCCCTAGAGAGGTGTTTAGGGCACGTCCAACTGGTAGGAGGCCACGGGGAAGACCCAGGACACATTGGGAAGACTATGTCTCCCGGCTGGCCTGGGAACGCCTCGGGATACCCCGGGAGGAGCTAGACCAAGAGGCTGGGGAGAGGGAAGTCTGGGCTTCCCTGCTTAGGCTGCTGCCCCCGCGACCCGACCTCGGATAAGCAGAAGAAGATGGATAGAAGTTCTAAAGCTTAGTGAAATATCAGAAATATCAGATTGTAGGTGGGTTTATTTTGTACCCTTCGCGTTCATATTTCACTGTTTGTTGCATTTTTGTTGATTTCACCTGATTGTAAAATATGTTGATCGATTTGATTAGCGTGGACCCCGACTTAAACAAGTTGAAAAACTTATTGGGGTGTTACCATTTAGTGGTCAATTGTACGGAATATGTACTGTACTATGCAATCTACTAATAAAAGTTTAAATCAATCAATCAATCAAGGGGGTGTGACGTTCATATTTTGTAAATATTCAGTGTTTTATTCTTCATAGAAAATTTTTAAATTCCATTATGTTTTTTAAGGCGGTCTGTCATAACATTTTAAGCATTCAATCAGACATTATTGTGAAGTTTTGTATAAGAGTTCTTAAAAATAGATATACCGTCCCCCATTTTTTTCTCTAAATGTGGCCCCTAGTCAAAATAATTGCCCAGACCTAGTTTATTTTATGCTATCCAAATTAAATCAAACGTAGGCTATATAACAAAAAGTATGCTGACCTTGAACGGCACATTGTCACAGCATGACACAGCATGGTCGAAAACTGTTTGTCCTCCAATCGCCCTGCCCATGCTCACACCTGAACCCAATTTAAAGAGGCTACCATGGTAACCGCACCATAGCAACAGCCCCATCCCTGTCAACACTTCCTGGGTCTTAACAGGAAGTGGGCGGAGCAATCTGCCGAAAAGAAAATTCAACATGAACTGAGGCCAGCAATCAATTACAGAAAATAAATGTAAAAAAATATAAACAAATAAGGAAATGTGGCATATATATATATATATATATGTATATATATATATATATATATATATATATATATATATATATATATATATATATATATATATATATATATATATATATATATATATATATATATATACACATGCCACATTTCCTTATTTGTTTATATTTTTTTTCATGTCCTCTGCTCCTAAAACCAGCGTCGTCACGTCATGAAGAAGCTGGTTTTAAGACCAGAGGAGCATGTTCGGCAGCGCGCACACACAGAGTACTTACAAACAGACACAGTGTGTAGACAGAAAAAGAAGAATGGACGCATTCCAGCCCCAGTTGGCAGCATGGCCAGCTCTACGCAGGGGCAAGAGGGGGCAGAGCCCCCTTAAATAAATGTCTTGCCCCCTCAAATCAAAATTTGAGAAAGCAAATTTTAATAAACTCACAAAATTACTACATTACAAGTTGACAAAATTATCTGCACTAGCGGAAAAATCCGCCGAAAAAGGGACACACATGATATAGTAGTGTCGGCTTCCCTCTCCTCCCCCCCTCCGCTGTGCGCGTATTCATCATTCCACAGGCTGCGCAGCAGACACACACCCGCACACACCCCTCAGCCCTGTGTAAACATACAATCACTGTTGCAGTATGAAAGTAAAAGAAAAGGAAAAGTTGTCTACATTTATCATATACTTGTTAGGATGGGTGTATTTGTGTAGTCTTATCTGTCATGAACACGTTTATCGTCGCGGACTTTCGGTGCTACGGAGTTCCTTTATTTATTTATTTTTTACAACTTGACGAGAGCAGTGACAGCGGAGGCTCTGAGCAGCAGTGGTTTGGAAGGCAGAGAGCCTCCACTGTCCCTGTAACTACAAGTCATTTATGATGCTGTTAATGAGGGTAAAAATGAAACATAAGGTATATATCCTGCTTAGCAGTCTTCCTCTGCTGTCTCTGTCCAGAGCGGAGTCACTAGCAACGGCCCGTTTTACTTAGCAACGGTCTGGCAATCGACTGCTGGAATTATTTTTCTGTTGTTTTTCTTGTAATTTTACATTGTCAACCTTTAATGTTTCAATCTACATGTTGTAATAAACAAATTATACGTTTCATTTGATATGACCAAGACACCTAAAAACAAAAACAGTGCCGTTTTAATCAATTTACAAGCAAGTGGGCAACACACATACATTGGAGTGAATAATGTTGTGCCCAGATGAGTGCCCACGTCCACTGCATGTGACAAACTGAAGACACGTGACGTGTGTCTGCCAGACCCCTACGTAAAGCCCCACCCCAGGCTGTAGTCCTGTACTGTTGTTGTTTTTCTTCATGTAATCACAGCAGGTTTTTTCAGTTGTTGTTCAAGCTTACTTATTTTCTGCTCCAGCTTCCAGCAGCTCACAAAGAGAAAGTTAATGCTCTGTAATGCATCCATTTTTCAGAGCATTTAAAAAGTCTAGTCCTGCTCCTGCATGTAGTAGTAGCAATGATGCTACTGCTAGTACATCAGGGACAGCAGCTAGCAATACTGCACTTTTAGCACCAGCAAGCACTGTTTCTCCTGCACCAGCTCCCTCCGTCCCCCCAACAAGCGCTCCCCCAAAGCAGCCTGCTCAGCTACCCAGTGACTTAAATGGCAACGCACCATCTCAGCCAATACTGGGTGGCTACCCAAAGCATGCATTTGGTACAACATTAAGATCATTCAATCCTGCCTGGTACCGCACACGACCAGGGCTAGAGTATTCTGTGGTGCGAGATGCCTGCTTCTGTTTCCCCTGTCGGAAATAAGGCATTGCCACCTTATTGTGGTCAGGGGGTTTGCGTGCCTCAGTGACCGTAAGAGCTATACCAGCAGGAGATTAGTCTTCAGGTGGGACACCCAAGTTGGACAGGTCTGAAGGTAGAAGCCTGACAAAGTGCAATCCACTACTCCAGGTTGGGGTTGGACACATAGCTAAAGACCCACTTCAATGAAGAAAGCATCGTTACTATAAACACAGAAAAAAAAAGTGCTGGAGCATGATGTCTACACATGATGCCCCCTTCATATTTCTGACTGCCCCCTCATATAAGCATGCCTAGAACCGCCCCTGGTTGGCAGTGTTTTAGCTATTTCTAAATCACCAATCCTTGTCACCATGGTGACAAATAAGTACGTTTCTTACAAGTAGCATTATCACTGGAGGACGGGGAATAGCTAAACACGCTTCATTAAACACTGTAGGAGGATACAATAGCTCACCGCTAACAGCAAGCTAGCACTCCTGAATGTAAACAAACGCCATGGGTGGATTTACACCTGACATCCACTGCAATGATAACAACTAGAAGAGCGTATATATTCGATACTACTATGATTACATCAATATTTTTTTTCCTTTTAAAAAAAATTCATATTATGTTTATAAAGTCAGTAAATATGTCCCTACACACATGACCAATGTATGATCCTGTAACTACTTGGTTACCACACCTAAATGTGTGGTATCATACAAAACTAATGTCAAGTATCAAAGAAGAGAAGAATAAGTGATTATTACATTTTAACAGAAGTATAGATAGAACATGTTTATATCAACAGTAAAGTAGATTAATAATTCTTTTTTACAGTTTGTCCCATACAATGTGTAGAAAATAATAGGTGTATAAATGACACAATATGTTACTGCAGACTAATTAGGAGTCTTTGTTTGTTTACTTACTACTAAAAGACAAGTTGTGTAGTTTGTTCAACAGTTTATTTAAGGAAAAAATGACAATAATAAACATTTGTTTCATGTACCCTAACATTTTTTGTAACAATAAAGACAATAATGACATTTTTGTGGTGCCCTTTATGTAGAAAAGTATGAAAAATACATTTTGGTACCAGTACCAACATATTGGTATGGGGACCACCCTAGGTAGCCCAACACTCCACAGGTCCAGTGTGTGACGATATGTCTCCCTGCCAGTTCCATCTTCACATCAGTCTATCATCACTACACTAAAGACGTGCTAATAGCTAAAGTGCTGGAAGAAACAAGAGAGAGAGAGAGACAATCCACAAATGTCAAATGTCAATTAGTGAGGAGCTTAAGTGACCCCCCCCCCCCCCCCCCCCCCCCCCCTCCTCTTAACGGGTCCCAGGCCATAAAGACATTTACTGTCTGGCATTACTGGGGCCAACACAACCACAAGCACTGGAGTGTTGATCAGTCTGCACCTGCTTACACACAACGCAACATGACACATCAATAGGACCTGTTGTCATCCTTTGTAAGCAAGGGTGGAGTTAATTTTTTGCAAATATTAGCTCATTTGAAATTTGATGCCTGCAACATGTTTCAAAAAAGCTGGCACAAGTGGCAAAAAAGAGTGAGAAAGTGGAGGAAGGCTCATCAAAGACTTATATGGAACATCCCACAGGGGAACCGGCTAATTGGGGAACAGGTGGGTGCCATGATTGGCTGTAAAAGCAGCTTCCATGAAATGCTCACTCATTCACAAACAAGGACGGAGCGAGGGTCACCACTTTGTCAACAAATACCTGAGCAAATTGTTTAAGAACAAAATTTCTCAATAAGGAATTTAGGGATTTCACCATCCACGCTCCGTAATATCATCAAAAGGTTCAGAGAATCTGGAGAAATCACTGCACGTAAGCCATGATATTACGCACCTCGGATCCCATCAGGCGGTACTGCATCAAAAAGTGACATCTGTGTGTAAAGGATATGACCACATGGGCTCAGGAACACTTCAGAAAACCACTGTCAGTAACTACAGTTGGTCGCTACATCTGTAAGTGCAAGTAAAAACTCTACTATGCAAAGCCAAATACATTAATCAACAACACCCAGAATTGCTTCTCTGGGCCTGAGCTCATCGAAGATGGACTGATGCAAAGTGGAAAAGTCTTCTGTGGTCTGACGAGTCCACATTTCAAATTGTTTTTGGAAATTCTGGACCAAAGAGATAAAGAACCGTCCAGATTGTTCTACGGTGAAAGTGTAATAGGCAGCATCTGTGATGGTATGGGGGTGAATTAGTGCCCAAGGCATGGGTAACTTACACATCTGTGAAGGCACCATTAATGCTGAAAGGTACATACAGGTTTTGGAGCAACACATTAGATAGATTAGATAGTACTTTATTTATTCCGTCAGGAGAGTTCCTTCAGGAAAATTACAATTTTCAGCACAATCCCATTCAAGATCAGACAAACATTAAAGGGAGACAGAACAGGATCGCTGACAGGTCTGCCGGCTTCCAGCGCCCCTTACAAAAAAAGATGAGATACAGGTAAACAAGGGGGGGGGGGGGGGGGGGGGGGAAATAGAAGATTAAAATAAAATAAAAAAAATCGGTCTTAGCCTGGGCCCTGGAGAGGGGGTGCAGACTGAGGCCAAGGGAAAAAAACAACAACTCATAGCCATAGTACACACCCCTCTTACATGTGTGTAAGAGGGAAACATCAAACATCAAAGAACACATAGGACATTAAAGACATTAAAGACACATGTTGTCATCCAAGCAACGTTATCATGGACGCCCCTGCTTATTTCAGCAAGACAATGCCAAGCCACGTGTTACAACAGCGTGACTACGTAGTAAAAGAGTGCGGGTACTAGACTGGCCTGCCTGTAGTCCAGACATTGAAAATGTGTGGAGCAATATGAAGACTAAAATATGAGGCAGGAGACTGTTGAACAACGTAAGCTGTACATCAAGCAAGAATGGGAAATAATTCCACCTGAGAAGCTTAAAAAATGTGTCTCCTCAGTTCCCAAACCTTCACTGAGTGTTGTTAAAGGAAAGGCCATGTAACACACTGGTAAAAACTTGTTTGCAATGTGTTGCTGCCATTCAATTCTAAGTTCATGATTATTTGCCCCAAAAAAATATTTTTTTCAGTTGGAACGTTAAATGTCTTGTCTTTACAGTCTATTCAATAGAATATAAGTTGAAAATGATTTGCAAATCATTGTGTTCTCTCTTTATTTACCATTTACACAACCTGACAACTTCACTGCTTTTTGGCTTTTGTAGAATATGCTGAAGAACATTGTTCCCTCGAATTTGTCAAGCGTGTGAGCAAACACTAAAACTCCCCGAGCACTCAGTGTAACGTAGTTAAAAATGCACTTTATATGTAACTTACTTTTATGGCCTTGCCTCTTTGTGATGTCAAGTTCCTGTTAAAAGCTGTTATACAGTATATGCTTAAACTCTTATTTTGAAGGCGCTAAAAGCGGAAGTGGTGACATATTGTGTGGATATTTATCTCAAATAGTTCTTTATATTTGTTGAGTGACTGTTATTTTATTGTACTTCCGGTCATTGCACGCTGTCAGGTTTCCGTAGTTTCTTGTAGCTCCTCCTCTTCCTCCTCACTTCCTGCTACCGGTGAGTTGTTTCCAAATTGTCTTGTCGTCTTTTAACAAAAACGAACAGATTATTTTTTGTAATTCTTGCCCTCAATTGTTTACTTTTTACGTACCCGTGAGATATCAAGTGTTCTTGTGTGCTTTGAACCGCTACTTTGAGCGCGGCAAGTGTTGTTTGAGTGACACGTATTGGCGCGATTTGTATGAAGCGGTCCTCTATCATGTCACGTGACCACCGCATTACGTAGTCTGTGTCCTGTTGGTAAAAAAATAATATGTTTTATTTGTGTAGGAAGCTAAATGGTAAAAAGAGTCACCAAAAGGACTTCATTTCATTTTCAGGTATGTTTAATACTGTAAATTTTGCTTTTTATTTAACTCCTTCTCCACGCAGTTCTTCATTTTGGCCGCTAGTCGGCAGTGTTGACTTTTTGCATGTTATATTAAGGCAATGCTGTACAATGACAATGTGTATTGTATTATATCATATTATATTATCTTAAACGACACAAGTTATTTTTATGATATTTTTTTGTAGTTATTTTAGCTAGCTATTAGGGCGTTACACTACTTATTTTCTAAGTCACAAGTATCAAACTCATCTGGAAATATGTGTCACGAAAGTACTTCATATTTTCTCACTAAATGTCATTGGTTGTTTTCATTTTGACAGAAAAAATATATGTGTCCCAGGTGTGCTCCCTCCCTTGGCCTCTTTCATCCATCGTTTGAATTTGTTACTTTCTGGGCCGATGATTTTGCCGTTGTCCCGGTCCACACTGTGGTTATTTATATTGCAATGATCTGATTTACTGCTTGAAATTGCATACCTTTTCAACTTGAATAGTATCCGATATTGCGATAAATATTACAGTATATTATCATACTTTCCAAACATGTTTTTGTCTAAATAAAAATACTTTACACCAAACTACCCATCAAATTAATAAAAATGACAATTCATTTTACGTTGTTCTTTGCAGAATATATTACTGTAAATTGAAAAAAACTACTACTGTTTTTTTTGCGTTAAAATTCTGTTGACTGAGCTGGCAGTTTTTAACTGTAAAATCTACGCTTGTTGTATTTGACAGTGTATTACTGCGAATGGAAAGACGGTACGTTTGTTTTTTACGGTAGAAAAACTTGCAGCTAAGTAGCCAGAATAAAAAAAGAACTTGTATAGTTTTTCCATGAACAATATCATGTTGTAAAAACAATGTACATTCAACACAAACATTCTGCCAACTAAGCTGCCAGCTTTTTACGTAACCCTCCACTCCCAAAAAAACAACAACAACACTATTTTACAGTAAAATTGTATAAAAGTAAAGTTTTTACTGTAAAAGCAGTTCTTCATTTTGGCCGCTAGTCGGCAGTGTTGACTTTTTGCATCTTATATCGAGGCAATGCTGTATAATGATAGTGCATGTGTATTATATTATATTGTATTATATTATATTATTTTATATTATATTAAAAGACAACAGTTATTTTTATGAGTTTATTTTCTAATTATTTTAGCTAGCTATTTGGGGCGTAATACTACTTATTTTCTAAGTCACAGGTGTCAAACTCATCTGGAAATATGTGTCACCAAAGTACTTCATATTTTCTCACTAAATGTCATGGATTTTTTTTATTTTGACGGAAAAAATATATGCGTCCCAGGTATGCGTTCCTCCCTTGGGCCGCGTCCTTAGTTCGATGGCCTCCTTAATCGTTTGAATTTGTTACTTTCTAGGACGATGATTGTGGTTATTAATATTGCAATGATCTGATGTACTGCTTGAAATTGCATACCTTTACAACTTTAATAGTATCCAATATTGCGACAAAAATTACATTATATTATCATACTTGCCAAACTTTTGTCTAAATAAAAATACTTCACTTTGCAGCCAACTACCCATCAAATTAATAAAAATTACAATACATTTTACGTTGTTCTTTACAGCATATTACTGTAAATTGAAGAAAAAAAAACTACTGTTTTTTTTGCATTAAGATTCTGTTAGATATAAACAGAATCTCAGTGGCAATTTCCTGGTAGTTTGGGAATTTCGGGAGAAGCAGCACTTTCTTGATGGCGATAAATAGCATGAATTTCCTAAATGAGCTGAGTTGGTAAAGAAATTTGTTAGTGGTGACAATTTATAGTTGAACAATAGTGTTACATGAATTTGTCAATTTCCAGGAAAACTGGAATTAGGTTTGGAACTTGGGAAAGTGTTAGTTTGAATTTCCAGGATGAGTGAAATGTGTTGAAGGTGGAATGGTTTAAATCAGTGGAAAAATGTGGGAACTGTGGAAGTTTGACAAATGGCCAATTCATTTTGAATGGGAAAATGTCCCTAAAAACTGGGAATTTTTGGAAATCTGAGAAAAAAATGTTATTGTTATTGAAGTAGAGCACACCATTCCTGAACTAGCTGAATATTTGGAAGTGGGAACGGTTTGAATCGGATAAAAAATGTCCCATTCATTTCAATGGGAATTTCATGGAAATTTGGAGAAAAGCGGGAATTTTTTTGGTAAAATGTTAAAAACTTCAATCTTGTGAATGAGTTTGGTTGGTGTTGGAATTTTTCAAATCGGTCGAGAAATGTTGACGTAGTAACATTTTTAATTGAGAAATAGTATTACAGAGTACCTGGAATTTTGGGAAAACTGGGAATTTTACCATTTAAAAAAAAAGCTTCTTTGTTTTTTGTCCTGATTAAGAGGAATGATTTGACAGTGGAACGGTTGAAGTGGGAGTAGTCGACAGAAAAAATTACGACAATGGGGTTTGAAAAAACTGAATTCCTGGAATTTTTTTGAACTTGTAAAAGGAAAGTTTGATTGTCCAGGATGAGTGCAATGTGCTGAAGGTGGAATGCTTTGAATAGGTTGGAAAATATGGGAATGGTGGAAGTTTGAAAAAATGGCCAATTCATTTTGAATGGGAAAAATGTCCTGGAAAACCTGGAATTCTGGGAAATGTGGTAATTTTTGGCGATTCCAGAATAGGCCGAACAGTTTGAAGTTGGAAGGGTTTGAATCGGGTGAAAAATGTAGAAGGTCGAGCGCGGCAAACTCTTGAGAATGTTAATAATAAATACAAGAATTTTGGTGTATAAAAGCATTATTGTGTGAATGTTTTGGAACATTCACACAATTATATTAATATGTTGTATAAATAATATAATGCATATGTGATTAATATAATAAGAAAAGTTACACTCTTACCTTGTTTACTTCCATGACGACCTTCTTAAAATGTTGTCATCAAGCAGATAAAATGCACCAAACATGATAAATGTGGCGAGTGTTTAGCATTTTTCCCATCATGCATTGTAATGGATTTAAATGGTTTTCAGTTTGAAGTTTTTATGGCGAATGGACATTTAAAATAACACTCACAAAGTTTTGTGGGAAATGCGGACCAAACAGAGCTTGGTCCGCATTGCCGGCAGTAAGTCGGACACGTTTCCAGTGAGGGTTGGACTCCGCCAAGACTGCCCTTTGTCACCCATTATGTTCATAACTTTTATGGACAGAATTTCTAGGCGCAGTCAAGGCGTTGAGGGGTTCCGGTTTGGTGGTTGCAGGATTAGGTCTCTGCTTTTTGCAGATGATGTGGTCCTGTTGGCTTCATCTGGCCAGGATCTTCAGCTCTCACTGGATCGGTTCGCAGCCGTGTGTGAAGCGACCGGAATGAGAATCAGCACCTCCAAGTCAGAGTCCATGGTTCTCGCCCGGAAAAGGGTGGAATGCCATCTCTGGGTTGGGGAAGAGACCCTGCCCCAAGTGGAACAGTTCAAGTACCTAGGAGTCTTGTTCACAAGTGAGGGAAGAGTGGATGGTGTGATGGACAGGTGGATCGGTGCGGCGTCTTCAGTAATGCGGACGTTGTACCGATCCGTTGTGGTGAAGAAAGAGCTGAGCTGGAAGGCAAAGCTGTCAATTTACCGGTCGATCTACGTTCACATCCTCACCTATGGTCATGAGCTTTGGGTCATGACCGAAAGGATGAGATCACGGGTACAAGTGGCCCAAATGAGTTTGGGTCTCTCCCTTAGAGATAGGGTGAGAAGCTCTGTCATCCGAGAGGAGCTCAAAGTAAAGCCGCTGCTCCTCCACATGGAGAGGAGCCAGATGAGGTCGTTCAGGCATCTGGTCTGGATGCCACCCGAACGCCTCTCTAGGGAGGTGTTTAGGGCATGTCCAACCGGTAGGAGGCCACGGGTAAGACCCAGGACACGTTGGGAAGACTATGTCTCCCGGCTGGCCTTGGAACGGCTCGGAATCCCCCGGGAAGAGCTAGACGAAGTGCCTGGGTAGAGGGAAGTCTGGGCTTCCCTACTTAGGCTGCTGCCCCTGCGACCCGACCTCGGATAAGCGGAAGAAGATGGATGGATGGATGGATGGATGGATGGATGGATGGACTCACAAAGTTCAGTGAGCAGGTTGTGTTATGTCTGTTGACCTACATGTTAGTTGCATTTTTTTTTTGCACCATGACTAGGGAAGGTTGTTTAGATTGTGTCATATAAGTCAATGCTGTGCTCTCACATTCAAGTACTTATTAGGGGCTTTGGTATGATTTACTCACATTGTCATCAAAAGGCAGCCAACATGGAGAATGCATTTTTATTTCTACTTGTTTTATTTCCAATAATGCGTTTTATTTTTGATGTATTATTTGTGTGTATGTTTCTATATTGTTCAAATGCTACACGTTTTTTAGCTGAGGGAAAATTCTAAAGTAGCAATGTCACTCATGGAATACTCTCAATAAAAACTATATATATATATATATATATATATATATATATATATATATATATATATATATATATATATATGTATGTATATATGTGTATATATATATGTATATATATATATATATATAAATAAATAAATAAATGAATCTGAGCCACATCTTATTGTTTTACAGACAATAGTCTTTGTTACCTTAATAAAATAAAAAATGTAATTTAATAACGAGCTATTATTTTGAAGGGCTCTCCTCCCTTCAAGGAGCCTTAAATCCCGTCCGTCTCTGTGAAATATTTGCTTCTTGGGGGCTCTGCAAAGAAAGTAAAGCAGACATTTTGATGAATCATATTTGCAGCTGTGTTTATTTTCAAATTGACTGAGAGGGGGCAGGGCGGTTATAATAATAGCTTCTTTTTTTTCAACTTGAAAATATTGATGATTAATAGTACATTTGACTTTGGGCTAGTTGAGAGGAGCACACACGCACACATACAGTACAGAAAAGCATAGCACCGTTTTACACTTAATACATAGTTTTGTATACACACTTTGTCAACCAAATCTGCAAGGGGGGAACAGGGGGGGGGGGCTCGCTGTCTTGTCAGTGATTTCATAAATCATACACATCCACGTTAAAAAATTAAAATATCTGTTTTGGGGAAATAAGTACTAGACGTCTTTTAAAACCTGTTCATAAAATTATTATATTCTAGGTTTTTTTTGTTTGTTTTTTGCACACCCTTATTT
Source organism: Nerophis ophidion (assembly GCF_033978795.1). NCBI lineage: Eukaryota > Metazoa > Chordata > Actinopteri > Syngnathiformes > Syngnathidae > Nerophis > Nerophis ophidion. The sequence continues at coordinate 48,862,213 of NC_084611.1, read as the reverse complement.
TTCCATCCTTCACATAATCAACAACATCCACTTGTCTTTTTCTTTTTTTTATAAAAAAACCAACAACAAAAATCACACCTTTACATTCTTTGGGCTGGCTTCTCAGTGACACACTAAGCAAAGAAGCAGAACATCAAGAGTGACGCCTCGCGCACACAATAGATGATCTGTGTTCGCTAACAAGCTTTTATTTTGGAGAGAAGAGTCATTTTGAGGCGCTGGGTGGGCGGGGCTTTAGTGGGTGGGCGGGACCAAGGTGCGGCACCACATCCATTCTTTACACACACTCTTATATTTCCTTATGAGGGACCAAGGTGCGGCATCACATCCATTCTTTACACACACTCTTATATTTCCTTGTGAAAATAATACACACACACACACACACACACACAGTCAAGTGGACATTCCCACACTGGAGCTTCCAGAACACTGAGCCCAACTGGCGGGAAAGTTTCTTGAATATCACAATTGCCTTCATACTGCAACGCAAGAACTGATTGGCTATCGCCAGGGCGGACCGATACCGATACCGCCACCAAGAGACACGATATTCACACACACATACATATTTGTATTTGTTACCTTCTTGAGACCTAAGAAAAAAGCCTCCTTCAGGAGCACCCTTACAAAGAGGTGTATTTACAACATTAATAATATATACATACTATGCAAATATGAAAAAAAGGTGAGCTTTTAGTTCCGTGTTCATTCTATTTTTAATTCTGAAATCCAAATCAAAAAATTAATTTCAAACCATTTTTTTTCTATTTTCAGTTCTGAAACAAAAGTTGGACAACTATTAATGATACTTTTTTAAAACGACAATAGGACTAGAGGTTTTTAGCATTATGCTAAAGGGAAATAAAAAGTTAAAATATTGCTTCCGGTTTAATTTGTCATCACACAGATAATCGTGCATTTTCGCGTTTTGGATAAAAATGAATTGGATTTTTGTGTTGCATAAAAGGAAAACAGCACAAAATACAAATTTATGGCAACATTCTAATGAAAACAACTCTTTTTTTCAATTTTGAACACAAACAAAAAAGGGTTGATTTGCATTAAAATGTTGCCATAAAATTATATTTTGTGCTGTTTTCATTTGAAAGATTGTTTTTCCAGATAAACACAAAAATCCAGTTGGTGTTTATCCAAAATGCAAAAATGCATGTTTATCTGTGTGATGACAAATTGAACCGGAAGCAATATTTTAGCTTTTCGTCGCCTTCAGCATATTTTTAGCATAAAGCTACCACCTTTGTTCAGCAGGAGTCCTACTGTCTTTTTTATTTTTAAAGTGTCATTAAATAGTTGTCCAACTACTGTTCAAGAAATAAAAAATCCAAAAAATGGCCCAAAATGAGTTTTTTGATTTGCATTTGAGGATTTGAAATTGAATGAACTTTTGAGTTCATTTTTAGTATATTTTTTCTGTTGAATTTTTTTGTTTGCAATTGGTTTTTAATCTTCATTATTTACTTCAAGTTTTTAAAGCATGTCTCTCTAAATATATATATATATATATATATATATATAAATTTTGGCCAGAGGGGAGCACTTCAAGTTTTGAAACACACTTGTTATTTCATATGCTGACCGGAGGGGGAGCACTTCAAATTTGTACACACACTTGTTATTTCATATGTTGACCAAAGGGGGAGCCCTTTCAATTTGTACACACACTTATTTCATATGTTGACCAGAGGGGGAGCACTTTTAAATATGACAGTCAATGTGAAAAATCGCTCCATTTTGGGACCACCCTCATTTTGATAGATGTCACCACAAATGAGACATTGTCTATTAGATGCAATGTTATTTGGACCATCATTTATGTCATCACTTGTTCACACTTCCTCACATGGAAGATACTTTTCCTTCTTCATGTCTCAAGAAGGCTAGAAATACAAGAACACACACATTCCACAACAATCACTCCTGAACACTCACTAGGAACCGAGGCGTTTGCGTTTGGGTATGGCTTACAGGTGTAGTGAGGAAAGGCGGACTTGGTCCGGCTTTGGACTGCTGCGTGAGAACTGACAGACGTCTGAAGTTTAACTGCATGAACATTTCTGAGGTCCGACCAGGACCAGAAGGGTTAACTGCTGACGCCACTAGTTTCACGCTGGCCTTTTTTCCTGATTTTTTTTCCTCACCGCTTGAGACTTTTGTGTATTTCCCCAGACCGGGGGTGCCTAAACATTACCACAGACTGACCAATCAAGGGATGCGAGGGCCATTTTGGTAGTTGTCCCCTTCACAACCAGTACGACATATAGATATTGCCTAAAGAACATGTCATGTGAAATGCTAACAGTTAGCACGTTGGCCAGATAGCCTCAAGTAACAAAAAACAGGTAGCATGCTAACAGTTAGCTTTAATGAAACACCAAAATATGTGACACTGAGGTATACAACTGCTAAATTAGTCTTAAAAAAGCTAAGATGCTGATATGTGAACTGTAGCATTCACCAAGTACAAAAATAAGTGTTAAAAATGCTAGCATGGTAGGCAAAATTAGTTAAATAGTAGCATGCTAACAGTTAGCTTTAATGATATACCAACATATATGACACTTGCTAAATCAGCCTTAAAACAAAGCTAGCATGATAACATTAGCATTTGTCAAGTACCAAATAAAAGTGTTAAAAATGCTAACATAGTAGGCAGAATGAGCTAAAATAGTTAGCATGCTAAAAGTTAGCTTTTCTGAAACACCAACATATTACACTCTGAGGTATATACCTGCTAAATTAGTCTTAAAACAAAGCTAACATGGTAATGTTAGCATACGTCAAGTACCAAAAAATTAGTTCAAAATGCGTTACCTTGCTAGCTTTGTTTTAAGGCTAATTTAGCAGGTACATACTTCGCTGTTATATATATTGATGTATCATTAAAACTAACTGTTAGCATGCTAAGTATTTTAGCTCATTTTGCCTACCATGCTAGCATTTTGAACTCATTTTTTGGTACTTGACGTATGCTAATGTTACCATGTTAGCTTTGATTTAAGGCTAATTTAGCAGGTATTTACTTCAGTGTCTAATATTTTGGTAGGCAAAATTAGCTAAAACAGTTAGCATGCTAACAGCCAGCTTTAATGATATACCAACATATATGACAGTTGCTAAATTAGCCTTAAAACAAAGATAGCACGGTGATGTTAGCATACGTCAAGTACCAAATAGGACTGGTGTAGAGCAATAAAACTAGCTTTAAAAAGCTGGCGTGCTAACAAGTAGCATCCGTCAAGGTACAAAATATTTGCCTGCAAAATTAGCACAAAAATGTTCTATGCCAAAGTCTTTGGACACCCCCGTTAACGTGTTTTTGCGGTGTGGCCGTTAACCCTTCACGGTCTGCTGGCGGACTGAGGCAAAAATAAAAACTTTCATTCCACATTCCTGAGAGTACAAGTACCGTCTCGCCACCCCCGACCCTTACTAAGTGGATTACTGTGACACACACACACACACACGCACACACACACACACACACACACACACACATTTGGACAGTGACTTACTGTGCACAACCACATCAAGTGCTAAAGTTGCATGAGGATAAATGTTTTGACGTATAGGTTTCTCTCGGACTGTTAACAATAATCCCTTCTATATACTCTACACACACACACACACGTGTATGAGCGTGTTAGGAAAAGAGCAAATTTGAAAGACAAAATCCTCAAATTGGCACTTGGAACATCTCAGTTGGACTGGAATCAGGAAGTTTAGCGTCAAAGAGTGCTTAAAAGCACTTGGGAAATGACAACAAAAACAAAACAAAAAAAAACCCTCACATTTTCTCCCCGGGGCATTTTCAACTCTGGATAGGGGCGGGGCTTTGAAGCAAGTAAAAAGGTTTCCATAAAAGCGTACACATTATTGTTTCCATGCAATCATATAAAATACTACATTTCTGTTTCCCGGAGGCTATGTTGGGTATGTACACGAGGTCATATCATACAGGACTTTTGTACAAGGTCACCAAGCCCCTCCCTCCGAAGGGGGGGGGGGGGGGGGGGGGGTGTTGCCAGGTGAACGTCTATGGCGCTGTCTGGCCTTCCGGACGAGTACATCTTTTTGTCCTTCCTGAATTGTTGAGCGTGACTTCACTGCGGCTGGCTGCTGGTGCTGTCAGTCCTGTGCGACGATGGCGCTTTCTGCACCTTCTGGGGCTGAGGTTTGAGCTGCTGCTGGTGCCGCTGGTGGTGAGACGACTGCTGCGGCTGTTGCTGCTGCCTTGTTTGTTGTTGTTGTTGTTGCTGCTGCTGCGGTTGTGGGTGTGTCGCCGGGGTGAAGGTGCCTTGCTGCTGGAGTGGAAACGCTGCCTGCAGGATCAGCTGGGTGGACTGGTTGCCATGGAGAAGACGGGTGCCCTGGGATATTTATATCATGTGGAAACAACACAACATATGTAATATGTACAATATTCACACTGCAAGTACATATATATATATATATATATATATATATATATATATATATATATATATACATATGTCTTGATTGGATTATCCAGAGAATAGTGCTTGATACCGTGGTAGAGCGCAATATGTATGTGTGGGAAAAATCACAAGACTACTTCATCTCTACAGAACTGTTTCATGAGGGGTTCCCTCAATCGTCAGGAGGGTAACAGACACCTTCATACAATATAATGTTTTATATATGTAAGGGCATAAAACAAACAAACAAAATATAATAAAAACTTAAAATTTTGGGATGGATCTGAAGTTTATCTAGAGATTTTAAAAATAAAAATAAAAAATAGTATTTTTTAACAGTTTTATGAGTGTGGCTAAGTTCATTGCCCAAAAAAATAATTAAAATCAATGTTGTTATGATATATGGATCTACTTAAGGCTGCAATTACTTATTATATACAAACCCCGTTTCCACATGAGTTGGAAAATTGTGTTAGATGTAAATATAAACGGAATACAAAGATTTGCAAATCATTTTCAACCCATATTCAGTTGAATATGCGACAAAGACAAGATATTTTATGTTCAAACTCATAAACTTTATTTTTTTTGCAAATAATAATTAACTTAGAATTTCATGGCTGCAACACGTGCCAAAGTAGTTGGGAAAGGTGGCAATAAATACTGATAAAGTTGAGGAATGCTTATCAAACACCTATTTGGAACATCCCACAGGTGTGCAGGCTAATTGGGAACAGGTGGGTGCCATGATTGGGTATAAAAGCAGCTTCCATGAAATGCTAAGTAATTCACAAACAAGGATGGGGCGAGGGTCACCAATGTGTAAGCAAATGGTGGAACAGTTTTAGAACAACATTTCTCAACGAGCTATTGCAAGGAATTTAGGGATTTTACCATCTACGGTCCGTAAAATCATCAAAAGGTTCAGAGAATCTGGAGAAATCACTGCACGTAGGCGATGATATTACGGACCTTTGATCCCTCAGGCGGTAATGCATCAAAAACCGACATCAGTGTGCAAAGGATATCACCACACGGGCTCAGGAACACTTCATAAAACCACTGTCAGTAACTACAGTTGGTAAGTGCAAGTTAAAACTACTATGCAAAGCGAAAGCCATGTATCAACAACACAGAGGAACGCCGCCGGCTTCGCTGGGCCCGAGCTCATCTAAGATGGACTGATGCAAAGTGGAAAGGTGTTCTGTGGTCTGACGAGTCCACATTTCAAATTATATTTGGAAACCGTGGACGTGGTGTCCTCCGGAACCAAGAGGAAAATAACCATTCGGATTGTTATAGGCGCAAAGTTCAAAAGCCAGCATCTGTGATGGTATGGGGGTGTATTAGTGCCCAAGGCATGGGTAACTTACACATCTGTGAAGGCGCCATTAATGCTGAATGGTCCATACAGGTTTTGGAGCAACATTTAAATGAAAGATGTGAGACTACTGGTCTGGGTAAGGAGTCAGTTAAACTAGAACAATTTTTTTCTGCTTTGATTGTTTCAGAGTTAGACATGCGTTCTACTGAGGTGGCAAACTATGATGCGTTCAGTTTATCAAAGCCCCAAACAAACAATCGGAAAATTCCCATCGTATCAATTCCTTGATATGGTCGTAATTATATTAAGTGCACTGGGCATAATAAACACAACATTATTAATATTGCTACTACAGATAATTTCATCAAAAATTCCCTAAAACAGCCCACTACCTATAATATAGGTTTTTTAAACATAAGATCATTGTCTCCCAAAACGTTAGTTAATGATATCATCAGAGACAACAATCTTAACGTCATCGGTCTCAGCGAAACCTGGCTTAAACCAAACGACTTTTTTGCGCTAAATGAGGCATCTCCTCCTAACTTTACATATGCGCATATTGCCCGTCCCCTAAAAGGGGTGGGGGGGTCGCACTAATATACAACGAAAACTTTAACCTTAGTCCTAACATAAATAATAAATATAAATCGTTTGAGGTGCTTACTATGAGGTCTGTCGTACCGCTGCCTCTATACCTGGCTGTTATCTACCGCCCCCCAGGGCCCTATTCGGACTTTATCAATGAATTCTCAGAGTTCGTTGCTGATCTAGTGATGCACGCCGATAATATAATTATAATGGGGACTTTAATATCCATATGAATACCCCATCGGACCCACCGTGCGTAGCGCTCCAGACTATAATTGATAGCTGTGGTCTTACACAAATAATAAATGAACCCACGCATCGCAACGGTAATACGATAGACCTAGTGCTTGTCAGGGGTATATCCGTTTCCAAAGTTACGATACTCCCGTATACTAAAGTATTGTCCGATCATTACCTTATAAAATTTGAGGTTCAGACGCATGTTCGTCAAACTAATAATAATAATAACTGCTATAGCAGCCGCAACATTAATGCTGCCACAACGACAACTCTTGCTGACCTACTGCCCTCGGTAATGGCACCATTTCCAAAGTATGTGGGCTCTATTGATAACCTCACTAACAACTTTAACGACGCCCTGCGCAAAACCATTGATAACATAGCAACGCTAAAGTTAAAAAAGGCTCCAAAAAAGCGTACCCCGTGGTTTACAGAAGAAACTAGAGCTCAGAAATTATTATGTAGAAAGCTGGAATGCAAATGGCGCAAGACTAAACTTGAGGTGCACCATCAAGCATGGAGTGATAGTTTAATAACTTATAAACGCATGCTTACCTTAGCTAAAGCTAAATATTACTCAAATATCATCCACCGTAATAAAAACGATCCTAAATTTTTGTTTAGTACGGTATCATCGCTAACCCAACAAGGGACTCCTTCCAGTAGCTCCACCCACTCAGCAGATGACTTTATGCAATTCTTTAATAAGAAAATTGAAGTCATTAGAAAGGAGATTAAAGACAATGCGTCCCAGCTACAACTGGGTTCTATTAACACAGATACGATTGCATATACGGCGGATACTGCCCTCCAAAATAGTTTCTCTCGTTTTGAGGAAATAACATTAGAGGAATTGTTCCAACGTGTAAATGGAATAAAACAAACAACATGTTTACTTGACCCACTTCCTGGGAAACTTATCAAGGAGCTCTTTGTATTATTAGGTCCATCAGTGCTAAATATTATAAACGTATCACTTTCCTCTGGCACTGTTCCCCTAGCATTCAAAAAAGCGGTTATTCATCCTCTCCTTAAAAGACCTAACCTCGATCCTGACCTCATGGTCCTCCTCGAAAAAATTGTTGCGGAGCAGCTAAATGAACACTTAGCGTCTACAATCTATGTGAAACCTTTCAATCCGGTTTCAGGGCAAATCACTCCACGGAGACAGCCCTTGCAAAAATGACTAATTATCTATTGCTAACGATGTATTCTGATGCGTCATCTATGTTGCTGCTCCTCGATCTTAGCGCTGCTTTCGATACCGTCGATCATAATATTTTATTAGAACGTATTAAAACACAAATTGGTATGTCAGACTTAGCCCTGTCTTGGTTTAAATCTTATCTTACTGATAGGATGCAGTGCGTCTCCCATAACAATGTGACCTCGGACTACGTTAAGGTAACGTGTGGAGTTCCCCAGTGTTCGGTCCTTGGCTCTGCACTCTTCAGCATATACATGCTGCCGCTAGGTGACATCATACGCAAATACGGTGTTAGCTTTCACTGTTATGCTGATGACACTCAAAACTACATGCCCCTTAAGCTGACCAACACGCTGGACTGTAGTCAGCTGGAGGCGTGTCTTAATGAAATTAAACAATGGATGTCCGCTAACTTTTTGCAACTCAACGGCAAAAAAACGGAAATGCTGATTATCGGTCCTGCTAGACACCGACCTCTATTTAATAATACAACTTTAACATTTGACAACCAAACAATTAAACAAGGCGACTCGGTAAAGAATCTGGGTATTATCTTCGACCCAACTCTCTCCTTTGAGCCACACATTAAAAGCGTTACTAAAACGGCCTTCTTTCATCTCCGTAATATCGCTAAAATTCGCTCCACTCTGTCCACTAAAGACGCTGAGATCATTATCCATGCGTTTGTTATGTCTCGCCTCGATTACTGTAACGTATTATTTTCGGGTCTCCCCATGTCTAGCATTAAACGATTACAGTTGGTACAAAATGCGGCTGCTAGACTTTTGAGAAGAACAAGAAAGTTTGATCACATTACGCCTGTACTGGCTCACCTGCACTGGCTTCTTGTGCACTTGAGATGTGACTTTAAGGTTTTACTACTTACGTATAAAATACTACACGGTCTAGCTCCAGCCTATCTTGCCGATTGTATTGTACCATATGTCCCGGCAAGAAATCTGCGTTCAAAGGACTCCGGCTTATTAGTGATTCCCAAAGCCCAAAAAAAGTCTGCGGGCTATAGAGCGTTTTCATTTCGGGCTCCAGTACTCTGGAATGCCCTCCTGGTAACAGTTCGAGATGCCACCTCAGTGGAAGCACTTAAGTCTTACCTTAAAATTCATTTGTATACTCTAGCCTTTAAATACACTCCCTTTTTAGACCAGTTGATCTGCCGTTTCTTTTCTTTTTCTCCGATGTCCCACTCTCCCTTGTGGAGGGGGTCCGGTCCGATGGCCATGGATGAAGTACTGGCTGTCCAGAGTCGGGACCCAGGATGGACCGCTCGTCCAGAGTCGGGACCCAGAATGGACCGCTTGCCTGTGTATCGGCTTGGGACATCCCTGCGCTGCTGATCCGCCTCCACTTGGGATGGTTTCCTGCTAGCTCCGCTGTGAACGGGACTCTTGCTGCTGTGTTGGATCCGCTTTGGACTGGACTCTCGCGGCTGTGTTGGATCCATTATGGATTGAACTTTCACAGTATCATGTTAGACCCGCTCAACATCCATTGCTTTCGTCCTCTCCAAGGTTCTCATAGTCATTGTCACCGACGTCCCACTGGGTGTGAGTTTTCCTTGCCCTTATGTGGGCCTACCGAGGATGTCGTAGTGGTTTGTGTTGTGGTTTGTGCAGCCCTTTGAGACACTAGTGATTTAGGGCTATATAAGTAAACATTGATTGATTGATTGCTATGTTGTCATCCAAGCAACGGTATCATGGACCCCCTTGCTTATTTCAGCAAAACAATGCCAAGCCACGTGTTACATCAACGTGGCTTTGTAGTAATAGAGTGCGGGTACTCTGCTGGCCCGCCTGCAGTCCAGACATGTCTCCCATCGAAAATGTGTGGCGCATTATGAAGCGTAAAATACGACAACAAGACCCCAAACTGTTGAACAACTTAAGCTGTACATCAAACAAGAATGGTAAAGAATTCCACTTTCAAAACTTCAACAATTAGTTTCCTCAGTTCCCAAACGTTTAGTGAGTGTTGTTACAAGAAAATGTGATGTAACACAGTGGTGAACATGCCCTTTCCCAACTACCTTGGCACGTGTGGCAGCCATGAAATTCTGAATTAATTATTATTTGCAAAAAAAAAAAGTATATGAGTTTGAACATCAAACATGTTGTCTTTGTAATGCATTCAATTGAAAATGGGTTGAAAAGGATTTTTAAATCATTGTATTCCGTTTATATTTACATCTAACACAATTTCCCAACTCATATGGAAATGGGGTTTGTATATATACATGTATGTATGTATATATATTAGGGGTGTAACGGTACACAAAAATTTTGGTTCGGTACGTACCTCGGTTCATACGTTCTATATATATATATATATATATATATATATATATATATATGTATATATATAATTTTATTTTTTAACAGTTTAATGACTGGGGCCTCCCTAAGATTTTTTTTTTAAATGTCATTGCTCCAATAAATAATAATGAATTAAAATCCATCCATCCATCCATCAATGTTATAAAATATTGATCTACTTAAGGCTGCAATCACTTATAATATAATTAAATATCCCACTTTTCGACATTTCTTGGGGGAAAATATTGCATATTTCACGCGTTTGCCAAATAAAAAAAAACAATTTTGTTTTTGACTGTAAGGGCATAAAACTAACTAAAGAAATGTTTTAATTTATAAAATTTCAGGATAGATCTGAAGTTTATCTAGAGACTTAAGTGTTCAAAAAGTAAAACAAAAAAAAAGAAATATATATATGTTTTATGAGTGGGGCCCTTTTTGATCCCTAAGCTTTCTTTTTTTTTTTTAACTCCATCCATCCATCCATTTCCTACCGCTTATTCCCATTTGGGGTCGCTGGCGCCTATCTCAGCTGCAATCGGGCGGAAGGCGAGTCCGGGATTGAACCCAGGACTGCAGGACCTTCGTATTGTGAGGAAGACGCACTAAACCCTCTCCCATCTTCACGTGAAGCCTTTTAAACTCATTGCGCCAAAAAATAATAATGAATTGAAATCAATGTTGTTCTGAAACATTGATTTACTTTAGGCTGCAATCACTGATAATATAATTACATATCCCACTTTTTTACTGCGGAGAAATAATGCATATTAGTTTTGACAAAAATGTCATAAACATAAAACAAAGTTCTATGGACAGATAAATGATGTAGGGATTTGAGCGTGGAACAAAAAACAATTAATAATACAAATGATATAATTAATTTTTAAACTTGAAGAGAGGCCTCAAGATGAAAATAAATCTATATATAGATGAAAAATATGTAAATGGGATACTTTGATCTTTCAGAAGAAAAAGTTAGGACACCCCTGGTATAAAGAGTTTGAAGTGAAAGCATGATCCTATGGCGCCCTCTAGTGTTACCTGTAAGAACCATTTGTCACCTGTAAGAACTGCTGCTGTTGCTGTTGCTGCCCCTGCTGGCTGCTTTGCGCCACTACAGCTGTCTGGTTGTGCCCGTCCTGCTGCCCCTGGGAAGGAGGCGCTGGTTGGAGGGTGAGAGTCTGGGTTTGTCCTCCCTGCTGGAGAGACCACCACATTACATCTTCATCCTCACACTAATATTGTGGTGGCTCCTCATCCTCACTCACCTGCTGCCCTCCAAAGGGGTTGTAGGCGGTGACCACCTGGCCCATGAACATGGAGGTGGGCACCATGACGGCACCACACGCCATGGGAGCCGTTACCAGCTTGGTCACCAACTGCTGCCCTGCTGGGAAGCTGAGGGAAGACAAACTACATCAGCACATGGGGGTCCCACCATGTCTTTGCTTCTTACTTCATCAGCCTGTGGCACCTCCTAAACATACTATTAAACCTCCTAAACATACTATTCAACCTCCTAAACATACTATTCAATCTCCTAAACATACTTACTATTCAACCTCCTAAACATACTATTCAACCTCCTAAACATACCATTAAACCTCCTAAACATACTATTCAACCTCCTAAACATACTATTCAACCTCCTAAACATACTATTCAACCTCCTAAACATACCATTAAACCTCCTAAACGTACCATTAAACCTCCTAAACACACCTTTAAACCTCCTAAACACTATTAAACCTCCTTAACATACTATTCAACCTCCTAAACATACTATTCAACCTCCTAAACATACTATTCAACCTCCTAAACATACCATTAAACCTCCTAAACATAGTATTCAACCTCCTAAACATACTATTCAACCTCCTAAACACTATTAATCCTCCTAAACATACTATTCAACCTCCTAAGAATACTATTCAACCTCCTAAACATACCATTAAACCTCCTAATCATACTATTCAACCTCCTAAACATACTATTAAACCTCCTAAACATACCATTAAACCTCCTAAACATAATATTCAACCTCCTAAACATACTATTAAACCTCCTAAGCATACCATTAAACCTCCTAAATACTATTAAACCTCTTAAACATTCCATTAAACCTCCTAAACACTATTAAACCTCCTAAACATACCATTAAAGGCCTACTGAAGTGAGATTTTCTTTTTTAAACGGGGATAGCAGGTCCATTCTATGTGTCATACTTGATCATTTCGCGATATTGTCATATTTTTGCTGAAAGGATTTAGTAGAGAACATCGACGATAAAGTTCGCAACTTTTGGTCGCTAATAAAAAAGCCTTGCCTGTACCGGAAGAAGCAGACGATGTGCGCGTGACGTCACGGGTTGTAGAGCTCCTCACATCTGAACATTGTTTATAATCATAGGCACCAGCACTTAGAGCGATCCGGACCGAGAAAGGGACAATTTCCCCATTAATTTGAGCGAGGATGAAAGATTCGTGGATGAGGAAAATGATAATGAAGGACTAGAAAAAAAAGGCGAGGGCAGTGAGAGTGATTCAGATGTTATTAGACACATTTACTAGGATAATTCTGGAAAGTCCCTTATCTGCCTATTGTGTTTTAGTGAGATTATATAGTACCGGAGAGTCGGAAGGGTGTGGCCACGGGTGGGTTGACCGTCAGTGTCTCCGGTGGGAGGAGGTAATAGTCCGCAGCAGCTGCGGGAGGACGCAAGCTCCGCTGATGTCTCCAGTAAGAGCCGACTTATTACCACAATTTTCTCAGCGAAACCTGCCAGTTGACATGTGGTCGGGATCCATGTTCGCTTGACCGCTCTGTTCCATAGTAAAGCTTCACCTTCGGGAATTTTAAACAAGGAAACACCGGCTGTGTTTGTGATGCTAAAGGCAGCTGCAGTGCACCGCTTCCCACCTCCATCTTTCTACTTTGACGTCTCCATTATTAATTGAACAAATTGCAAAAGATTCAGCAACACAGCTGTCCAGAATACTGTGTAATTATGCAATTAAAGCAGACTACTTATTGCTTGGATCGGGCTGGAAAAAAATGTCCGCTACAACCCGAGACGTCAGGCGCACGCGTCATCATACGCATCATCATTCCGCGACATTTTCAATAGGATACCTCGTGGGAAATTTAAAATTGCAATTTAGTAAACTAAACCGGTCGTATTGGCATGTGTTTCAATTTTAAGATTTAATCATTGATATATAAACTATCAGACTGCGTGGTTGGTAGTAGCGGGTTTCAGTAGGCCTTTAAATATCCTGAACATACCATTAAACCTCCTAAACATACCATTAAACCTCCTAAACATACCATTAAACCTCCTAAACACTATTAAACCTCCTAAACATACTATTAAACCTCCTAATCATACCATTAAACCTCCTAAACACTATTCAACCTCCTAAACATACTATACAACATCCTAAACATACTATTCAACCTCCTAAACATATCCTTAAACCTCCTAAACATACTATTCAACCTCCTAAACATACCCTTAAACCTCCTAAATATACTATTCAACCTCTTAAACATACCCTTAAACCTCCTAAATATACTATTCAACCTCCTAAACATACTATTACTCCTCCTCCTGAACATACTATTCATATATATATGTATATATATAGATATTAGGGCTGCGAATCTTTGGGTGTCTCACGATTCGATTCAATATCGATTCTTGGGGTCGCAATTCGATTATAAATCGATTTTTTTGATTCAACACGATTCTCGATTCAAAAATGATATTTTTCCGATTCAAAGCGATTCTGTATTCATTCAATACATAGGATTTCAGCAGGATCTACCCCAGTCTGCTGACGTGCTAGCAGAGCAGTAGATTTTTTTTTTAAAGCTTTTATAATTGTAAAGGACAATGTTTTATCAACTAATTGCAATAATGTAAATTTGTTTTAACTATTAAACGAACCAAAAATGACATTTTATCTTTGTGAAAACATTGGACACAGTGTGTTGTCAAGTTTATGAGATGCAATGCAAGTGTAAGCCACTGCCACACTATTGTTCTTTTTTTTTTTTTTTTTATAAATGTCTAATGATAATGTCAATGAGGGATTTTTAATCACTGCTATGCTGAAATTATAACTAATATCGATACTGTTGTTGATAATATTAATTTTTGTTTCACTACTTTTGGTTTGTTCTGTGTCGTGTTTGTGTCTCCTCTCAATTGCTCTGTTTATTACAGTTCTGAGTTTTGCTGGGTCAGGTTTGGTTTTGGAATTGGATTGCATTGTTATGGTATTGCTGTGTATTGGTTTGTTGGATTGATAAAAAAAAAAAAATATATATATATATTTTTTAAACCGATTAAAAAAAACAGATTCGATTTTGAATCGCACAACGTTAGAATCGCGATTCAAATTCAAATCGATTTTTCCCACACCCCTAATAGATATGTATGTATGTATGTATGTATGTACATATACATATATATATATACATACCGTATTACCTTGAATTGCCGCCGGGGCGCTAATTAATTTAAAACCTCTTCTCACTCCTGCGCTTACCAAAGGCATGCGGTAAATGTAAGCATGCGCTAAGTATTTTAAAACCTTTTCTCACTCCGGCACTTACCAAAGGCATGCAGTAAAAATGTGAGTGTGATGTAAGCTCGGACCTTTAATCCTACTGACTAGCTCTTAATCTTCTTCCTTTTATGCGATTTCAAATTACCCGTATTGAAATCAGCCTCCTCCATTTTGAAAATGATGACAGGGGAAGTGTCATTCGTGACGTCACGAGTTTGACCAGGCGGTAATACTAAGCATGCGCTAATTATTTTGCGAAACGAGTTTGACCCGGCAGTAATTCAAGGCAGGAGCATACTATATGCCCGGCGGCAATTCAAGGAAATACGGTGTATATATATATACCGTATTTCCTTGAATAGCCGCCAGGCATGTAATATGCACCTGCCTTGAATTACTGCCGGGTCAAACTCGCTCCCCAAATTTATAAGCGCATGCTTACTTTTACCGCCTGGTCAAATTCGTGACGTCACGAGTGACGCTTGCCCTGCCGTCATTTTCAAAATGGCGGAGGATTTTTATTTTGCTTTTACTATGTGTAAACCAGGAGTCTTGTTCCACAGCCATACGGAACACACTGATGGTTGTGATATAAAACAACTTTATCACTCTTACTAATATGCGCCACACTATGTGAACCCTAACCAAACAAGAATAACACACACATTTCTGGAGAACATTGGCTCTGTAACACATTATAAAGGCAACATAAGAATTACCCAGAATTTCAATGCATCCATGACTCTTGGCTATAGCTAGCACCAACCCCCCACCCCCGCCACCCCCCCTCCGTGTGTCGGTTAAGGTGGGCGGGGTTGGGGGCGTGTGTATAATATAGCCAAGAGTCATGGATGTATTGGAATTCTGGGTAATTCTTATGTTGCGTTTAAAATGTGTTACAGAGCCAATGTTCTCCAGAAATGTGTTTGTTATTCTTGTTTGGTTAGGGTTCACAGAGTGTGGCGCATATTAGTAAGAGTGTTAAAGTTGTTTGTATCACAACCATCAGTGTAAACGGTATTGCTGTTGACCAAGTATGCATTGCAATGTCATATGAGAAGCAGCGAGATGCATGCGTCCTACTGGCATGCAGATAGCATTGCGTGAAAGTGGGCGCGATGACATGTTAAGACTCAAAAACTCCTTTGTCCCACACGCCATTAGACTGTACAACTCCTCTCTGGGGCGGGGGCGGGGGGTACAAGGATGAGAGGGGATGCAAAACAATAAAAGTGTAATACGTTTTCATAACATGGTAACTACTGCCTACATTCTCTTGTTGTATTCTTATTTTACTGTTATATTTTTATTCCCATTGTTGCTTTTTATTTTTTATTCTTATTGTAGTATTTCTCTATTTTGTTTCCATTTAAACCCCCATTATTTACTTTTTCCTTTTTTTAAATTGATTTCAACTCTGTACACTGCTGCTGGAATTTTTATTTTCCTGAAGGAACTCTCCTGAAGGAATCAATAAAGTACTATCCATCTATCTATTTATCTATCTATCTATCTATCTATCTATCTATGTTGTAGAACAGTGGTCCCTAACCACCGGGCCGCGGCCGCAGAATAATTTTTTAATATATTTTTTTTTATCACACTCAATTTTGTACTGCATGCTGTTGATAAGCGCAGGGGTGAGAGGTTTTAAAAATATTAGGGCCTGCTTACTTTTACCGCATGCCTTGAATAAGCACAGGAGTTAATTAGCGCCCTGGCGGCTATTCAAGGAAATACGGTATATACACACACACACACACACACATATGTGTGTGTGTGTGTGTGTGTGTGTGTGTGTGTGTGTGTGTGTGTGTGTGTGTGTGTGTGTGTGTGTGTGTGTGACATCAGCATTGTCACTGGCGTCCCACTGGATGTGAATTCTCCCTGCCCACTGGGAGTGAGTTTTCCTTGCCCTTTTGTGGGTTCTTCCGAGGATGTTGTAGTCGTAATGATTTGTGCAGTCCTTTGAGACATTTGTGATTTGGGGCTATATAAATAAACATTGATTGGTATACATATATATATATATATATATATATATATATATATATATATATATATATATATATATATATATATATACATACACACACATACACATACACAAACACACACTTGTTTTGAAAATGACAAATATCAAGATGGCCCTTACAGTGTGCAGACCTCGGTGAACAAAGTTTGGACACCCCTGATTGTAGAAAATGATATCTGCTGTGTAGAATTTCTTTACAAAAGAACATTTTTGATTTGATTCTTGGGGGGTAACGATTCAGAATTGATTCTCAATTCAAAATCAATACTTTTTTAATAACATTGGATGTCAGTTCTATAATGAACTACATTCGTCCATGAAATAGACAAACAACTCTAACACATTTCTATATTACTTTAAATAAAACTGCTGTTGTTGAATAACATTCTTTACAAACATGGAATCAAGTAAAATATAAATAAGACAGCAAGAGAAGTATCAACACTAAAGACAAAGTGTAGAGCAGATATAGATCATCTACATGATTTGTCTGAGTATCTGGACAGGATAGATTTTTTTTAATCGGTTTAAAATCAGCTGGACGAAGTAGCTGGTGAGAGGGAAGTCTGGGCTTCCCTGCTTAGGCTGCTGCCCCCGTGACCCCACCTCGGATAAGCGGAAGAAGATGGATAGATGGATGAATGGATGGATTTAAAATCATTGCAAATAAGAGTCATGATTAATCTGAGAATCGTTTTTTTTTTGTATTATTTGTATTAGACTTTATTAAATGTTTGTAAAGAATGTCATTAAACAAAAGCAGTTTTCTTCTAAGTAATATAGATATGTATCAGAGCCGATTAATACAGTATTTCTGATTCTGTTTCTGTTTATCTTTTTTATGGAGGGTTGGGGTAATGTAGTTCATCATAGATTAACGTGGACAAGTTAAACAAGTTGAAAAACTTATTGGGGTGTTACCATTTAGTGGTCAATTGTACGGAATATGTACTAAACTGTTCAATCTACTAATAAAAGTTGCAATCAATCAGTCAATAGAACTGCCACCCAATGTTGTTAAAAAGATATAGATGTTGAATGGTGTCCTTAACACCTGCCCAGGACTATGTCTGGGATCCCCCGGGAGAAGCTGCACAAAGTAGTTGTTGAGAGGTAAGTCTGGGCTTCTCTGCTTAGGCTTCTGCCCCCATGACTCCACCTCGGATAACCGTAAGAAGAGGATTTTGAACGGAGAATGGATTCCGTATCGAATTGTTACCCCCAAATATGAAATGGTGTGGTGCTCAAAGACTGACTGAGATGCTGCATCTACCGGATCTGGCGGTCCTGCGTGAAGGTGGCCACGGTGGTGCCTTGCGGCGTGTTGTTCTGCGGCAGGCTGGTGCTTATCTGCAGCACGTTGGGTTGGCCCGGCTGGGAGATCATCATGGTGTTGTAGAGCGGGGCTGGCACAGGGTTCTGGCTCTGCGGCTGAGCCTGGGCAGGCTGCTGAGGCTGTCGTTGGGCCTGCGGGGGTGAGAGGAACAATCAGGGACTCGTCTGGGATCTGTAAAGAGATTTCTAGATTTGCAACTTCCGTCCTGCGGTGCAACGTGAGTGACAGTCAGCAAAATGCAGGAGACCGTTGGAACCCACAGAGAGAAAAGAAGTCTGCATAGTTGGCATTCTTCTGCAGACTGGGGGTTACGTTCAATTTCAATCTGAAGAAAAAAACGTCATGGAGTTCTTTTTTTGGAGGGAATAAATCAGAAGCACATGCTTTGTCTCTTCATGTCACCCAGACACTTCATGTGGGACACCTGCACTACATGTGGAAAACCTGCACTTCATGTGGGACACCTGCACTACATGTGAGACACCTGCACTTCATGTGGGACACCTGCACTACATGTGAGACACCTGCACTATATGTAGGACACCTGCACTACATGTGAGACACCTGTACTACATGTGGGACACCTGCACTACATGTGAGACACCTGCACTACATGTGGGATACCTGCACTACATGTGGGATACCTGCACTACATGTGAGACACCTGCACTACATGTGAGACACCTGCACTTCATGTGGGACACCTGCACTACATGTGGGACACCTGCACTTCACAGGGGAGACACCTGCACTACATGTGGGACACCTGCACTACATGTGGGACACCTGCACTACATGTGAGACACCTGCACTACATGTGGGACACCTGCAATCCATGTGGGACACCTGCATTTCATAGGGGAGACACCTGCACTTCATGTGGGACACCTTCACTATACGTGGGACACCTGCACTACATTTGGGACACCTGCACTTCATGTGGGACACCTGCACTTCATGTGGGACACCTTCACTACACGTGGGACACCTGCACTACATGTGGGACACCTGCCCTACATGTGGGACACCTGCACTTCATGTGGGACACCTTCACTACACGTGGGACACCTGCACTACATGTGGGACACCTGCACTACATGTGGGACACCTGCACTACATTTGGGACACCTGCACTTCATGTGGGACACCTTCACTACATGTGGGACACCTGCACTACATGTGGGACACCTGCACTACACCGCAATCTTCACAAGCATCTACATCACATTCACATCCAGCCTGGGAGTGACAAAAATAATTTTGCAGCAAATTCTTCAAAACGGAAGAGAACATTGTCACATCCTAGCATTGACGTTTAGACAACACTGGAGTCCAAACATGTGGTTTACATAACTGAGGCGTTTCTCAGGGCTCCACTTTGAGTACTCTCCTTTTTGGAACTTTTTTCATGATGTGACTTATGTAAGTAAGGTCTTTACTTTACTTTAGTCATTTCTTACACTTCTTGAGTTATACTAACCCCAAAAGCTGTGAAGTTGTCACCTTGTGTAAATGGTAAATAAAAAGAGAATACAACAAATCCTTTTCAACTTCTATTTAATAGAATAGACTGCAAAGACAATATATTTCATGTTCACACTGAGAAACTTTGTTATTTTTTGCAAATAATCATGAACTTAGAATTGAATGGCAGCAACACATTGGAAAAAGGTATTTTACCAGTGTGTTACATGACCTTTCCTTTTAACAACACTCAATAAGGGTTTGGGAACTGAGGAGGCACATTTTTGAAGTGGAATTATTTCCCATTGCTTAAGTTGTTCAACAGTCTCCCGCCTCATATTTTAGCCTTCACACATTTTCAATGTCTGGACTACAGGTAGGCCAGTCTAGTACCCGCACTCCCTTACTATGAAGCCACGCTGTTGTAACACGAGGCTTGGCATTGTCTTGCTGAAATAAGCAGGGGCGTCCATGATAACGTTGCTTGGATGGCTACATATGTTGCTCCAAAAGTTGTATGTACCTTTCAGTATTAATGGTGCCTTCACAGATGTGTAAGTTACCCATGCCTTGGCCACTAATACACCCCCATACCATCACACATGCTGCCTTTTACACTTTGTGCCTAGAACAGTCCGTATGGTTCTTTTCTTCTTTGTTCCGGAGGAAACCACGTCCACAGTTTCCATCCATCCATCCATCCATTTCTACCCAAAAACAATATGAAATGTGGACTCGTCATACCACAGAACACTTTTCCATTTTGAAGCCGGCAGCATTTCTGGGTGTTGTTGATAAAAGGCTTTCGCTTTGCATAGTAGAGTTTTAACTTGCACTTACAGATGTAGCGACCAACTGTAGTTACTGACAGTGGTTTTCTGAAGTGTACCTGACCCCATGTGGTGATATCCTTTATACACTGATTTCGCGTTTTGATGCAGTGGCGCCTGAGGGATGGAAGGTGCGTAATACCATGGCTTACGTGCAGTGATTTTTCCAGATTCTACGAAACTTTTGATGATATTACGGAGCGTAGATGGTAAAACCCCTAAATTCCTTGCAATAGCTGCTTGAGAAATGTTGTTCTTAAACAATTTGCTCAGGGATTTGTTGACAAAGTGGTGAATGAGTGAGCATTTCATGGCAGCTGCTTTTATACCCAATCATGGTACCCACCTGTTCCCAATTAGCCTGTTCACCTGTGGGATGTTCCAAATAAGTCTTTGATGAGCATTCCTCAATTTTCTCACTTTTTTTTGCCACTTGTGCTAGCTTTTTTGAAACATGTTGCAGGCCTCAAATTCCAAATGAGTTAATATTTGCAAAAAATAAATTTTCTCAGTGCGAACATGAAGTATCTTGTCTTTGCAGTCTATTCATTCAATTGAATATAAGTTGAAAAGGATTTGTTGTATTCTCTTTTTATTTACCATTTACACAATGTGACAACTTCACTGCTTTTGGGGTTTGTAGAAGTCAATGGAAAAATTAGAGATATTAAATATGTTTAAACTTTATTATCCGACTAATCGTTAAGATAATCGTTGACTAATGGGACTATTAAAATAAACATTAGTTGCAGTCCTATACAAAATAAGACTAATAGTGAAGGGAGAAGTTCAGCCCCCCCGGTCCTTAGCTTTCTAGCAATGTGGCCCCCAATACCATGCAGTTGAAAATCTCTGAACTGAACAACATAAACGGGAGGAAAGACTGTCAAAACATGAATCATTCTATTTCCACAACATGGAAGGTATTCTGAGCTGTTTATGTGGATGGCAATGCTCTAAAACTAACCAAACACAGACGTTTACACAACCTAAAAAAGATGTGTGCCTGTGTGTGTGTGTGTGTGTGTGTGTGTGTGTGTGTGTGTGTGTGTGTGTGTGTGTGTGTGTGTGTGTGTGTGTGTGTGCGCGTGCGCGCGCCAGTAGCTTTGATGTAAAATCATGAAGAGAATAACTTGCTAATGCTGGACATGAAACATTGGACCACTTAAGTGTCAAATACATTGTTTTGGGTGCTCTCATTTGCATGCTCTAATTCAGGGGTGCCCATTACGTCGATCGCGAGCTACCGGTCAATCACGGAGGGTGTGTCAGTCGATCGCAAGCCAGGCATTAAAAAAATAGACATAAAAATGAGCAATCATCAATCTTCACCAAGACTTCACTTTCGTCAGTTGTTTGACATTCTCGGCACCCGAGGATCTTGTGAGATGACTCTGGCTGCTGCGAGCTCATTATTAAGAAAAAAATCACTGACAGGACGGAAAGAAACACTTTTTATTTCAACAGACTCTTGGGCCGTACCTTCCGTCAAAACTCTAAAGACCGACTGCACAGTTCCTGTCTTCACCATAAAAGACCTGCTTCATCCTGCCTGTGCTAACAAAATAAGAGTTTCAGAAAGCTAGCCTGCACAAGCTAGCAAGCTACGAAGTTTGATGCCAATGTATTTCTTATAAAGTTGTTGCACCTTTCCTTCTTCCGGCGCCTAGACCGTAGTCAATGAGCGCAGGGGAGACACTTCTCCAGGGCCGATGGATTCCCGGGGCAACACCCTTCACAATTCCGGACTCCAGGGCAAAATGACGAGTCCAGCGATTAGTTGCAAATCGTGGCTTTTTTTTTACGTCTTGCGCACAGTCAAAATCCCACACAAAAACACTAGAAACTCCCACGCCCTCAAGAGACCACTCCCTCTCCTCTCTCGCCTATATACTCACTGACGTCACTCACCTGCTATCACACATTAAAGGGCCACACACACATATGCTACTCTCATAACAAAGTGTTTAAAAACAAGTATGCAAGTTGGACAAATGAGATGCCAAATCCAACCACTTTCATGTGGTATTGGACAGAAAGGAGGACTTTTTTTCTCCTCCATTTGAAAATGCGGATGTTATCAGCACCAGTCTGATTCCAATCAATGCAGGTCATCAGAATCAGGTAATACACCAACTTATATTCATGAAAGAAAGGAATCTATGTGTTAAACATGCTTGTATTGTCATTAAACAACCTTAACGTGTTAACAAAAATGTCTCTTTCATAAATGAATATAAATTATAAATATGAATGAGGTAGATCTCCTTGACTTGGTCAATTGAAAAGTAGCTTGCCTGCTCTAACTACACAACTTTTGAAGGGGAACTGCACTTTTTTGTGCCTTTCAACACATGATTTTCTTTTTTGTATGCAAGGTGGCTAACAATGCAGCTAACGCCCAGAAAGCCTCTAAAAAAATTCCAAAAAGCACCAACAATACCCCATCTTCATGTGGTGACCTGAATATTAGCTAAGTATTAGTGATATTGTTATTATAAACGCTGACGCAGGGCAACTGCTTTTAGAACGCTAACTAGTTTATCCTGCTATATTGACACGTAGAGCTGGTGCATCGCCTCGGAGTTGGTGAAAGTTAATTCTAGATGATAAATCATGCCTCTCACTTGGATGGTAGAAGGTTGTGGACATAAACCCACAAGTTGGTCAACTTTGACATCCAACATAGACCCGGAGATGTCCAGAAAGACACTAAAATACACTTTTTTTTAAACCTTTGTTGGGATTATGATTAAATCTTCATTTTATTGAAAGATTGAAACTCAGTAGATTGCACAGTACAGTACATATTCCGTACAATTGACCACTAAATGGTAAGACCCCAATAAGTTTTTCAACTTGTCGGAGTCCAAGTTAATCAATTCATGGTAAACAGGAAGATATAAAGATCCCATCAGTCTTTATTAAAGTTAAAGTACATGATTGTCACACACACACTAGGTGTGGCGAAATTATTCTCTGCATTTGACCCATCACCCTTGATCCCAGTTAGAGTAGACATTGTACAGTAAGGGATGTTTTTATTATGCTTATAGTTCCTAGTTAAACTTGAGGCTTTACATCAAGCATAAAGTGATAGTTTAATAACTTATAAACACGCGTTTCCCTTAGTTTTACCTAATTACTACACCAATCTCATCCGCCGCAATAAAAACGATCCTAAATATTTGTTTAGTACACTAGCATTGCTAACCCAACAAGGACTCCACCAATTGTTTACTATGAAAATTCAACTCATTAGAAAGGAGATGAAAGACAACACGTCCCAGCTCCAACTGGGTTCTATAAACGCAGACACGACTGTAAATACTACGGCAAATGTGTTCCAAAATAGTCTCTCTCTCTTTGAAGAAGTAACATTAGAAGAACTCCCATGGCGTGTAAATGGGATAAAACAAACATGTTTACTTGACCCACTTCCTGGGAAACTCATCAAGGAGCTGTTTGCAATATTAGGACCATCAGTGCTAAATTATATAAATGTATCATTACATACTGTATATACTTAGGGCATGTACCTGCAACGATGATGGAGATTTTTGGATGTTTTTAGCAGCGTTTTGTAGGCAGAATAGAGCGAACCCCCCATTGACTCCATTGTTAGCTAGTGTTTATTTCCGATTTAGAATGTATTAGTACAGCAACACGTGTTCTTGTCTTACATAGGCACTGTGTTACTAAGACATAAGCAGTGTGTGTGTGTGTGTGTGTGTGTGTGTGTGTGTGTGTGTGTGTGTGTGTGTGTGTGTGTGTGTTTGTGTCCACCTGCTGCTGCTGAAGGCTCTGTTGAGTGGGAGGGGCCTGCTGCTGCTGGATAGTGAGCTGCTGCGTTCCCGAGTGGACGGGATTGATGGCCGCTTGCTGGACCTGAGCGCTCAGGGCAGTGGTCTGCTGGACCGGCCCCACCTGGGGAAGCTGCACATTCATGGTGCCCCCCTGCTGCTGCAGCAACATCTGCAGAGAGGTTGCTTTGTGTCACGCCAGTAACAACATGGTTTTAAAAAAAGAAGGCTCCACTGTTGCCAGCTTCCTCGTAAGTGAACTAATACATAATGGATGGCTCTGCTTCTAGGTCAGATGAAGTTGCAACTGCACAAAACACTTTCCAGCTTTGTTCAAGTAAGTCATGTCCTAAATATACACAGCAGTGGAGTGGAGAAATACTCATAGTAATCTGCATGCTGATGAGCACAGCATTCACACCAATATGTTCATACTGCTTGGTTTTCCTAGGACTAGGCCTGGGCCAATAACACATTTTGTCCAACAATATATTGACCTACAAACGATAAACTATATTATTGCCATTATTTTTTGGGGACCAAATTTACCACTGATGTAATAGCAATACATAATAATAATAATGGAGGCATACCCTTTCAATTTTTTTTTTGTGTACTGTATTTTCCGCACTACAAGGCGCACTTAAAAACCTCCAATTTTCTCAAAAGCTGACAGTGCGCCTTATAATCCGGTGCGCCTTATATATGGACCAATATTAAGCCAAAATAGGTCTCGCAACTACGGGATGCATAACGTAACCCCAGCCTCTACTGTAACGTCTATTCTATGCGCCTTATAATGTGGTGCGGCTTATATATGAACAAAGTTTTAAAATTGCCCATTCATTGAAGGTGCGCCTTACAGTGCAGAAAATACAGTATTTTAACCATGTAACTGAAATTTCAACTTCCATCCATCCATTTCTACCGCTTATTCCCTTTGGGGTCGCAGGGGGCACTGCTGCCTATCTCAGCTACAATTGAGCGGAAGGCGGTTTACACCCTGGACAAGTCGCAACCTCATCGCAGAAATGTCAACTTTGAAATACCAATTTAAATAAAATAAAAATAAAATATACTGTCTTGTAAGGATAAATTTTGCACTTGAATAAAAAAATCACAACCAAAATCAGTAAAATAGGTTATGTGTTTGTTAAGGAGGGACCTAAAATATGCACAACCAAAACAAAAAATAAAATGGCTAAATTGAGTAATGTTGACCAATGATCCCAGTTATTATTATTATTATCGTGGTATTGTTAAATGTGCTCAAAAAGTACTCAAATTGTATTAACCAAGTTGTATTTTTTAACAACTAAAACAAATAAGATACACAATATACTTTATTGGAAGAAGACAAATTAAATATTGTTCCGGCTTCAGAAGAGCCATTTTATTTGTATTTGTGTGTTCAAATATGCTGATCTTTTATTTGTATTTTTTGTGTCGTCATGTGAGTTGACTTCCTGTTGAACAGAGTTGGTGCCAATCTGTTTCATTGTGTCGAGTTGATTGACTGTGCAAAACTGCATGTCCTTTATGTTTCAAGTGAATATTGTCGCTCACTCGCTTACACAGTAATGTGTTTCCACAAGTTTAGATGGAGGAAAGACAATGCCTGTTGTTTACATGTTAACATGCAAGCTAGCGCCACTCCATCTGTCCGTATGAGTGCAGTCAGTTCTTCAAACATTTGAATTTAATACAGCGGTTATCAGTACTAACGTTTGTTTGTAGTTTAAACGCCCGCAGCCAGAGAAACCGATGCAAAAGAGTGAGCGCACACACCAGAACACAAACTTCGATATGAACTTAGGAGGCGCGGCCTCACGAAGAGTCGAAGCCACTTGTTGAAGGAGGAGATAATTCACCTGATGTGAGAAAATTTTAATGCCTGTCTGAGAAAAGTCTATAAAGTGTGTGGTTAGTTAGGGGTTTACATACTTATAACATATATAAGAAATAAAAAATGCAACCTGTAAACGAAAAAAGATATAGTGTAAAAAAATATATATGTAATTAACGAAAACACATAAAACATTTTTTTTACTTCTATTCCAAAAGCAGTCAAGTTGTAACGTTGTGAAATTGGTAAACAAAAACAGAATACAATGATTTGCAAATACTTCCAAGGTCACACGCCTTGCTGTTTACGTGCAGTGATTTCTCCAAATTATCTGAACCTTTTGATGATATTACGGAGCGTAGATGGTGAAATCCCTAAATTCCTTGCTTGAGAAATGTTGTTCTTAATCAATTTGCTCAGGCATTTGTTGACAAAGTGGTGACTCTCGCCCTGTCCTTGTTTGTGAATGAGTGATTATTTCATGGAAGCTGCTTTTATAGCCAATCATTGCACCCACCAGTTCCCAATTAGCCTGTTCACCTGTGGGATGTTCCAAATAAGTCTTTGATGAGCATTCCTCAACTTTCTCTTTTTTTGAAACATGTTGCTGGCATCAAATTCCAAATGAGCTAATAATTTGCAAAAAATAACATTTTTCAGTTAGAGCGTGAAGTATCTTGTCTTTGCAGTCTTTTCAATTAAATATAAGTTGAACAGGATTTGTTGTATTCTCTTTTTATTTACCATTTACACAACGTGACAACTTCACTGCTTTTGTACAAGGATCTTACTTAAAGCGGGTATTTTTTGGAACGTAACCCCAGCGTTAAACGAGGGAACACTGTATTGATTTTTACAATCGCCCATGTCTGAATTGCTATGCATTTACATATACCGTATTTCCTTGGATTGCCGCCGGGGCGCTAATTAATTTAAAACCTCTTCTCACTCCGGCATTTACCAAAGGCATGTGGTAAAGGCAAGCATGCGCTAATTATTTTAAAACCTCTTCTGACTCCGGCGCTTACCAAAGGTGTGCGGTAAATTTAGGCCTGCTCTTATAAATTTGAATGTGATGTAAGGATACCATCATGAAAAGCACATTTAATAAAAAAAAAACGTTATTATGGTCTTACCTTTGCTTATAAATGAAGTCCATGCGCAGCTCCTTCTGATCAAAAGCATCGATAACTTGTTTATAGACGTTTTCCTTATCTTTCTTCAGTTTTAAAAGTCTCTCTGTCTCGATGGAGATAAATGTATAAATAAATGGGTTGTACTTGTATAGCGCTTTTCTACCTTCAAGGTACTCAAAGCGCTTTGACACTACTTCCACATTTACCCATTCACACACACAATCACACACTGATGGAGGGAGCTGCCATGCAAGGCGCCAACCAGCACCCATCAGGAGCAAGGGTGTCTTGCTCAGGACACAACGGACGTGACGAGGTTGGTACTAGGTGGGATTTGAACCAGGGACGCTCGGGTTGCGCACGGCCACTCTCCCACTCCGCCACTGCTTCGATTGAAAGTCCAGTTTCGAAAACTGTTTTATTTTAGATATGTAATCTCCATGTTCAAAGTGCAAGCGAGAGGAAAAAATAAACGATCGCTGCTCACTATTGCTGCTTGTTGTCACTTCTTCTGCAGCCGAGTTGTCGCAAGAAGGCTCATTAGCACCCTCTACCACCAGGAGGCGGGAGTCATTTAATGACTCATATTTGACATAAGCAGCTACGGTATATTAATAAAAAATAGCTGCTTACTGTTCTTTTTAGCATATTCAATAGCTTGGACCTTAAATCCTACGGAATAGCTCTTAATCTTCTTCCCTTTATGCGATTTAAAATTATTGAAATCAGCCTCCTCCATTTTGAAAATGATGACAGGTGAAGTGTCACTCGTGACGGGACGAGTTTGACCCGGCGGAAATTCTAGGCATATGCTAATTATTTCCCAAAATGAGTTTGACCCGGCGGAAATTCTAAACATGCGTTAATAAAAATAATATTTTGCGAAACGAGTTTGACCCGGCGTTAATCCTGAGCCGGCGGTAATGCTAAGCATGCGCTAATAATTTTGCGAAACGAGTTTGACTCAGCATTAATTCTAGGCAGGCACATACTATATACCCGGCGGCAATTCAAGGAAATACGGTATATGGCTTTGCATTATTTCTTAAGAGGACTAACGAGAACAACCAAAAATGGCTGTATATTTTCCCGGCCACTATTGACACCACTGCAAGTATCTACCTGAGCTGCGTACTATTTAGTGTCAGATAACACTTTGTCTTACTTGGATACCCTGGCCCTGGACTCTCTGCAGCTGCTCCTGGATATTTCTTAGCTCGTCTTGCTGGCGCTGAATGTTGGCCTGGATCATTCTGGTCCTTTGCTCCAGCTGCTCCTTCAGGTGCTGCATAGCGTTCACCTGCGCCGAGAACTCCATCACCGGCTGCACAAACAACGGCTTTAAGAAGCGTGCATGCTGGTAGCCACCAATTGTTATTTCACCACTCACCTGTACATTTGCCTGCAGCTGTTGTTGTTGTTGTTGTTGCTGCTGCTGCTGTTGTTGTTGTTGTTGTTGTTGTTGCTGCTGCTGTTGTTGCTTTTGTTGCTGCTGCTGTTGTTGCGTGATCATGGCTGGAGTGACACTCTGGCTGGTAGTCTGAGAGTTCATGGACTGCAAATACCAACAAACGTTCACATCTGATTAGACATGCGACGTTGTGCTTCGCTACACGTCTCATTCTCCAATCTCACCTGGCTGCTAATGGACGAGCGGCGCTGTGACGTCACCTCCATGGTTGAGGCCAGGGACCGTCGCGGAGGTGTGGCCGTGTCCATGTGTATCTTGGAGGCTGTTGAACCAGACATTGATCAAATCTCTGTCTCCCTCATCACTGGCAACCATTTACCTTATTCCTCACACCGTGAGGCGCACTAAACATGGACGGTGCGCCTCATGTACGTAGTCATTCTGGTGGTGCTTACCGACCTCGAAGCAATTTTATTGCGTACATGGTTTAATAAGTGTGACCAGTAAATTGCAGTCACACATAAAAGATACTCAGTGGCCTAGTGGTTAGAGTGTCCATCCTGAGATGGGTAAGTTGAGAGTTCAAACCCCGGCCGAGTCATACCAAAGACTATACAAATGGGAGCCGTTACCTCCCTGTTTGCCACTCAGCATCAAGGGTTGGAATTGGGGGTTAAATCACCAAAAATTATTCCCAGGCGCTGCCACCGCTGCTGCCCGCTGCTCCCCTCACCTCCCAGGGGGTGATCAGGGGTGATGGGTCAAATGCAGGGAATAATTTTGCCACACCGAGTGTGTGTGTGACAATCATTGCTACTTTAACTTTATATGTGTGGACTGCAGGCTGACGCCTTTTAAATAAACAGGCGTCAGCTAGCAAAACAAAAATGTTGTTTCTTTGAGAATATATAACATTACACACAGAGCTCAAAAGTCTGTTAAAATGTTTTCGTACGACTTTGGAAAGCTACAAAGCTGCAACGCTTGATGGATTGTCAGAGCATTACAGCTACCATAGTCAGACGTACTGTGCTTCAACATACGGTATTATTATAGTGTTTGTATAAGGATCCCAAAATGGCAACTATTAGCAGACATATTATCTGCCGTTTTGTTTCGCTAAATTATACCAAACCATTTTTTTCTTACCTATTGTTACGTGCTGATGTGTATTTAGGATCTGCATAAGTCCTGAAAATTTGATGCCGTAGTCAATAAGCTCCTTCTTTTTTTCTATCCTCTTGTCGTGTGGCATTCATCCTACGCTGTTGCCAGTTCTAATATGAAGTAGTGTACAGTTCTAACTTATATCTGTTAGTGGAAGCGATAAAAATTAGCGGTACAACAAAGATGATGGGGAGAAGACGCTGTCAGAGTGGAGGCACGTAAAGATACGGTTAGAAAGCGGCTTAGAGATGGTCTGTAAAACATCATCTATGCAACATTTTGACCAAACAACCACCATCACATGATATGTAGACCACAGGGAAGTCTTTTACATTTAGAAAAATATATATATATAATATGACCCCTTTAATGCGCCTTATAGTTTGGTGCGCCTTTTGTATGAAAATAGACCTATATGGACCCGCTCATTGGCAGTGCGCCCTATGGTCACAAGGGTGTCAGCGGTGTCAAGCAGACGAAGAGTGAGTTGTTTACCTACTGTGAGTAAAAAAGCCGGCGTGATTCAAGAAAATGACTGCAAAACACAAGAAACTCGAGGAAGACTTGGAGGAGATTAGAAAATCTATCAACTCCCTGTCGGAAGATGTAAGGACAGTGGCCAAGCAGCAAGACACACTAATGGAGTTGTTGACCGAAATCAAAATGCTAAAAAACATCATCAAGGAGAAAGACAAGAAAATTGTCGACCTAGAAGCAAGAATTGACGAACTTGAACAATACACCAGAATGGACGATTTGATTATAAGCGGACTGGAAACCAAACATCGCACGTATGCAAGAGTGGCCAGGACTCGCAGCAGGGACGCTGACAAGGACGCCGAAGCCCCGGCAGACGAACTTGAGACACTTGAACGGCAAGTAATTAACTTTTTTACAAGTAAGAACATATCTCTTCAAAGTGGCAGCATTTCGGCGTGCCATACTATCCGCAGGAAGGACAGCAGAACCAACCCGGCCATTGTGATCCGGTTTGTGAATCGAAAACATAAGACGGAGTTACTACAGCAGGGAAGGAAGCTGAAGGGAACTGGGGTTTACATAAATGAACATCTTACAAAGAAGAACGCCGACATTGCAAGACAAGCACGCATCCTCAGAAAAGAAAGCAAGATACAAGCAACATGGACACGAAACTGTAAAATCATGATTCGGCAAAATGGACCATATGAAGAAGCCAAAGTTGTCACGATTCGAGATCTCCGTGACTTGGATCAATATAGATGAGACCTGCTAGGCGTATGACTGACATGGCTCATCCTTGGCTGGAGATGGGGAAGGCTTCGCGACGAGAAGGTGAGACAACTGAGAATCAAGTGTCTTCAAGAGCTGAATACATGGACTATAAATTACATGACTTTGAATATGATGTTGACCCAGACAACCATCAGTTCAACTCAATCAATGCTAATTGTGACTACTACACCGAGGAACAATTTAATGACAATGTTAGTTTAGATAATACATTTTCTTTAATACATTTCAACTGCAGAAGCTTATATGCAAATTTTTCAAAGATTGACGAATACTTGAAGACTTTAAACAGCAAAATCAAAATAATAGCACTTTCTGAAACATGGATCGATAAAGACAGAGGTATTGACTTCTCCATTGACGGGTATAAGTTGTATCACAGTAGTAGAAAAAACAAGAAGGGAAGAGGTGTGGCCCTGTTTGTTGACTGCGACTTGAAATGTAAACCTGTTGAATGTATGACAGTGGTAATCGACGATTTATTTGAATGTGTAACTGTGGAGGTAGACATAGAAAAGAAGAGAAGTGTTATTGTTACGTGTTTATATAGGACACCTGGGTCTAAGGTAGAAGCATTTAATGATAGTCTGGAAGAATTACTGTGTAAGGTAAAGGAAAAGAAAACATTGGTCATGTGTGGCGACTATAACATAGACCTGCTAAGCTCACCCAGAAATAAATCAACAAGAGACTTCTTGGATGTGGTATATAGTAGAGGGCTTTATCCATTGATCACCAAACCCAGTAGAATATCGACAAATTGTGCAACATTAATTGATCACATCTTTATAAATGACATAGAAAATAATATAACAAGTGGATTAATAATTAATGATATAAGTGACCACTTACCTGTGTTTCTTACTTATGACTGTCAAATGTATAGAAAGAGGGAGGAGAAAACCCATAGGTATACAAGGAAAAGGACTGAAGAGGCAATAAATTAATTTAGGAAGGACTTATTAGAAGCAGACTGGAATGAGGTGTATGTGGGAGAGGCAAATGCTGCATATGAGGCTTTTCTTAATATTTATTTATCATTGTATGAAATGCATTGTCCGAATGTATGGAAACAAAGAGACAGCTACAATAAAAAGCCTTGGATTATAAAGGGACTACAGAATGCTTGTAAAAAGAAAAACAAACTTTATAGAGACTTTATAAAAGTAAAAACAAAGGATGCTGGAACGAAATATAAGGTTTACAAAAACAAATTGATAACAATAATGAGATAAGCTAAAAAAGACTATTACAATAACTTACTAGAAAAAAACAAAATATTAAAGGAACCAGGAATATTCTGAACAAGGTAATAGGTAAAACATCGGGGCCTACAAACCCACCAAGCTATTTTATCAATGAGGATAATAAGATGATAACAAATATGAAAGAAGTAGCAAATGGATTCAATTCTTTTTTTGTGAATGTTGGACCCAAATTGGCAGAGAGTATTGAAGAACATAAAGATATACAGAGTGGATGGAGAGGGGGAAGCAAAGTGCTACAGTCCATGCTTTTAAGAGATGTTAGTGAAAATGAAATTCTATCGGTTGTAACAAAACTGAAAAATAAGGCATCAACAGACAGTGATGGTATTGACATGATAATTGTAAAAAAGACTATTGACTGTATCATCAAACCTCTGTGTTATGTTTTTAATCTCTCTTTTCAAACAGGGACTTTTCCAAATACAATGAAGGTAGCAAAAGTAATTCCACTCTATAAAACGGGAGATAAACATATATTTACTAATTATAGACCAGTGTCACTGCTGTCACAATTTTCTAAAATAATTGAAAAAATATTTGTAGAAAAATTTGACAGTTTTATTGAGAAGAACATGCTGTTGAGTGAGAGCCAGTATGGAATCCGAACTAATAGATCCACTGCTTCAGCTGTTAATGAATATAATGGAGGATATAGCAACAGAAACTGATAATAGGAAATACACTATCGGTGTGTTTATCGATCTTAAAAAAGCATTTGACACTATAGATCATTCTATATTATTGTCCAAGTTGCATTCACTTGGTGTGAGAGGAGTAGTTTTAGAATGGCTAAGAAGTTATTTAGATAACAGACAAGTGTTTGTGGATTTTTGGGGTAATACATCTGAACAAATGAGGATTGAATGTGGAATTCCACAAGGTTCGGTTTTGGGACCTAAATTGTTTATTTTGTATATTAACGATATATGTGAGGTATCAAAGTTATTGAAATTTGTTTTATTTGCGGACGACACCAACTTTTATAGTTCGGGACATGACTTAAAAGCGTTATCAATACTTATTGAACAGGAAATGATTAAACTTAAGAGATGGTTTGATGTCAACAAATTATCATTAAATGTAAAAAAAACAAAGTTTATGATTTTTGGTAAGAGGAAAAGAGAGGACACCATCAAACTGTCAATAGATGGAATTGATATTGAAAGGGTTTCTGAACTTAGATTTTTAGGAGTGATACTGGATGACGGTCTGACATGGAAATCTCATATTGCACATGTACGGAAAAAGATGTCTAAGAGTATTTTTATATTAAACAAGGTAAAATATATGTTAGATTATAGGGCAATGCGCATATTGTATTGTGCACTTATATTGCCATATATCAGCTACTGTGTGGAAGTGTGGGGGAACACTTATAAGAGTAACATAAAGGCATTGTATCTATTACAGAAAAGAGCTATAAGGATTATTCATAAAGTAGATTACTTAGAACACACTAACATTTTATTTATTAACTCTGGACTATTGAAACTACAGGAGCTAGTAAAGCTACAGACATTGTGTGTCATGTTTAAGTCTAGAAGTAAAACATTACCAGCAAATTTACAAAAAATGTTTGTCATCACTTCTGAGAATACAGAGCATGGAAGAAAAGGTCATTTCAAACAACAATATTCAAGGACAACTTTAAAACAAATGTGTACATCAGTGGTGGGGGTAAAATTGTGGAATTCTCTTTACAACGAGATAAAAAACTGTAAACATATATTCCAATTGAAAAAAATATATAAAGATAGAACAATAAGATCATATGGACAGCCATAAGTGTTTACATTTTGTTTTTTATTTATTATTTTACTTGTTTTTTGTCTGGTTTTGTATTTGCTCTGTATCATTCCGTGAGGTGTATATTATTACTATTTTTTTCTTGGTTTGGTTTATACTTTATGAAGGTTTGCACTTGTTGTGTTTTTCTTGTGTTTTTTGTTTTTGATTGTTTCATTACATTTGGATATATGTGTCGACTTAAATGATATTCATGAAGTAAGATAATGTATTATGTCAAAGGGGGCAGGAATTTATGAGATTTTCTTCATCCTGCTCCTTCTCAGGAATTGTGTGAATTTAAATTGTTTAATTGTGATATAATTATGTATCGTTCTAAATGCACATCAATGAATGAGATAAATAAAAATGAAATGAAATGAAAATGGTCCAAAAAATACGCTACTTTTCCCAAGCGGCCACATGTGGCAGGCCGAGTAAACATTACACCTACTATACATTTGATCACTTTATAAAAGCAGAATAAAATGTATTGCTTTGACAAGATGCGACTGCCAAGAGTAAATGCTATGACTTTTTTTTTTAAACAACAGTAAACAAAATGTGTGTTAAGTCAGCTTTGTACATATTTTTGGTGGATATGCGAACCACCTCATTTCCTGTTTGCTAGTTATTTTGTTATTTTTTAGTGCAGGGGTCACCAACCTTTTTGAAACCAAGAGCTACTTCTTGGGTACTGATTAATGCAAAGGGCTACCAGTTTGATACACACATTAAAGGCCTACTGAAACCCACTACTACCGACCACGCAGTCTGATAGTTTATATATCAATGATGAAATCTTAACATTGCAACACATGCCAATACGGCAGGTTTAGTTTACTAAATTGCATTTTTAAATTTCCTGCGAAGTATCCTGTTGAAAACGTCGCAGAATGATGACGCGAGCGCGTGACGTCACCGGTTGTAGCGGACATGTTCTTCCAGCCCGATCTAAGCTATAAGTAGTCTGCTTTAATCGCATAATTTCACAGTATTACGGACATCTGTGTTGCTGAATCGTTTGCAATTTGTTCAATTAATAATGGAGAAGTCAAAGAAGAAAGATGTAGGTGGGAACTGGTGTATTGCAGCTGCCTTTAGCAACACAAACACAGCCGGTGTTTCCTTGTTTACATTCCCGAAGGTGAAGCTTTACTATGGAACAGAGTGGTCAAGCGAATATGGTTCCCGACCACATGTCAACCGGCAGGTTTCGGTGAGAAAAATTGTGCTAATAAGTCGGCTCTGACCGTAGACATGAGCGGAGCTTGCGTCCTCCAGCAGCTGCGGACTATTACCTCCTCCCACCGGAGACACTGGCGGTCACCACACCCGTACCCACACCCCTCCGACTTTCAGGTACCATATAATCTCACTAAAACACTAGTAACACAATAAGCAGATAAGGGATTTTCCAGAATTATCCTAATAAATGTGTCTAATAACATGTGAATCGCTCCCACTGCCCTCGCCTTTTTTTTCCCTCCAATCCTTCACTCTCACTATCCTTATCCACGAAGCTTTCATCCTCGCTCAAATTAATGGGGAAATCGCTGCTTTCTCGGTCCGAATCGCTCTCGTTGCTGGTGGCCATGATTGTAAACAATGTGAGGATGTGAGGAGCTCCACAACCCGTGACGTCATTTTATTAGCGACCAAAAGTTGCGAGCTTTATCATCGATGTTCTCTACTAAATCCTTTCAGCAAAAATATGGCTGTGGAGAGACGGAGCCGACGAGTTGACGGCGGGATAGGACAAACAGCGGTCCTACCCGAGATGGCAGCCAGGAGGCAGAGCATGCAGCGGAACAGAGAGGCGGGGCGCACTTGGAGCGACGCAGCAGCAATCCGAGTCAGGTGCGTAAACGACACACCTGCTCTCAATCCCTGCATCTTCTGCTGCAGAATAAAAGGGGCGAAGGAGGAGCGATCGTGGCAGAAGAAGTAGTAGGAGACAACCAGACGGAAGACGAGCGAGCAGACGAGCGAAAACCACCGAGAGCCATGGAGCGACAAAAACCAGCACAGGAAGGAAGACGCGGACGACTGAAAAGGAGACCGGCGCGAGCAGCGAAGGAGGAGCTGAAAGAGCGACCAACTGACACTGCAAGCAGCTTTATTGAAATAATAAAGAGTCAAACCTGTGCGAAGCGATGTCCTCCATCAATGGTCCACACAACCCACACGATGGCGGCGAGAAACCGTTCACAGTGGCGCCCGACGTAGATGGATCATTAGAGGCAGAAGAGGACGACTTCCTCTGGATGCTCGTAGCGAAGTTCGGCAGACTGGCGTAGGAAAAGCATCAGTGTTTCCAGCTGATGCAGACACTGGTGGACCAAATGAGGGGAGGCGGCGAGTGCCCCCCCCCCCAAAGAAGAGCTCAAGGAGAGTGCCAGTGAAGTCGGGGCGGAAACTTCCTACCTGGAAGGCTGGGCTGTACAGGCGACAGTGGCGTCTGCAGACCAGCAGGGCGAGCTGTCGGCCAAAGGACGGCCGCAGGACCCACCTCAGCGCCCCGCCGTCGACTCAACCAGCGAAGGGGGGGGGTCCAGAGAACCAAGTCCCCTGGTGATGATGATGAAGAGGAGCATGGTGAGGATGTACCAGAACAGAATGAGGAAGAAGAGCAATCAAATGATGAACAAAGTCAAGAAATTGAGGAAGGAAAGAAATACTTGAAGAAATCCGGGAAAATTATGAAGATAAAAAACAGATTGAAGATAAAGAAAGTTGAAGATGAAAAAGAAGTTGGAAAAACTCAAGAAATTGAGAAAGAAGAAGAAATACTTGAAGAAATTTGGAAAAATGATGAAGATGAAGAAGAAGAAGGAAAAGAAGTTAAAGAAACTCAAGAAATTGAGAAAGAAGTCAAAGAGGACAAAGAAAAAGTCAAAGAAATTGAAGTTCGAGAAGACAAAGAAAAATTCAAAGACAAAGAAAACAAAGATAAAGTCAAAGACAAAGAAGACAGGTGGCCGCAGCAGTTTTTTCCCCGCTCCTTAAAAAAAAGGGGGGGGGGGACTGAAGTGAGCTTGAGTTTGGCGATGGAGGCCTGTGGAGAGACGGAGCCGACGGCGGGATAGGACAAACAGCGGTCCTACTCGAGATGGCGGCCAGGAGGCGGAGCATGCAGCGGAACAGAGAGGCGGGGCGCACTTGGAGCGACGCCGCTGCAATCCGAGTCAGGTGCGTAAACGACACACCTGCTCTCAATCCCTGCATCTTCTGCTTCAGAATAAAAGGGGCGACGGAGGAGCGATCGTGGCAGAAGAAGACGTAGGAGACAACCAGACGGAAGACGAGACGAGCGAGCAGACGAGCGAGAACCACCAAGAGCCATGGAGCGACGAAGACCAGCACAGGAAGAAAGACGCGGACGACTGAAAAGGAGACCGGCGCCAGCAGCGAAGGAGGAGCTGAAAGAGCGACCAACTGACACTGCAAGCAGCTTTATTGAAATAATAAAGAGTCAAACCTGTGCGAAGCGATGTCCACCATCAATGGTCCACACAACCCACACCATGGCGGCGAGAGATCGTTCACAATAGCAATATCGCAAAATGATTAAGTATGACACATAAAATGGACCTGCTATCCCCGTTTAAATAAGAAAATCTCATTTCAGTAGGCCTTTAAATAAATCGCCAGAAATAGCCCATTTGCTCAATTTCCCTTTAACTCTATGTTATTATTAATAATTAATGATATTTATCTTTGTGGAAACACTGATCATCTTAATGATTTCTCACAATAAATATATATTTTTGATGACATGTTTTAAATAGGTTAAAATCCAATCTGCACTTAGTTAGAATATAACAAATTGGACCAAGCTATATTTCTAACAAAGACAAATCATCATTTCTTCTAGATTTTCCAGAACAAAAAATTTAAAAGAAATTCAAAAGACTTTGAAATAAAATTTAAATTTGATTGTACAGATTTCTAGATTTGCCAGAATAAATTTTTTTAATTTTAATCATAAGTTTGAAGAAATATTTCACAAATATTCTTCAAAGAAAAAACAGACGCTAAAATAAAGAGTTAAATTAAAATGTATTTATTATTCTTTACAATAAAACAAATACATTTAATTGAACATTGATTTAAATTGTCAGGAAAGAAGAGGAAGGAATTTAAAAGTTAAAAAGGTATATGTGTTTAAAATCCTAAAATCATTTTTAAGGTTGTATTTTTTCTCTAAAATTGTCTTTCTGAAAGTTATAAGAAGCAAGGTAAAAAAATAAATGAATTTATTTAAACAAGTGAAGACCAAGTCTTTAAAATATTTTCTTGGATTTTCAATTTCTATTTGAGTTTTGTCTCTCTTTGAATTAAAAATGTCCAGCAAAGCGAGACCAGCTTGCTAGTAAATAAATACAGTTTAAAAAATAGAGGCAGCTCACTGGTAAGTGCTGCTATTTGAGCTATTTTTAGAACAGGCCAGCGGGCGACTCATCTGGTCCTAATGGGCGACCTAGTGCCCGTGGGCACCGCGTTGGTGACCCCTGTTCTAGTGAGAACAATCCAGTTTCTGTTAAGCTCCAATAAGTGCATTCATACATTCAGAAACTAAATTAAGAAGAATACAGAATTGTGTACACACAAAATACACCTTAAAAATAAAAGCACTTCAGAATATTGTCAATATGAAAATATAGGAAAGACATATTTAGAAGGTGCATTTGTTCTCACATATGTGTTACTTTGAGAGTAAAAGTAGGCAGGACTAGATTTTAGGTAGTAATGTGTTGCTGTTCACTCACAGGTGCAGGTGTTGTCGGATGCATGAGGTAGTGATGTGTTGCTGTTCACTCACAGGTGCAGGTGTTGTCGGATGCATGAGGTAGTGATGTGTTGCTGTTCACTCACAGGTGCAGGTGTTGTCGGATGCATGAGGTAGCAATGTGTTGCTGTTCACTCACAGGTGCAGGTGTTGTCGGATACATGAGGTAGTAATGTGTTGCTGTTCACTCACGGGTGCAGGTGTTGTCGGATACATGAGGTAGTAATGTGTTGCTGTCCACTCACAGGTGCAGGTGTTGTCGGATACATGAGGTAGCAATGTGTTGCTGTTCACTCACAGGTGCAGGTGTTGTCGGATGCATGAGGTAGTAGTGTATTGCTGTTCACTCACAGGTGCAGGTGTTGTCGA
Source organism: Nerophis ophidion (assembly GCF_033978795.1). Taxonomy (NCBI): domain Eukaryota; kingdom Metazoa; phylum Chordata; class Actinopteri; order Syngnathiformes; family Syngnathidae; genus Nerophis; species Nerophis ophidion. The sequence goes on along the minus strand of NC_084611.1, from coordinate 48,822,967 downwards.
TACATGAGGTAGTAATGTGTTGCTGTTCACTCACAGCTGCAGGTGTTGTCGGATACATGAGGTAGCAATGTGTTGCTGTTCACTCACAGGTGCAGGTGTTGTCGGATATTAGGTAGTAATGTGTTGCTGTTCACCTTCAGGTGCAGTTGTTGTCGGATGCATGAGGTAGTAATGTGTTGCTGTTCACTCACAGGTGCAGGTGTTGTCGGATGCATGAGGTAGCAATGTGTTGCTGTTCACTCACAGGTGCAGGTGCTGTCGGATACATGAGGTAGCCATGTGTTGCTGTTCACTCACAGGTGCAGGTGTTGTCGGATATTAGGTAGTAATGTGTTACTGTTCCCTCACAGGTGCAAGTGTTGTCAGATATTAGGTAGTAATGTGTTGCTGTTCACTCATGTGCAGGTTTTGTCGAAAGCATGAGGTAGTAATGCGTTGCTGTCCACTCACAGGTGCAGGTGTTGTCGGATACATAAGGTAGCAATGTGTTGCTGTTCACTCACAGGTGCAGGTGTTGTCGAATACATGAGGTAGCAATGTGTTGCTGTTCACTCACAGGTGCAGGTGTTGTCGGATACATGAGGTAGCAATGTGTTGCTGTTCACTCAGAGGTGCAGGTGTTGTGGGATATTAGGTAGTAATGTGTTGCTGTTCACTCACAGGTGCAGGTGTTGTCGGATACATGAGGTAGCAATGTGTTGCGGTTCACTCACAGGTGCAGGTGTTGTGGGATATTAGGTAGTAATGTGTGGCTGTTCACTCACAGGTGCAGGTGTTGTGGGATATTAGGTAGTAATGTGTTGCTGTTCACTCACAGGTGCAGGGGTTGTCGGATGCATGGGGTTGTAATGTGTTGTTGTTCACTCACAGGTGCAGGTGTTGTCGGATACATGAGGTAGCAATGTGTTGCTGTTCACTCACAGGTGCAGGTGTTGTGGGATATTAGGTAGTAATGTGTTGCTGTTCACTCACAGGTGCAGGTGTTGTGGGATATTAGGTAGTAATGTGTTGCTGTTCACTCACAGGTGCAGGGGTTGTCGGATGCATGGGGTTGTAATGTGTTGCTGTTCATTCACAGGTGCAGGTGTTGTCGGATACATGAGGTAGCAATATGTTACTGTTCACTCACAGGTGCAGGTGTTGTCAGATATTAGGTAAAAATGTTTTACTGTTCACTCACAGGTGCAGGTGTTGTCGGATACATGCGATGAGGACTTGTGGGAACTTCTTGAAGAGGTTGAGGCTGTCCGACTGCGGTCAAACCTCTCCAATGCCTCCTTCAGGCTGGATGTGTTCAGCTCTGAACCAGAATCCTGGCTCTATGGAGATAAAGAATGACATTTAAAGTCAACTGATATGTGCACAGGAACATTTGGGCTTTGGTGCTACAAACTAGATATCAACTGATATGGCTATTAGTCAGGAACACACACACACACACATATATATATATATATATATATATATATATATATATATATATATATATATATATATATATATATATATATATATATATATATTAGGGGTGTAACGGTACACAAAAATTTCGGTTCACTACGTACCTCGGTACAGAGGTCACGGTTCGGTTCATTTTCGGTACAGTAAGAAAAAAACAAAATATACATTTTTTGATTATTTATTTAACAAATTTGCTAAATCTTCCACCAAAAATATTTTGATGTGAAGTAATCGGAAACTTGGATAGGTCAATAATTCATAATAACATTGATTTTGATTCAATATTATGTTTTGAGCAATGACAGTTTGAAAGAAAAAAAACAGCTTTGTTTAATTAGACAACGTTGCAACTTTTTCTAAATTACATTTAGCCTTTAAGCTTTTTTATTTCACCTTTGTTTATGTTTTTGTTTATTTTCATTAAATGGGTTGTACTTGTATAGCGTTTTTCTACCTTCAAGGTACTCAAAGCGCTTTGACACTACTTCCACATTTACCCATTCACACGCTGATGGAGGGAGCTACCATGCAAGGAGCTAACCAGCACCCATCAGGAGCAAAGGTGAAGTGTCTTGCTCAGGACACAACGGACATGACGAGGTTGATACTAGGTGGGGACTGAACCAGGGACCCTCGGGTTGCGCACGGCCACTCTCCCACTGCACCACGCCGTCCCTGTATTTTTAGAATGTGCCATGGGCCTTTAAAACATTAGGTGTGTGCCGCAAATGGCCTCCGTGGCACACTTTTGACACCCCTGCTATAGATATTAAAAAATTAAATCAGAGCTTGGCGACACATGCATGTTTATCATAACTCTCTCGCTCTGCTTGTCTCTGTCCCTCCCTCACGAATGCTGCTGTGTGCACAAATTGTCTTGTTTTGAACCCCTTCTTAACCTTGAACGTACATTGAAAATACACGCAACCCTAACTTAAAATGCCGGACATTTGAGGAATTTAAGAAACTCCACCCGGACAGCCCCGCAAAAGAGGACATGTCTGGTGAAAAGAGGAGGTATGGTCAGTATATCATAGCCCAGTCGTTGCTAGCATGCGGTGTGTTGTTGTTTTTTTGATTGATTGAAACTTTTATTAGGAGATTGCACAGTACAGTACATATTCCGTACAATTGACCACTAAATGGTAACACCCCAATAAGTATTTTAACCTGTTTTAAGTCGGGCTCCACGTAAATCAATTCATGGTGCCTCGTAGGGGTGCAACGGATAAAAAAACTCATGGATAGGATCATTTTTTTCGGATCAGCAAAAATAAAAAAATAAAAAAAGACAAGACAAATAAACAGAAGTTTTGCCGTTTTGTTTTGTAACACTTTTAAATTATTAAATTAAAATATATAAAATCTAGTTCAAGTGCACAAGGCATAATATCTTATTTTTAACATAATTAATGAAAAAGAGTGCCACATAAAAAGGGATTTCTCCTTTCTCCCACTGCTTGTGTCAGTACCTGCACAAGGTGACTCTGGTAGAGGGGGCGTGTCTTCTCATCTTGCACTCTGCTGTGATGAAATGAGCGCTTATGGTCACATAGTTACCCTGGACCTTCACCCTTGCACTTATGGTCACAGAGTTCCCCTGGACCTCCACCCTTCTGTCGTGAGCGGAACAGATGACGTTCGGGATAGTTCGTCCACAACTTTTTTCTTCTCTAGCTCATAAAAATCTGGCACAATCTTCTCGTTGAAATTGGTGCGCGACGGGATGTCGTAATGTGGCTGAAGCACTTTCAGCATGTGTTTAAAACCCTCGTTTTGCACAATGGAGTCTGCACCTATAAACACACCGATTAAATGGCACGGGGCGTTCAAGTTCCTCCGTTACTCCGCTCGCCATTACCACGCTGTGCGAACAACTTTTTTTTTTTTTTTTTCATAAATCAGACCGCGGATCACGTGTGTGCCGAACCAAAGATATTGATCCGAACGGATCACGGATCAATGTTGATCCGTCGCACCACTAGTGCATCGGTGTGCATTGTTTACAAAACGTGCGCTACTTAATATGTCCGTGTCGTTCAGTACACCTCTGAACCGAACCGAAACCCCCGTACCGAATCGGTTCAATACAAATACACGTACCGTTACACCCCTAATATATATATGTATGTATTTGCCCCACTGTATTCAATATTTTACTCAAAAAGTACCAGACAAAGGCGCTCACAGCGGAGGCAAAAAACTTGACTAAGGAAACAAAAATCAACCCGGAGGCGAGCGTGCCTAACACACGTAAAAGCAAAGGCAAAACTGAGGACATGAAACATGAAGTGAAAAACTCACTAAACTGTGGCTTGAAAACAAAACTTACACATGAGCAGAAACTACGGACATTAAAAAAAACTTACTTGGCAGAGCATGAGTCAACGGCATGAACAGCAAATTTAGAGTATTGAGTATAGTATGACGCCAGGCTGACTGCCTGGCAACTACAAGCTTAAATAATACAGACATGATTAGTGACAGGTACGCGAGTCCGAACACATGACAGGTAAAACTAATGGTTGTCATGGTGACAAAACAAGAGTGCACAAAGTGTCCAAAAACCAACAAGAGTGCACAAAGAGTGCACAAAGAGTCCAAAAACCAACAGAACGTAACCAAACAAAACATGATGACAAAGACATGACACTTTGTTTGTTTGTTTTTTTTCCTCTATGCTTTTTAACCTGTAAAGCACTTTGGTTCAGTTTAAAAATTGTTGTAAATGTGTTATATACATAAAGTTGCCTTGCCACAAGCGTATGTAAACTTTTGACCACGACTGTATTTCTTGTAAAGCGTATAAAAAGGAGTATGGAAGCTGGACAAACAAAAAGCAAGCACTTTCATGTGGTATTGGACAGAAAAGGGGACTTTTTTTCTCCTCCATTTGAAAATGTGGAGGTTATCATCACTACTGTCTGATTCCAATCAGTGCAAGTCATCACAATCATACCAACTTATATTCTTGTCTTCATGAAAGAAAGGAATGTTAAACATGCTTGTATTATCATTAAACACCTTTAACTTGTTAACCTCTCTTTCATAAATAGGTAAATATAAATGATATATATGAACAATCCCCTCCACTTGGTCCATTGAAAAGTAGCTGGCCCGCACCTGACATAGAATATATTGAAAAGAATAAGTCAGAAGCATTTTTCACCTTATCCATGGCCACCTGTGGGTTGGACTCTTCAATGCCAAGCTCCCTTCGCTGCTCTGCCCTCACTTCTGCATAGCTGCAGAGATAAAAAGTAAGGAAGAGCCTCCTCACTCAGTATACAATCTTATCGGTCACTTCATTCAAATTGTGCGTAGAAACGAGGCCTGGAAATACCTGACGACTGTGTGTGTGCAGACGATGAACTCGGGCCGAGAGTTCCACTGGTGGTAAGTGATGTAGTAGTGCGTCTGCAGCCATATCCACTGCTGACCTTTGGTCAGGAAACGGTAGTAGCAAGACTTCCCTTTGCCGTATTGCATCACTGGGTGAGGAGGAGACACAGGAAGTGGGATTTATGAAAGTCTTTCAACGGTGCAGTACAATGAACCTAGAAGTCCTCCCTTACAGTGTTCGTGACACTTTGCAAGCGTCTCCAGGTCGTCCACGTGGTAATAGTCGTAACCGGAAGTTCCCAGGACCTCAAACGGCAGATAGCCTATGATGGGTGGAGCTCTGAAGAGGAGAAATGTTATCACTCAGGTGAAACTGATTTATCGTAGTCGCTACTTTGCACCCAGCAGCTTATAAAACGGTGCAGCTAACTTTTGGATTTTTCATCGCTGATGGCCAAAAAGCAAGTAGTTCTAACTAAACACATGCAAATTTACTTAAATGGTGGGTTACTGTGTTTTAACTATGGTGCCATCTTTTGGACGAGTTCTATCACTGCAGGGTGAACGTTTAAAAGTGTTTCCTGTTGTTTCAACCGGATGTAGAGGTGCCGTTCTGTCTTCTAATCCTCCATAGCGTTTCTACACGTATGGATTCTTCATTCATCACTCCGTAGCAACATTTGTAAGTTTTACAATATAACTAAAACAATTTTTACTTACTAAAGTGTCCCATGTGTGATGTCTGTAGGAGTGTTTTCATGCATAATTGTTCTGTTTTATAATTAAACACATGCAAGGACAATTAAATGGTGCAATGTTTTTTTAAACTATGGCGCTATCTTTTGGACGAGTTCTGTCACTGCAGGTGCTGCAGGGTGAAAGTCTAAAAGTGTTTCCTGTTGTTTAAAGCTTTGAACCGGATGTAAAGGTGCCATTTTGTCTTCTAGCCTTCCATAGGGTTCCTACACGTATGGATTCTTCATTCATCACTCCAAGCAACATTTGTGAGTTTTACAATATAACTACAAAAATTCTTACTTACAAAAGAGTCCCATGTGTGATGTCTGTAGGAGTGTTTTCATGCATATTTGAACGTGCTATAGTAATGTAAAAAAGCTTGTTTTGTTAGCAGTAGCTAATATGCTAACACACGCCTGTGTTAGTATTATTAACTTACAATGGCATTCTTTTTGTAATGTTTCACTTTCACAAATTCCTTAGTTATTGAGTCTGTTTAGCTGATTGGAGAGCTAGCTTCCGCAGTTAGTGGGTCCATGACCATGACTTCTGTTTTTTTTTATCTGCCGTTTCACTGCCGTGTTACAGACACAATTAAAGTATGTAAATAAAAAGTCATACATTATTTCTGTGTAAATAACACATTTCACAGCGTATACAGTATATCTGCGGCTTATTGTCTGGTGCCGCTAATATATGGAAATTTGTATGTGTTATTTTTTTTAATTTAGTGGGTGTGGCTTATATACACTGGTGCGCTCTAAAGTCCCGGGAAATAGGGTAGACTCATTCCACACATATACTGTACAAGCTTGTTTACCTGTGGTCTAGAAATAGGAACTTCCATTCCAGACTGTGTCTGGATGTGAATTCTTCATTAGGCTCTTCTACTGTACACATTTCCTATGAATAGAAACATCACTTGAGCAAACAAAGATGTTTTCTATGTGAGGTTCTGGGTGAATGTGTCAGAGTCTACCTTAATAAACTGAGGCTTGGTGAGCCGTACAGTGGCCACAAAGCACACCTGGTCGTCAAAGGCGGGCTGTAGCGAGCGCTGTAACACCCCTGCCAGACCGTTCCTCGTCACATTGGGAACTAAGAGAGAGCGCAACAAGCGTGTTGGGGGAAATTGCTAAGTCTGAACCAGTCAAAAGATATGAAAAGGGATTTACAAAACCCAAAAGCAGTGAAGTTTTCACGCTGTGTAAATGGTAAATAAAAAGTAAATACAATGATTTGCAACCCAGCAATATGTTTGGAGGAGAAAATGTGAGGCCTTTAATGCCAGGAACACCATGAATACTGTCAAGCATGGTTGTGGTAGTATTATGCTCTCGGCCTGTTTTGCAGCCTATGGAACTGGTGCTTTACAGAGAGTAAATGGGACAATGAGGGTCACCACTCGGACAATTTGCTCACACATTTGTTGACAAACAGTTTAAAACAACATTTCTCAACAAGCTATTGCAAGTAATTTAGGGATTTCACCATCTACGCTCTGTAATATCATCAAAAGGTTAAGAGAATCTGGAGAAAGCACTGCATGTAAGCGGCAATGCCCGTGACCTTGGATCCCTCAGGCGCTACTGCATCAAAAAGTGACATCAGTGTGTTAAGGATATCACAACATGGGCTCAGGAACACTTCAGAAAACCACTGTCAGAAATTACAGTTGGTCACTACATCTGTAAGTGCAAGTTAAAACGCTACTATGCAAAGCCAAAGCCATTTATCAACAACACCCAGTAAAGCTGCCGGCTTCGCTGGGCCCAAGCTCATCTAAGATGGACTGATGCCAAGTGGAAAAGTGTTCTGTGGTCTGACGAGTCTACATTTCAAATTGTTTTTGTAAACTGTGGACGTTGTGTCCAAAGAGGAAAATAACCATCCGGACTGTTCTAGGTGCAGAGTGTAATAGGCAGCATGTGTGATGGTATGGGGGTGTATTAGTGGCCAAGGCATGGGTAACTTACACATCTGTGAAGGTACCATTAATGGGGAAAGGTACATACAGGTTTTGGAGCAACATATGTTGCCATCCAAGCAACGTTATCATGGACGCCCCTGCTTATTTCAGCACCACAATGCCAAGCCACGTGTTACAACAGCGTGGCTTCATAGTAAGAGTGTAGATATTAGACTGGCCTGCCTGTAGTCCAAACATTGAAAATGTGTGGTGCAATATGAAGGCTAAAATATGAGAAGGGAGACTGTTGAACAACTTAAGCTGTACATCAAGCAAGAATGGGAAATAATTCCACTTCAAAAATGTGTCTCCTCAGTTCCCAAACCTTTACTTAGTGTTGTTAAAAGGAAATGCCATGTAACACACTGGTAAAAATGCCCCTGCGACTACTTTTTAGCAATGTGTTGCTGCCAATAAATTCTAAGTTAATGATTATTTGCAAAACAAAACAAAAGTTTTTCAGTGTGAACATGAAATATCTTGTCTTTTCAGTCTATTCAATTGAATATAAGTTGAGAAGGATTTGCAAATCATTGTATTCTCTTTATATTTACCATTTACACAACATGAGAACTTCACTGCTTTTGGGTTTTCTAGTAGAGACATTAAAAAAGTGTCCTACCGTTGTTGAGCGACTTGAAGTTGCCAATGAAGCTCACATATTCATAGATTGGAGATTCTTTCGGGTCGATGGACCCTCGCAGCATGTGACAACAGAATTCCATGTAGTTTTTACCTAGTGGGGAACATGTGGTTTGTATTAACTATATTACTTCACAGAAATAACTCTCATATCCTTACTGACGTTTAAGCAAAAAAAAAAAAGTTATGGAAATTGTTCATCCACAATGAGTAAAATTCTTAGTCGTGAAAACTGCCATGTTGCATACAAACAGACATCTTGTCTTACTAACTCTTTAAATAATCGGACGTGACGCTCTCCAGGTCGTTGGGGTGTGTCGACAGGGCTTTGTACACGTCTGAGTGTTCACCAACTGGCAGGAAATTTAGCAGGTTCTGGTCCACCAAGTCCGCCTGGAAATGAAACAAAAAAAAAGATGGGAATGTTCCAGCAATACAACAAACTTTCACATGTTCCCTGTCAATTCGTCAGCTGAGCAAATGTTGACATTCCCCGCTAGCTAGTAGTCTTTGGCACAGCTTGTACTTGTTGCTGATGGACGAGACTCCAATTAGAAAATAATAAAAGACCCAGTGCACGCAAGAAGTGTTTTAAAGAGTGTGGGGGGACAAAGTGGAGAGATAAAGCGACCAAAGTTTCCTTATGGCCGAGTAATTGACTTTGGGAGGTCGAGTCCACGGTCACAACCTATTGTGATCGAGGGTGTCGAGGTACAGACCGTGGACTCATTCAAGTACCTTGGGGTTTGGGTGGACAATAAGCTGGACTGGACTGTTAACAGGGACCACCTGTACAAGAAAGGACAGAGCAGGCTGTACTTCCTCAGGAGGCTGCGCTCCTTCAACATTTGTAGAAAACTCCTGTGGATGTACTACAAGTCTGTGGTTGCCAGTGTTCTGTTCAACATGGTAGTGTGCTGGGGGGGCAGTACATCCAAGAAGGACAGCTCCAGACTAGAGAAACTGATCAGGCGGGCCGGTTCTACAATCTGAATGAAACTGGACTCACTGGTGACGGTGGCAGAGAAGAGGACTGTGGACAAACTAGTGAGCATCCTGGATGATGCCAGTCACCCTCTGCATAGCGTTATCAGTAGCCAGAGGAGCCTCTTCAGTGCTAGACTGCTTCATCCCAAGTGCAGGACTAATAGACTCAGAAACTCCTTTGTCCCACACGCCATTAGACTGTACAACTCTTCTCTGGAGATGGGGACGGGGGGTACTAGGATGACGGGGGATGCAAAACAATAACAGTGCAATACTTTTCATAACATGGTCACTACTGCCTAGTTTCTCTTGTTATATTCTAATTTTACTGTTATATTTGTATTCCCATTGTTGCTTTTTATTTTTATTCTAATTGTAATATTTTTTCTATTTTGTTTCCATTTAAACCCCCATTATTTACATTTTACTTTTTAAATTGATCCCAACTCTGTACACTGCTGCTGGAATTTTAATTTTCCTAAAGGAACTCTCCTGAAGGAATCAATAAAGTACTTTCTATCTAATAACTGGTAATAACTAGAAAGAAAAAAACAGGGGTGTAGAAAGCTGCAATCCTTGCAAAATACAGCAAAATGATATAATGTAACAAGAAACAGATATGTTGATAGTAATCTCGCCTTTAAATATAGTGGAACCTCGATGTAGAGACTTTTACATGGAGTCAAATGTGTCTCCGTGTGCGCACCATGTCTCTGTGTACATGACGCTTCATTCCTTCATTTTGTGTCACGCCCGCAGGCAAAAAGTAGAGCACAGCATTTTTGGGGAAGCAGAGCCCTCCTTGTCGCTCGCTGCAATCACTTGTCACTGCTTTTCACTTTTTTAAATGTTTATAATTGTACCACTAGGGTTCTTAAAGTTAAGGATTTTTGTAAATTGATGATCGTTTGTGATGGTACCAAAATGACTTCTGCGTGTGTTAACAGAGCATTGCATACAGGACAGTTAAGCTTGTCGTCGTTTTTGTTTGGGCTTGTTAATAAAGATAAAGTTAATCCATTACCGCAGCCCTTTGAGATACTTGTGATTTAGAGATATATAAATAAACATTGATTGATTGATTGATACCTCCTTGTTATGTTTGTTTGATATACAGTACTATGAAGCGCTTTATATTGTGTTCAAAGTGTACAAAGTTTCACTAAAATATGGACTTTCGTTGAAGCTAAAACCATCCCATCCATCCATTTTCTACCGTTTATTCCCTTAGGGGTTGCGGGGGGCGCTGGTGCCTATCTCAGCTACAATCGGCCGGAAGGCGGAGTACACCCTGGACAATGTCTTTGGAGGTGGGAGGAAGCCGGAGTACCCGGAGGGAACCCATTGTTCATATATACATTGTTTCATATGGAAAAATTTGCCTCACTATACAAACCTTTTTGAATTACGAACCGATTAAATTCGTAAATCGAGCTTCCACTATATCTCTATACATTTATTTTAGCCTCTTAAAAAATGTGTGTGTCATTGTACGATGACGTCATATTGACAATGCCAGGCCCCCACATAGATTGCCATTCTGTGGGAAACGCTGACCCGCCATTGCTAAAGAGTGAATGTATGAGTGAATACTCACAGGAAGATGTTCCAGTAATGAGGTAACACTCTCTGACACGTAAAGGATGTTCCCATCAGTCATTATTGCTATGAAGAAGCCGTCCAAAGCCTGATCATGTCATAGAAAAAACACACCGTGTCCTGTCAATCCGATAAATGTATTGAAAATATGAATAAAGTTAAGATATCTGACCTCCAACATAAGCTGGGTAAACTCTTCATTGCTAAGAAATGGAGGTTTCCAGTCCTGTCTAATCTCACTGGACTCAGACTGGGCAGCGATTTCTGATGGGGGAGGTAAAAATATACATTTAAGAGAGAAAAACTATTTGAGAGAGGAAACATATTTGGGAGGGGAAACATATTTAGAAGAGGAAACCTATTAAAGAGAGGAAACATTTAACAGAAGAAACATTTGAGAGAGGAAACATATTTGAGACAAGTAACATATTTGAGAGAGGAAACATATTTAGGAGAGGAAATATATTCAAGAGAGGAAACATATTTGAGAGAGGAAACATGTTTAAGAGACGAAACATTTGAGAGAGGAAACATTTAAGAGAGGAAACATTTAACAAAAGGAAACATTTGGGAGGGGAAACATATTTAGGAGAGCAAACATATTTGAGAGAGGAAACATTTAAGAGAGGAAACATATTTGGGAGGGGAAACATATTTAGGAGAGGAAACATTTAACAGAGGAAACATTTGAGAGAGGAAACATATTTGAGACAAGTAACATATTTGAGAGAGGAAACATTTAAGAGAGGAAATATATTTACGAGAGGAAACATATTGGAGAGAGGAAACATTTACAGGTTTTTACAATTGAATAAACACTAAAATCTAAAGTTTGGCTCAGTTATCAAAACTTTACACTCAAGGAGCAAAACTTGGCCCCATATTTGCACCACTGTAAGCACAATGAGTCCATTCACACTTTGTGCAAAACAATACACACCGTGATTTGAAACACTAACACACACGTCTATGCATTAGACACAAAAGTACATCAAGATGTCACTTCCTTGCAATTCTAAAGCACTGACTGTCAAATGACCACACCTATGAGCCAGTTGACTGAACACTACCATCAGGTGTGCAAACACAAGATTGCTTAATTGTAGACACACCAATCAGGTTTAAGCACTATAAAAATGCAGCATGTGAGTTCACCAAGCTTAACCAAAATGGAAGGAAGAGGAAGAGTGAGGATGAGAGGGGGAATCGGAGAAGGAGGAGAAGAAGGATGCAGAGGCCGTGGCCGAGGAAGAGGAAGAGGAAGACCTCAAGCAGAAGTAGGTGAAGCTCAAAGGAGAAGAGGTCCAACTCTTGGCAATGAAATTTGCGCAACTCTTGTGGACCATATTGTGAACCATGGATTGACGCTGAGAGTCCAGCCAGATCTCAGCAGATTCACCATGGCATCTGTCATAAGGGCATTGAGACTGGAAAACAGGTAAAAAAATTACCTGTTTACAGCTTCTTACTGTATGCACCCCATATCAGCACTTTTGATACCCCTTCCTTTGACATTTGACAGTAGGTTACATGTATTTTGTTCTACATAGGAATGAGGATGGAGTACAACGAGGAGGAAGGGCTCCCATTTTCACACCACTGCAGGAGAGGGAGATTGGAATATGGTTTTGGCAAATAATGCCATCAGGCTTGTGAAATCCAGGCCAAAATTATTAAGGACCAAATCATCTTTCAGAATGTGAATCTGGATACGGCATGCACGGCGATTCTTTCCCCGCTGTCTTGCAAATGAATATAACGCCTGTGATGTGGATGAAATTCTCTGGCCAGATCCAGCTAGGAGAAGAGACCAACAGTAGCTATTTATGTGCTGTGTTTTCTTTTTGGGGGGGGTTCTTTTTTTGTACAGGATAAAATGTTATGTTCATGAAAACTGGGAAATGTTTTTTTTTTCGCCATGTTGGCTTGAGTATATGGAAAAAAATAACATTGTCAACAGCATTAGTCTTGTGTCCTGTGTGGTGTCTACAGTAATGCATACAAGTGTTCACCGTGTGTATTGTTTTGCAAAAAGTGTGAGCAGACATTGTGTTTCCAGTTGTGCAAATCCGAGCGATGTTTTGCAAATTCACTGTGTGCTTCACCCATACTACTCTATGCACTTAAAAGCAGAATTAGCCGAAAGTGTTTAAGGTTTTCAACTGCAGAGTGTAACTGGTGCAAACAGAGTTAAGTCATATGCAACGTGTGTATTTCATATGGTAAAAAAATATGGTTTGGATAAGTTAGTGTATAGTTTTTACAAGAGTGGTTTATTTTGCAAAGGAGTTAAGGTGTTTTGCTAATTGGGTACGTGGTTGTGCTATTCGTGTGTTGGGTTTTGCTAAACAAAACAAAACAATCAAAATTGTGTTTATTCAATTGTAAAAAACTGTAAGAGAGGAAACATTTAACAGAGGAAACATTTGAGAGAGGAAACATATTTGGGAGGGGAAACATATTTAGTAGAGCAAACATATTTGAGAGAAAAAACATTTAAGAGAGGAAACATTTAACAGAGGAAACATTTGAGAGAAGAAACATATTTGAGACAGGAAACATATTTAAGAGAGGAAATATATTGAAGAGAGGAAACATATTTGAGAGAGGAAGCACGTTTAAGAGAGGAAACATTTGAGAGAGGAAACATTTAAGAAAGGAAACATTTGAGAGAGGAAACATTTGAGAGAGGAAACATTGAGAGAGGAAACATATTTGAGAGAGGAAACAAATTTAAGAGAGGAAACATATTTGAGCGAGGAAACAAATTTGAGAAAGGAAAAATAGTATATAAGAGAGGAAACATATCTGAGAGAGGAGACCGGGAAAGAGCAGTAAGGAGGAAACACTAATCAAAAAGTAACAAACAAATATCACAAGACTTCGGTCAACAAAATGTATTGCTAGTGCAAGGTAAAGTGTGAGTTACACAGAACAGTAGATACCACTGAAGAAGATAACACAACAAGGTTGTGGTAGTACAACTGAAAAGTAATAGCTGACAACAAACAAATAGCGTCATAAAACGTGATAACACGCCCAGCTTCAAGTTGTATAACGAAAGCAAACAGTGACAAAATGAGTTTTAAACTCTGTCACGGGTGAAGCAGAAACAGGAAGTGAGGCGACCTGACCTTTGTGTTTACACAGAAAGTCGATACTTTTCTGCAGGATGGTGGACTTGTCCATCTTTCTGGTGTTGCCTGGCAACATGGTGCCAAGTTCCTTGATGAGGACATTAAACTGGTCTCGCCGCTTCTTCTCTGACTTGTTACGGGACACGCTGCAATTGAAAGACAGGCATAAGTACACGCTGGTCTTTTTGGGACATTGGCAAACTCCTTTTTCTCTTCTACCTACCGTTTTGCTTTGTCCTTTTCATCTTCTTCCATCAACCCATCAAAGATGCTACAATCATCCCTGGGCCAGAGGAGAAAACACATTCCATTCAGCTTTTCTCGTGTTTGCGGGTGCGTTTACAGTGCAAACACTTGTTGGTGGCTTGAAAGCAGATATGCACTGTTAATAATAGCTAATGCTTGATGCTGGTTAATGACAGAATTGCTACATGCCAGAGGCAGGTTTATTTTTGGGTCACACAAAAAGAGAGCGAGGCAGAGAGAGACGGAATGCGCTGAGCTCGCCAAGGAGGTTACCAGTGCGTTTGTAAAAACCAAGGCGTCATCTCGGGCTGTCAATGACAAATGGAGTCCTTCCATGACTTCAGCACAGGCAAACGTGACTTAAAAAAGGGTTACTTGTGTCAAGGTATTTCAATCTAAAAGGGGTATGGTCTGGTGGATGTCTTCCAGACATGTTAGACGAGGAACATTTGCAAAATTTGACATTTCTGAAAAGGAATAGGACGGAACATAGCTCATTTAATTATACACCCTACTCGTAACTGTTTAACACAGGGATGCCCAAAGCAGGCATGTGATTTGAACTTCATGAATAAGACTGAAAATAAGCCGTGGTCTGGGGGACTAGGAGGTTGCCCGAAGCTCCTGTTTTTTCAACAATTGAACATGCCAAAAAAGATGTTTTATTATTTAAAGGATTAAAAAATGATTATCAGAGTTTACATAAATACATACCCCATTCACCAAAATGAACCACTATGTCTGTTTCAGTCACTATGTTATTTAGTCACTACAATAATTATGTTCACATCCACAGGAACCACATGGGTTAGCCTACTCTATACAGTATTTACAACCTTACTAGTGTTCACTTCACAGCCACAGATGGTTCATCTAGTTATTGACCTTATTTACACAATAATGTGTCTGTTTCAGTCACTATGTTATTTAGTCACTACAATAATTATGTTCACATCCACAGGAACCACATGGGTTGGCCTACTCTATACAGTATTTACAACTTTACTGGTGTTCACTTCACAGCCACAAATGGTACATCTAGTTATTTACATTATTTACATATTACTTTGTCTATTTCAGTCACAATGTTGTGGAGTCACTACAGGAATTGTGTTCACATCCACAGGAACCACATGGGTTAGCATACTCTATTCAGTATTTACAACCTTACATGTCCGCCACAATTATGTGTGTTCTTAAGTGTGTATTCCACATCTTCCATGTCAAGAGCAGTTTTGATTTGGGTTTACATCGTAAACAGGTCCAATTAAGGTTTTATCCAGACGCATACATTTGTCCAAATGTGGCCTAGAAGTAGAAGTAGTTCCCTTCCTGGTTCAATGACCCGCCCTATCTTGCCTCTTAATTGACCCGTCTGTAATGTTTTGCCCTAATTTAACCAATGGTGACTCATCATAGTAAACAACCAACCAATGATGGATGTTCTTTTGCGTAAACCAACCAATCATCATTGATGTTTACCGTATCGTTTGTCCCCTACCCATGGAGTTGCTTCGCCATGTAGCATTTTTTTTTTTTTAAGTTAATCATTTTTAGGTATGGCAAAGACACGGATCAAGATTTTAACACACATTATAGGTCAGGAAGAACGGAAAAACATTTTTTATATTTCTAAAGAGATAAAAAAGACAGATTTCCGACCATATAGAGAAAAATCAAAGTGGCCTGTCGAGCAAATGTTTTACATATTCATAATGACCTCTTTCAAGCTGCACAATCGCCAGAAATGTTCTTGTTAAATCATCAATGCTACCGTTTTTCCTTTTACAGTATTGCACAGTAAAAACAGGTAATGTAGATTTGACAGTAAAAAAGTAGCAGCTCATTCCCCAGAATTTTGCGGTAAAAATAAGAGTGGTACTCTTTTTCAGTGTACTGCTGGGTTGCAATCACGTGACCTCCAGGCGCTTCTGGGTTTCAGGCGATGGCCTGGAGTCACATTAGACTCCTGTTTGTTTATTATTTGCATCGGTGCAAATCATGGCGTATATTAAAAGGTCTAAATGCAAATATGTAAATGATCATGAAAACATCTTTAAAGGAGCCATATGTAATAATGTCATGTCAAGTCATCATTAAATGGCCCTGATATGTCAAAAGGCATTAATAAATCATCTTCTTTTCCAATACCTCTATAAGTGATAACAGTAATTCATGTGCTCATTTCAAAACTAGACTTTCAGCCCCAAAATACTGTTATTGTTTTCATTTTGAAATGAAAACACCGTTTGACCAGTTAGAAAGTCTGTGGTGTGTCACATCCAGGTGGCCATCTTGGTCTGGCTACTGCCACTGGTAAAGTTACTAAACATGTCAGACCTTAGTCCATCTAAAAGTGACCATTCTCAACTTATTTATGACACAGCCAGGAACAAAACCAGGATTTGTAACAGGGATGCCTTTGAAAGATGGAGACCATTGAAGATATTTTCATCTGACGCCAAACTTGCTCATTTCCACCTTGATAGGTAAGTTAGGCATTTACCTTTTCTTATTACTTGTAATAAATGGAAATGGGGCCCTGCGATGAGGTGGCGACTTGTCCAGGGTGTACCCCGCCTTCCGCCCGATTGTAGCTGAGATAGGCGCCAGCGCCCCCCGCGACCCCAAAAGGGAATAAGCGGTAGAAAATGGATGGATGGATAAATGGAAATGGACATTTGGTATGTAAACTATATTGTCCAATGCAGTCTATGATCTTGTCTAACAAAGCTAGTATGTTCCTGCAACCAATGTTGAGTTTTTCCTTGCCCTGATGTGGGATCTGGGCCCAGGATGTGGTCGTGGCTTGTGCAGCCCTTTGAGACACTTGTGATTCAGGGCTATATAAATATACTTTGATTGATTGATTGAATGTTAGGATGCTAGCCCGGTCAATGACACATGGACATACATGCTAACGGGGGGAAATATATGCTAGTTAGCATGTATGTCCATGTGTCATCCAACTGACAGGGCAACATATATTTTAGACAAATACCAGCTATGTGGATAGGTATTGTGTCAGTGCATATTTCCTTCTCAACATGCAGATACGCTGAGGAAATGGGTTCCAACATTAGTCATCATGGCAATGTGAAAGGTATGAAGACAGACAAACCCCATGATAAAATCATTCCTCATATGCATAGTGTGGACCACATGTACCAAGTTATATGGCAATCTAAAAGGTTTGAAACAGTAGCCTATAGTGTAGCCTTGGTAAAATGTCTCTTTAGTTTTGGGTGTACATTAGGCTGCTAAGCATATTTTCAGCAGTATAACCATTGCTAGCATTGGTTGTAGTTGGTTTTATTCCTTGTTTTCTGATAGTACTGACACTAACCATATGATTGTTGTGATATTGTACGCAGGCATGACCTACTTCTTTCTGAAAATAACCTCATTTCTGTGAAAATGGTGTTGGTTATAGATTTTTTATTGACTAAACGCTTGTCTATTCAGCTATTATGGTCCCAGCACCTCAACTCCTAGGAAGAGGCAACCTCAGTCAGGGAGAGGGGGAGGGGACTACAGAATTTGGACCGTGATTGCAGTACCATTTTTGGCCACATTATTACATATGGCTCCTTTAAAATGGGATGAAGTAGAGGTTTACACTCTTGAGGAAAATATTTTTTGAAGGGTTTAAACCAGGGATTTCCAACATGCGGTTCAACGTGTTTCAATCCGGCACGCGAGATGACTTTGCAAAGTATAAAATTGAGCTGCATTTTTAAATTAGAGAAAATCAATGGAATAGGAATCGTGAAAATCTTATCAATTGCCATCGCTGGTGATAAAATAGAGAAAATACTGTGTATTTAAAAGTCAATACAAATACAAAAACATTTCATTCTTGCTGTCTGAGTGCTGACTTGATGGTTGTCTAGGGCATGTACTGTATGGAGACAACTCTTGTGTTATGATCACTGAGGACACACGGCTTGCAACGTACCCTATGCTTGATGTCATGGTGGCTGCTGATCAGGGCTGTGGATGTGGTGACTGGCTCTTTTGGCGTGAGGTAGGCATTTGGAAGTCCACCTTGGAGGGAGGGGTGGGGGAAAAAAATTAAATGGACTGGACAAAAAGGAAACAGAAAGCTTACTTCTGATTCATATTGGACGGAAATGACCTGCAGTCATGAAGAGCTTTTAGTTTCAACGCATTCGAGACAAGAAACAGCAAAAAATAACACAGTTAGCCACTCGTTAGGATTCTTCATTCACCACTCCAAGCAACGTTTGTAAGTTTTACAACATAACTGAAACAATTCTTACTTGTTAAACCGTCCCATGTGTGATGTCTGTCGGAGTGTTCTTGTGCATATTTGTACATGCTATTGTAATTATTCACGCTAGTGTCGTTAGTTTTAGCTAATATGCTAAGACATTTACGAGTGTCCTTGTTAATATTATCAACTTACATTAGCGTTAGTTTTTTTTATTATGATTGTTTTGTTTTCCCGAAATGTCACAGTGGCGATATTGAGTCTGCTTAGCTGATTGGAGAGCTAGCTTCTGCATCGTACGCCCTCGGGGAGCAGAGAAGTAGCGACATGGATAATGTTAGCTGTGGCAGGTGGTGCTAGCGGAGCAGTGCGTGTGGTAATATGAGAGAGAGAAGGTGTCAATCTGGTAACAAATGGATGAATAATTCATTCCTAAGAAAAACAGCAGGGTGTGCATCGTCTGGCGGTGGTTTGGCTTCAAGCGGGAAGATGTTGAACAGACAACCGTAATGTCAAGTATGTGGCAAAAGCGTTGCTGCAAAAAGTAGCACCACTGCTAATTTGTAGCTTCATTTGAAAAGTTACCTGCTTGAGAACTCTGCATGTCAACATCTGCGGCCAGTGCCACACCCAAGAAAACGCCAAAGCAACCAACACTGACCCAATTGACCCTGGCGTCTTCAATTTCCAGATCAACACCGTATTAAAAAAATTGTCAAAAACAGGAGATAACGTCCACAGTAACCTAACCACATAGTGAAGGACAAACACTATTTGATTAACTATTATGCAGCTCATTTTTATTTTACACTTTTTAAAAGATGTTGTGTGACATCATGCACAAAAGTGCACTTTATTTGTTTTAAACTATTGTAGTGGCGTTCTGTACAAAAAGTGCACTTTATTTAGTGTTGTTTTGATAAATCATCTTAGTGACATCATGCACAAAAGTGCAGTCATAGCTTGTTTAAAAATGTCTCTGACAATCTTGCACTTTCTGTTTTGGAAATGACATGAATGTTTGTGCCACTGCTTAATAACTGTATAACAAATACACTTTTGCTAAATTGACTTAGTTGTGATTTCCCTCTCTGCATGAAAGTTTAAAAGTAGCATGAAGAAGAATGTTTTAATGTAGACCAATAGAATCATCATACTGCTGGGATTATATGCATCAAGTGTTCATTCGAGGCTAAGGCAAAATATCCAGATATATATGGTGTATCGTGACATGGCCTAAAAATACCCAGATATTAATAAAAGGCCATATCGCTCAGCCCTAATTAACATTGCTGTATGAATACTTTTGATCTAGCAGATGTGCTCACATTTTCAGTAGACCCATAATAAATTCATAAAAGAAGCAAACTTCATGAATGTTTTTTTTTAGCAACATGTATGTGCTCCAATCACTACATCACAGAAAAAAAAGAGTTGTAGAAATGATTGGAAACTCAAGACAGTCATGACATGATGTTCTTTACAAGTGTATGTACACTTTTGACCACGACTGTGTGTGTGTGTGTGTATATATATATATATATATATATATATATATATATATATATATATATATATATATATATATATATATATATATATATATATATATATATATATATATATTAGGGGTGTAACGGTACGTGTATCTGTATTGAACCGTTTCGGTACGGGGGTTTCGGTTCGGTTCGGAGGTGTAACGAACAAGTACACATGCTAGCAGCGACAGGGCTAGGTCAACATGTATAAGCTAGAGCTGGAAGACCCTCCTGCCTCGTTAACATCTCGTGTTTGGGAACACTTTGGCTGCGCGATACCACAATGGAGGATGGATGTTTGCCGAGATTGTTCAGCAGCTGCTTCTGATAACACGTCAAACATGTGTTGCACCTTTCCTGCTTCCGGCTCCAAGAGTGTCTCCGGACATTCCCCCAGGGCTAATGTATTCTCGGGAGCAAAACCCTTCACTCTACCCGGCAGTGGGTCTCCACAGCTCCGGACTCCAGGGTAAATGAAGAGTCCGTCAATTAGTTGCAAATTGTGGCTTTATTGAGGTCTTACACAAAGCCAATAAAACAAAACACCAGCCACTCCTGCGTTCGACCTCCTCCCTCACCTCACTCGCCCACACACTCACCTCACATGCTGTCACATATTAAAGGGCCACACACACACATATGCTACTCTCATAACACAGTGGTTCTCAACCTTTTTTCAGTGATGTACCCCCTGTGAACATGCTTTTAATTCAAGTACCCCCTAATCAGAGCAAAGCATTTTTGGTTGAAAAAAGGAGATAAAGAAGTAAAATACAGCACTACGTCATCAGTTTCTGATTTATTAAATTGAATAACAGTGCAAAATACTGCTCATTTGTAGTGGTCTTTCTTGAACTATTTGGAAAGAAAGATATAAAAAATAACTAAAAACTTGTTGAAAAATAAACAAATGATTCAATTATAAATAAAGATTTCAGCACATAGAAGTAATCATCAACTTAAAGTGCCCTCTTTGGGGATTGTAATAGAGATACATCTGGATTCATGAACTTCATTATAAACATTTCTTCTCAAAAAAATAAATCTTTAACATCAATATTTATGGAACATGTCTACAAAAAAACGGCGGGCGGTGTTGATGAACGTGGACCCCGACTTAAACAAGTTGAAAAACCTATTGGGGTGTTAGCATTCAGTGGTCAATTGTAAGGAATATGTACTGTACTTTGCAATCTACTAATAAAAGTCTCAATAAATCAATCAAAAAACCACTTTATATGTACAGAGATTTTGTTAAGAAACCATTCTGAGCCTTATCTTATTTAGTTTTTATTTTATACATGTTGACCACATTAACCCTGGCAATGGACCCTGAGTGTATATGTATGTTATGCCATTGTTTACAAATTTGGTAAATAAATAACCAAAACATTTATATTTTGTTGTTTTCTTACTGTACCGAAAATGAACCGAACCGTGACCTCTAAACCTAGTACGTACCGAACCGAAATCTTTGTGTACCGTTACACCCCTAACATATATATATATATATATATATATATATATATATATATATATATATATATATATATATATATATATATATATATATATATATGATATGGAAAAATATGTTATCTCCTAAAATTCAGTGGGTGCGGCTTATATACCAGTGCTCCCTATAGTCTGAAAAATACATTTGGCCAGCAGGTGGTTTTTGTGCTTGTGCATGCATGAAGTTTGGAGAAATTCTAGCAGCAGTAAGCTGAAGTGGTTCAATGTGTCGTGGTGCTTTATCTGACCATCACCACTTGGAGACATTTTTTAGGTTTTAATTACAAAATCTGCTTTACTGGCTACTATTTTTTAAATATTTTGTACATTTCTGCGCAGTGGCACTCACCCCACTGCAGCTCATGCACGGCGTGAGTTTATGTCTTTTCTCAGGGCTTGCTGGAGGAAACGTTTTGGGGTCAGTGCTGATGCCAAAGTCATCAGGGGTCACCAGACCACAGGAAAGCCATGGCGGTCATGGAAACCTAAAGAAGACACACACACAGAAGGTCAGTCCCTGGTCATCATTTATTGGACTATTCAGATGACAGGAAGGGGAATTGCAAAATAAGACTTGTTTCCCTTACTGTACTTTAGTTAGTGAACATTAAATGTGGTTATGAGCGACACACAAGTACAGTACAACTCGATGTACAGTACAGCAGTGGTTAGTCACACTTATAAACAGACTGCTGTCTTGTGAACATATTTTACAGCACAGTGACCCAGTTATGGGAAGAAGAAAAACAAAACAGGATGATTCAGAAATGTCAACTCACTCACTGGAATGCCCTTTTGACGCTGGCGTTACTCAGGCTGTCCTTTTGTGTGTGAGCCACACCTCACCTGCAACACAAGACACCCCTTCAAACACACACACCTTGGAACCTGTCCATCCAAATCCTACACGCCAGACACAAACAAACAAGCTGAAAGTTAAGAAAACAGTAAATTGTGGGAAATGTCAGAGAAAAAGGAGTTATGGTTGAAAACAACTAAAAGAAGGGATTACATTCCTAAATATAAACATCCCCATGAAACTGCAGACTTGTCTTCTTGTGATCTGCATCACTTCAGTCACGTGCATTCACACAGTCAAAATAATTTTCTTCAATATGCGTCATGACAAAAATAGTAATATTTAAAAAATGGATAGATTCTGATTGTCATACTCATACTGACTGGTATACACACATAATAAATACTCACACATAATAAATACTGACTGGTATACACACATAAATACTCACACATAATAAATACTGACTGGTATACACACATAATACATACTGACTGGTACACACACATAATACATCCTGACTTGTACACACACATAATACATACTGACTAGTATGCACACAATAGTAAATACTGACTAGTATACACACATAGTAAATACTGACTGGTATACACACATAATAAATACTGACTAGAAACACACATAATAAATTCTGACTAGTATACACACATAATAAATACTGACTGGTATATACAAAATAAATACTGACGGTATACACACATAATGAAGTTAAGTGAATTATATTTATATAGCGCTTTTTCTCTAGTGACTCAAAGCGCTTTACATAGTGAAACCCAATATCTAATTTTTACATTTAAAGAAGTGTGGGTGGCACTGGGAGCAGGTGGGTAAAGTGTATTGCCCAAGGACACGACGGCAGTGACAAGGATGGCAGAAACGGGGCTTGATCATGCAACCCTCAAGTTGCTGGCACAGTCGCTCTACCAACCGAGCTATAGCGCTATACCAACCTATATAATAAATACTGACTGGTATACACACATAAGAAATACTGACTGGTATACATATAATACATACTGACTGGTATACACACATAATACATACTGACTGGTATACACATAACACATACTGACTGGTATACATATAATACATATTGACTGGTATACACACATAATAAATACCGACTGGTATACACACATAATAAATACTGACTGGTATACACACATAATAAATACTGACTGGTATACACATAATAAATACTGTCTGGTATACACACATACTAAATACTAACTGTTATACACACATAATAAATACTGACTGGTATTATCACATAATAAATACTGACTGGTATACACACATAATACATGCTGATTGGTATACACACAATAGATACTGACTGGTATACACACATATTCAATACTGACTGGTATACACAAGCTATGGAGATGATATCAGTAAAAAAAATAATTTAGTTGAGATAATAATGAGTCATATAATGGAATATGGCATCCATTATTTAAATGTGTTTAACAATTAAATGAAGCTAAAAAATTACTTATCTCTAATAATGGACACAACGTGTTGTCAAGTTTATGAGATGTGATGAAAGTGTAAGTCACCGTCACACTATTCATCTTTGTATTGTTTTGGTTGTGATGACAAGGTAAATGAGGGAGTTTTAATCACTGTTATGTTGGAATTGTTATTAATATTCATACTGTTGTTCCGAGATCTGAGAAGATCGGGCGTGCTCAGGGTAGTATGACCATATGTCGTCATACTGTTGTTGAAATTTTTTTTTTTTTTTGACTACTTTGGATTGTTTTGTGTCATGTTTGTGTGTCCTCTCAGTTACTCTGTTGATTGCCATTCTGGATGTTGCTTGTTTGGAATTGGAATCGTACTATTAATGTAATAATGTGTATTACTTTGTTGGACTGATTAAACATTTTGAAAAAATACTTGTTGGTCACAAAAAACGTTATTATGGCTCTACTGAAAATGTGAGCAAATGTGCTGGGTCAAACGTATACATACAGCAATGTTAATATTTGCTTACATTTCCCTTGGCAAGTTTCACTGCAATAAGGCGCTTATTATAACTCAAGACAGCCATGACATTATGTTCTTCACAAGTGTATATAAACTTTTGACCACCACTGTACCCCAAAAGCAGTGAAGTTGTCACGTTGTGTAAATGGTAAATAAAAAGTGAATACAATGATTTGCAAATCCTTTTAAAATTATATTCAATTGAATAGACTGCAAAGACAAGATATTTCATGTTCACACTGATAAACTTTGTTATTTTTTGCAAATATTAGCTAATTTGGAATTTGATGCCTGTAACATGTTTCAAAAAAGCTGGCACAAGTGGCAAAAAAGAGTGAAAAAGTTGAGGAATGCTCATCAAAAGTTATTTGGACCATCCCGCAGGTGAACAGGCTAATTGGGAACAGGTGGGTGCCATTATTGGCTAAAAAATCAGCTTCCATGAAATGCTTACTCACCATTAATGCTGAAAGGTACATAGAGCTTTTAGAACAACATGTGTTGCCATCCAAGCAACGTTATCATGGACGCCCCTGCTTATTTCAGCAAGATGATGCCAAGCCACGTGTTACAACAGCGTGGCTTCATAGTAAAATAGCGCGGGTACTAGACTGGCCTGCCTGCCATGGGAAAGAATTCCACTTCAAAAATGTGTCTCCTCAGTTCCCAAAACTTTACTGAGTGCTGTTAAAATGAAAGGCCATGTAACACACTGGTAAAAATGCCTTTTTTGCAATGTGTTGCTGCCATTCAATTCTAAGTTCATGATTATTTGCAAAAAATAAAGAAAATAATGGCCTGTATATATATATACACATGTAACACACTGGTAAAAATGCCTTTTTTGCAATGTGTTGCTGCCATTCAATTCTAAGTTCATGATTATTTGCAAAAAATAAAGAAAATAATGGCCTGTATATATATATACACATATATTGGAGGGAGGGGAGGTGTATATTTATCTGTATATATACAAACCCCGTTTCCATATGAGATTGTGTTTGCTGTAAATATAAACGGAATACAATGATTTGCAAATAATTTTCAACCCATATTCAATTGAATGCACTACAAAGACAAGATATTTGATGTTCAAACTCATAAACTTTATTTTTTTTTGTGCAAATAATAATTAACTTAGAATTTCATGGCTGCAACACGTGCCAAAGTAGTTGGGAACGGGAATGTTCACCACTGTGTTACATCACCTTTTCTTTCAACAACACTCAATAAACGTTTGGGAACTGAGGAAACAAATTGTTGAAGCTTTGAAAGTGGAATTCTTTACCATTGCTGCTTGATGTACAGCTTAAGTTGTTCAACAGTCCGGGGTCTTTTTGTCGTATTTTACGCTTCATAATGCGCCACACATTTTCGATGGGAGACATGTCTGGACTGCAGGCGGGCCAGGAAAGTACCCGCACTCTTTTACTACGAAGCCACGCTGTTGTAACGCGTGGCTTGTCATTGTTTTGCTGAAATAAGCAGGGGCGTCAATGACAACGTCGCTTGGGTGACAACATATGTTGCTCCAAAACCTATATGGACCATTCAGCATTAGTGGTGCCTTCACAGATGAGTAAGTTACCCATGTCTTGGGCACTAATACACCCCCATACCATCACAAATGCTGGCTTTTGAACTTTGCGCCTTGAACAATCCGGATGGTTATTTTCCTCTTTGTTCCGGAGGACACCACGTTAACAGTTTCCAAATATAATTTGAAATGTGGACTCGTCAGACCACAGAACACTTTTCCACTTTGCATCAGTCCATCTTAGATGAGCTCGGGCCCAGCGAAGCCGGCGGCGTTCCTGGGTGTTGTTGATAAATGGCTTTCACTTTGCATAGAAGAGTTTTAACTTGCACTTACAGATGTAGCGACCAACTGTAGTTTCTGACAGTGATTTTATGAAGTGTACCTGAGCCCATGTGGTGATATCCTTTACACACTGATGTCAGTTTTTGGTGCAGTACCGCCTGAAGAATCAAAGGTCCGTAATATCATCGCTAACGTGCAGTGATTTCTCCAGATTCTCTGAACCTTTTGATGATTTTACGGACCGTAGATGGTAAATTCCCTAAATTCCTTGCAATAGCTCGTTGAGAAATGTTGTTCTTAAACTGTTTGACAATTTGCTTACAAATTGGTGACCCTCGCCCCATCCTGGTTTGTGAATTACTTAACATTTCATGTAAGCTGTTTTTATACCCAATCATGGCGTCCACCTGATCCCAATTAGCCTGCACACCTGTGGGATGTTCCAAGTAAGTGTTTGATGAGCATTCCTCATCTTAATCAGTATTTATTGCCACCTTTCCCAACTTCTTTGTCACATGTTGCTGGCATCAAATTCTAAAGTTAATGATTATTTGCAAAAAAAAAATGTTTATCAGTTTGAACATCAAATATGTTGTCTTTGTAGCATATTCAATTGAATATGGGTTGAAAATGATTTGCAAATCATTGTATTCAGTTTATATTTACATCTAACACAATTTCCAAACTCATATGGAAACGGGGTTTCCATAACACAGGCCATTATTTCTTAGTGTCTCTCAATGTGGCCCCTTTGAGCATACTTGCCAACCCTCCCGGATTTTCCGGGAGACTCCCGAAATTCAGCGCCTCTCCCGAAAACCTCCCGGGACAAATTTGCTCCCGAAAATCTCCCGAAATTCAGGCGGAGCTGGAGGCCACGCCCCCTTCAGACCTGACTCAATGTTGTGACCCTCTTAAACAAGACAATATTGCCATTTACTGTACATAGAATAGAATGTAAATATATTCTACATTTAAGTGCAGTCAAGGAACATGCATTAGGGAGTCTGTTCTGAAGCCCACAGTCAAGAGACGTAACTTAATCACGTCGCCTGGTTATTTACTCAAACCCAATATATTACACTGTCGACGAGCAAAATGAAGAAATACGCTTGCAAGTTCCAGAACGATTGGAAACAAGAATTTCAGTTTATCCAGGAGAGTTCGAAGGGGAAGAGATATGTTGCCTGTAAATTTTGTAGAACAGACTTCTCCATTGAACACGGCGGCCGAACGGATATACTAAGCCATCAACGGTCAGCGAAGCACAAAGCGTCCGCAGCGCAGCATCGTTCACAACCTAGTATTATGGCCCACCTCGCAAAATGGAGACCCGATGGTGTATCTTATGCTGCGACAAAGATGGCTATGCTGATAGCTTGAAGCAACATCCCGTTCTCATTTGCGAATGTCTACAACAAATCTGTGAAGGATGTTCCCGGTTTCCGAGATCGCCCGCCAATACGCAAATGGCAGAAAAAAGGTTACTCAAATAGAGAAAGGTAAGTGTTGTTGTTTTGTTTTTTTAGTAACCAGCAAGCACAGTACAGTTAGTAGAACAACTGTGTTTTTATTACTGTGTATTTGATACGTGCCGTCGGAAATTCAACTATTTATTTTATTTATATATATAATAAAATAAATATATATAGCTAGAATTCACTGAAAGTCAAGTATTTCATATATATATATATATATATATATATATATAAAATATATATGAAATACACCCCTTAACCACACCCCCTGCCCCAACCATCCCCCCAACCACGCCCCCCCACCTCCCGAAATCGGAGGTCTCAAGGTTGGCAAGTATGCCTTTGAGTCAAAGTAGTTGCAAAGGTCTGAACTATACACTATGCTGTAGTAAAAATTGCAACATCGGAGGATGCAAGTGCATGTACGAGCCAGTCTGCCCCACAACTAGAGGATAGAGAAAAAGAAGGATCTTATTGACTACAGGGCGGACTACAATGGCGGACAGAGTACATCTATACCATATATGGGTAATATGGTCATGTCACAGGTTATGCAAATAACAAACAGACTGTTTGGAGGAAGTATGAAAGAAGGCAAGACTGTTTTCTAAATATCTCCACCATGCCTCCATGCTTTGCAATCACATTTTTGGGACTTATGCAGATCCTAAACACACAACAGCAGGTACCAATAGGTAAGAAAAGCTGATTTAACATAACAGCGCTCCAGATATGGCTTATCGGCCCCTTTGATCACTAATAATTGACATTGTCCAGGAAAAAAAACATGAGTGGATCTCTAGCATACAGTATATTCTTAAACATAATGGGAAAAGATGAGGGAAAAAGGATACCGTATTTCCTTGAATTGCCGCCAGGGCGCTAATTAATTTAAAACCTCTTCTTACTCCTGCGCTTACAAAAGGCATGCGGTAAAAGTAAGCATGCGCTAATTATTTTAAAACCTCTTCTTACTCCGGCACTTACCAAAGGCATGCAGTAAAAAATTTAGTGTGATGTAAGCCCATCCATCCATTTTCTACCGCTTATTCTCTTTGGGGTCGCTGGTGCCTATCTCAGCTACAATCGGGCCGAAGGCAGAGTACACGCTGGACTCGTCGCCACCTCATCGCAGGGCCAACACAGATAGACAGACAACATTCACACTCACATTCGCACACTAGGGCCAATTTAGTGTTTCCAATCAACCTATCCCCAAGTGCATGTCTTTGGAAGTGAGCTTGGACCTTAAATCCTACTGGATAGCTCTTAATTTTCTTCCCTTTATGCGATTTCCAATGACCGGTACTGAAATCAGCCTCTTCCATTTTGAAAATGATGACAGGGGAAGTGTCACTCATGACGTCACGAGTTTGACCAGGCGGTAATACTAAGCATGCGCTAATTATTTTGCGAAGCGAGTTTGACCCGGCAGTAATTCAAGGCAGGCGCATACTTTATGCCCTGCGGCAATTCAAGGAAATAAGGTATATTAGTTTTGATATGGTTTCTGACAAACATGACACAAACCTTCATAATTGTTAGAAAGCCTGTTGAATATGTTTGTGTTTATGCTTCACTGATGAGGGTTTTTGGCAAGCGCCGTTTTGTCCTACTAATTTCGGTGGTCCTTAGACATAACGTAGTTTTGTGGACTATGACGCAACAGTTTGTTGACATGACGCTGCCACGGAGAGACGTGTTTTATGCCACTTCTTTTTGTCTCATTTTGTCCACTAAACATTTTAAGCTGTGCGTGAATGCACAAATGTGAGCTTTTTTGGTGTTAGTGACTTGTGTGGAGTGCTAATCAGGCATATTTGGTCAGTGAGTGACTGCAAGCTAATCAATGCTAACACATGACGCTGCCCCAGAAATACATGTTTTATGCCACTCCTTTTTGTCTCATTTTGTCTACTAAACGTTTTATGCTGTGCGTGAATGCACAAAGGTGAACTTTGTTGATGTTATTGATTTGCTGGAGTGCTGATCAGGAATATTTGGTCAGTGCATGACTGCAAGCTAATCGATGCTAACATGCTATTTAGGCTAGCTGTAGGTACATATGGCATCATTATGGCGCTTGTGTAGCTATATTTGAGCTCATTTAATTTTCTTTACTTATGTCCTCCTTGTATTTCATTTATATTTGCATGTCTCATGACACATTATTTGTATGTAGTATTAGCTGCATTTCAGATAGTTGTTTGTGGACCATGTTGTTTCAGACCACAGCAAACGTTACCCTTTGGCCATTCTAAGACGGTCATTTCCAGGAGTTATCTCACCGTCCAAGACGTTTTATCAATCTTTTCCGATGTTGTAAAAATGTGTAGAATAAATATTACATTTCAACATATCTGTCAACGAAGATTTGCGACAGCCTGCAACACAGTCATTTTCATAGCAGGCTAATATAGACACTTACATCATGTGTAGTCTTCATTATAACACTTATGTACGACTTTTAAAGTCATTTTGATAGCAGGCTAATATAGACACTTACATCATATGCTGTCTTCATTATCAAACTTTTATACGACTTTTAAAGTCAATTTGATAGTTGGCTAATATAGACACTTACATCATGTGTTGTCTTCATTAGAACACTTGTATACGACTTTTAAAGTCATTTTGATAGTAGACTACTATAGCTAAAATAGACACTTACATCATGTGTTGTCTTCATTATAACACTTATATAAGACTTTTAAAGTCATTTTGATAGTAGGCTAATATAGACACTTACATCATGTGTTGGCTTCATTATAACACTTATATAAGGCTTTTAAAATAATTTTGATATTAAGATAATATAGCTAAAACAGACACATCATGTGTTGTCTTCATTATCACACTTTTATACGGCTTTTACATTTTGGCGTCTCCAGACAGATTTGTTTTTGTATTTCTGGTCCAATATGGATATTTCAATGTTTTGGGTCGTCGACCCCTTGCACATGGCAAAAAACTCTCAACACTTCTACCACATGAGCCATACCAACGCTCCAACGATGGAGCAGCCGGCGTAAACGTTGAGTCAAATCGCCTCTTCTGACGATTTAAAGCTGACATCCATTGAAAGTTGGAGTGCAACCATCTCAACGAGCCTGTACTGTATGCTGGGTGTACCGTAGGAACCCTGACCTATACTCCAGTACAGTAATCCTCATGGCTAAGCTTGTTTTTTTCCTCTTCATCGTGCCTTTCTGCCCACTTTACATGGACAGTATGTAAGGATGGTGGGTGTTAAAGCCAGGAAATGTCTGGAAACGAGAATAAAGCATTTGCATATGGGCCACAGGCATGGTGTTCCTGGGATTAAAGGCCTCACCTTTTCTCCTCCAAACATATTGCTGGGTATTGTGGCCGAACAGCTCCATTTTTGTTTCATCTGACTACAGAACTTTCCTCCAGAAGGTCTCATCTTTGTCCATGTTATGTCAGATGAAACAAAAATGGAGCTGTTTGGCCACAATACCTGCCAATATGTTTGGAGGAGAAAAGGTGAGGCCTTTAATCCCAGGAACACCAAACCTGCCGTCAAGCATGGTGGTGGTAGTATTATGCTCTGGGCCTGTTTTGCTGCCAATGGAACTGGTGCTTTACAGAGAGTAAATGGGACAAGAAAAAGGAGGATTACCTCCAAATTTTTCAAGACAAGCTACAATCATCAGCCCGGAGGTTGGGTCCAGGGCACAGTTGGGTGTTCCAACAGGACAATGACCCCAAACACACCTCAAAAGTGGTAAAGGATTGGCTAAATCAGGCTGACGTGTGGACAATGCTGAAGAAACATGTCCATGTCAGAAAAGCAACACATTTAGCTGAACTGCAACAATTTTGTGGTGAAAAATGTAAGCAGAAGCTTGTGGATGGCTACCAAAAGCGCCTTATTGCAGTGAAACTTGCCAAGGGATGTGTAAGCAAATATTAACATTGCTGGTCAAGAGCTGAGGAATTATTGGAAACTCAAGACAGCCATGACCTGATGTTCTTTACAAGTGTATGTAAACTTTTGACTAATACTGTACATCATGTGTTGTCTTCATTATAACACTTATAAAGTCATTTTTATCACGGAGTGGACTCAAACTTGCTTTTCCCCGGCAGCTGGGCGACGTGCCAAAACCTGATTGACCCCAACTCGTGGATGTGGCAAGAGAAAGCAAAAACTGAGACAACTCTCAGCGGTGGCTCACTCGGCTTGTGCGTCGATGAAGGACGCAGCAAGCTGCGAGAACTAATGTGAATTGCAGGGCCGCCGAGACACGGCCCTGCTTACGCTGGCCGCATCACGCCCACATTCCGGCACGGTTGTGGGCGATCAGCAATCAACACACCTGGCACTGATGAGGGCGAGCTGTATTCAGACCAGTGGACCCAAGGATCCTGGCTGGAACTTAGTCTTCTGTACCCTAGTAAGCACTCTGTGTGTGGCTTCCCTCTGCATTCTTGATCTCTCCCTGTGATTTCCTTGATTCTCCGTCTCATGCCCTTTTGTGTGTTTCCCGCAGTTCTTTCTGTGTCCTACATCATCGAGCCTCGACTCTCCCTGGACTTTGGACTGCCTCCCTCGATCCTCGACCCCCTCGTTTTTTACACGGGCCTCTTGACGCCTCTCTCAGCCCCACGGAACTACCGCTTGTCTCACGGACTTTCTGCTTTATCCCTCCTCTCGCCCAACACGTCACGGTAATACACAACAATTAATTACACACATAGACATACACCCCTTTTGGATTCGTCACACTCCATTTTCTTGTTTAGTGGATATATTTAGTATTGTGTATCACTATATATATTGTAGGGCTGCGAATCTTTGGGTGTCCCACGATTCGATTCAATATCGATTCTTGTGGTCACGAGTCCATAATATATAGATTTTTTCGATTCAACGCGATTCTCCATTCAAAAAATATATTTTTCCGATCTAAAACGATTCTGTATTCATTCAATACATAGGATTTCAGCAGGATCTACCCCAGTCTGCTGACATGCTAGCAGAGTAGTAGATTTATTAAAAAAATATTTTATAATTGTAAAGGACAATATTTTATCAACTGATTGCAATAATGTAAATTTGTTTTAACTATTAAAAGAACCAAAAATA
The DNA here is from genome assembly GCF_033978795.1 of Nerophis ophidion. Classification (NCBI taxonomy): domain Eukaryota; kingdom Metazoa; phylum Chordata; class Actinopteri; order Syngnathiformes; family Syngnathidae; genus Nerophis; species Nerophis ophidion. The sequence continues at coordinate 48,790,334 of NC_084611.1, read as the reverse complement.
TGAGTTATTTTATCTTTGTGACAACATTGGACACAGTGTTTTGTCAGGCTTATGAGATGCGATGCAAGTGTAAGCCACCATGACACTATTGTTCTTTTTATAAATGTCTAATGATAATGTCAATGAGGGATTTTTAATCATTGCTATGCTGAAATTATAATTAATATTGATTCTGCTGTTGATAATATTAATTTTTGTTTCACTACTTTTGGTTTGTTCTGTGTTGTGTTTGTGTCTCCTCAATTGCTCTGTTTATTGCAGTTCTGGGTGTTGCTGGGTCAGGTTTGGTTTTGGAATTGGATTGCATTGTTATGGTATTACTGTGTAGTGGTTTGTTGGATTGATAAAAAAAAAAATATATATATATTTTTTTTTTTAAATGAGAATCGATTCTGAATCGCACAACGTATTCGAATCGATTTTTCCCACACCCCTAATAAATTGTAATACATATAATAAAATACAAAGCTATACCGCCCCCTTATGTCTGTGCCATCACAAGTCCCTCCTGTATACATAACAATTTTGATAGTAGGCTAATATAGACACATCAGGTGTTGCCTTCATTATCACACTTTTATACGGCTTTTACATTTTGGCACCTACAGGCAGATTTGCTTTTTGTATTTCTGGTCCAATATGGCTCTTTCAACGTTTTGGGTCACCGACCCCTTGCACATGGCGAATCACTCACAACACTTCTACCACCTGAGCCATACCAATGCTCCAACGACCGTGCAGCCGGCGTAGACGACAAGTCAAATCGCCTTTTCCGACGATTTAAAGCTGACATCCATTGAAAGTTGGAGTGCAACCATCTCAACCAGCCTGTACTGTATGCTGGCTGTACCGTGGGAACCCTGACCTATACTCCAGTACAGTAATCCTCATGACTAAGCTTGATTTTTTTCTCTTCATCGTGCCTTTCTGCCCACTTTACATGGACAGTATGTAAGGATGGTGGGTGTTAAAGCCAGCGAATGTCTGGAAACAAGAATAAAGCGCAAGCATATGTGCCACAGGCATGGTGTTCCTGGGATTAAAGGCCTCACATTTTCTCCTCCAAACATATTGCTGGGTATTGTGGCCGAACCGCTCCATTTTTGTTTCATCTGACCACAGAACTTACCTCCAGAAGGTCTTATCTTTGTCCATGTCAGGGGTCGGGAACCTTTTTGGCTGAGAGAGCCAAAAAGCCTAATATTTTAAAATGTATTTCCGTAAGAGCCATATAATATTTTTTTTTAACACTGAACACAACCAAACGCGTGCATTTTTAAGTAAGACCTACATTTCTAGAGTATAATAGGTCTCTTATTCTTTGTAATAACATTGTTATTCTGAAGCTAACTGTGAAGGGGGGGTGGCCTGCGGGCCTGCAGCGACAGGTGCGTAGATGGCCCACCTGGGCCTTGTTATCTATTCACCTGTCGCTCTGTTATAAGCAGCAGCCAGGAGGAGAGATGGGGTTGGGGCTGGAAATACAATTGCTGGAAAACAACTGAGTGACTTATTGAAAAATAAAACAATATTGCAACCCTGAAACAGGCTCTCATGTCGGTGCTTGGGGGTCTGAAGAACCCCCAGGAGGGCAAGCCCCACACTAACCAATAATAACTAAATAACTTGTTACCATTAACGCAACTTCTTGAACAGATGGATGGATTAAAAATGCATGAGAATGTTTTATATTTTGAACATTATTTTTAACACTGTGATTACAAGTGAAATTACTCATTACTTATCGTTTTAAGCAACATCAGCTCAGATTTATCCGATAGCCGGATGCAGTCATCAAAAGAGCCACATCTGGCTCCCGAGCCGTAGGTTCCCTACCCCTGGTCCATGTGATGTCAGGTGAAACAAAAATGGAGCTGTTTGGTCACAATACCCAACAATATGTTTGGAGAAGAAAAAGTGAGGCCTTCAATCCCATGATTACCATGCCTACCATCAAGCATGGTGGTGGTAGTATTATGCTCTGGGCTTTTTTTGCTGCCAATGGAACTGGTGCTTTTCAGAGAGTAAATGGGACAATGAAAAAGGTGGATTAGCTCCAAATTCTTCAGGACAAGCTAAAATCATCAGCCTGGAGGTTGGGTCTTGGACGCAGTTGGGTGTTCCAACAGGACAATGACTCCAAACAAACGTCAAAAGGGGTTAAAGGAATGGCTAAATCAGGCTAGAATGAAGGTTTTAGAATGGCCTTCCCAAAGTCCTGACTTAAACGTGTGGACAATGCTGAAGAAACAAGTCCATGTCAGACAACCAACAAATTTAGCTGAACTGCAGCAATTTTGTGGTCAAAAATTGTAAGCAGAAGGTTGTGGATGGCTACCAAAAGCGCCTTATTGCAGTCAAACTTGCCAAGGGACATGTAAGCAAATATTAACATTGCGATTTAAGAGTTGTAGAAATGATTGGAAACTCAAGACAGCCATGACATGATGTTCTTTACAAGTGTATGTAAACTTTTGACTACTACTGTACATCATGTGTTGTCTTCATCATAACACTTATAAAATACTTTTAAAGTCATTTTTGTCACGGCGTGGGCTCAACCCGCTTTTCCCCGGCAGCTGGGTCTGCTAGCACCTCCGCTAGCAGCACGCTGAGTCACGGCCCTGCTTATGCTGGCCGCATCACGCCCACATTCCAGCAAGGCTGTGGGCGATCAGCAATCAACACACCTGGGACTGATGAGGGCGAGCTGTATTTAGACCAGTGGACCCAAGGATCCTGGCTGGATCTTAGTCTTCTGTACCCTAGTAAGCACTCAGTGTGTGGCTTCCCTCTGCAATCTTGATCTCTCCCTGTGACTTCCTTGATCCCGCGTCTCATGCCCCTTTGTGTGTTTCCCACAGTTCTTTCTGTGTCCTCCATCATCGAGCCTCGAGTCTCCCTGGACTTTGGACTGCCTCCCTTGATCCTCGAACCCCACGTTTTTTACACGGACTTCTTGACGGCTCTCTCAGCCCCACGGACATACCGCTTGTCTCACCGACTTTCTGCTTTATCCCAACACGTCACGGTAATACACAACAATTAATTACACACATAGTCATATACACGTACACCCCTTTTGGATTCGTCACACTCCATTTTCTTGTTTAGTTTATATATTTAGTATTGTGTATCACTAGGGCTGGGCGATATATTGATATATACGATATATACGATATATCGATATATACGATATATCGCGGGTTTGTCTCTGTGCGATATAGAAAATGACTATATCGTAATATTCGAGTATTCGTTCTCCCGCAGTTGCTTTTAGCTGCGGGCATGACACTTCAGGTTCTTCTCACTTTTTCCTGTCTCTCATTCTCACAGACGAGCAGGCGCACATTCTTACATACGTCACGTAGTGTCACGTCATACGTCACATACTACGTGTCTGCCCTCACCCAGCAGAGAGGTAGCAGACTGGGAATACGAGAGTAAGAAGGTGCAGATCTGGTAACAGATGAAGGAAGACTTAATTCTCAATAAAAACAGCAGGGGATCCATAACCTGGCGGTGGTTCGGCTTCAAGTGGGAATATGTCGAACAGACAACCGTAATTTGTCAAGTGTGGGGCAAAAGCGTTGCTATAAAAAGTAGCATTACTGCTAATATGTAGCATCATTTGAAAAGTCACTCGCTAGAGAATGAAGAGAATTTCATAACGTTCGTCGTAACCTACCACATAGTGAAGGACGAATACTATTTGATTTCCTATTATGCAGCTCATTTTTATTTGACACTTAAAATGTCTCTGACAATCTTGCACTTTATGTTTTGGAAATGACTTGAATGTTTGTGCCATTGCTTAATAACTTTAATAAATACACTTTTGGTCAATTGACTTAGTTGTGATTTCCCTCTCTGCATGAAAGTTTAAAAGTACCATATATGAATGGAGTATGAAGAAGAATGTTTTAATGTATACACATATAATCATCATACTGCTGTGATTATATGCATCAAGTGTTCATTCAAGGCCAAGGCAAAATATCGTAATATAAATCGTATATCGCGATATGGCCTAAAAATATTGCAATATTAAAAAAGGCCAAATCGCTCAGCACTATGTATCACTATATATATTGTAATACATATAATAAAGTTCAAAGATGTACCGCCCCCTTATATCTGTGCCGTCACAACTCCCTCCTGTATACATAACAATTTTGATAGTAGGCTAATATAGCCACATCATGTGTTGCCTTCATTATCACACTTTTATACGGCTTTTACATTTTGGCACCTACAGGCAGATTTGCTTTTTGTATTTCTGGTCCAATATGGCTCTTTCAACGTTTTGGGTCACCGACCCCTTGCACATGGCGAATCACTCTCAACACTTCTACCACCTGAGCCATACCAACGCTCCAGCCGGCGTAAACGACGAGTCAAATCGCCTTTTCCGACGATTTAAAGCTGACATCCGTTGAAAGTTGGAGTGCTACCATCTCAACCAGCCTGTACTGTATGCTGGCTGTACCGTGGGAACCCTGACCTATACTCCAGTACAGTAATCCTCATGGCTAAGCTTGTTTTTTTCCTCTTCATCGTGCCTTTCTTCCCCACTTTACATGGACAGTATGTAATAATGGTACGCGTTAAAAGAGGAGAATAAGGCATGTGTGCCACAGGTGTTGGTTATACAACCGGGTAGAGAGCAACCCACATAGCTAGCATAGCATGCTAACTAAGCTTGCTAGCCAAAACTGACTATTTAGCGCACTGACGTCTTCATTCTTCGCGCCTTTTTTCATTACGTGCCACCAATAGCGTGTTTGTTGGGGGGGGTTGGGTGGTAATAAAATCTATATCGCGGTAAAACTGGCGTCGAACCCCAGGGCTGGCTGTCACGCCACAAATGAGTCCCGTCAAAAACAACACTTTGAGATGGAAAAAGACGCGGCGTAATGGCGTGAATTAAACACTCGCGCGTAATAATGGCGTTTTTTAAACATTTACGCGGCGGATGTAAAAAAAAAACAAAAAAACGGGCGCGCGTGCACGCCCCCGTACACACAACACGGGGCCAGGCAGCCGGACGCGCGCGCGCGCGGAGGAGAATGTGGGTCACTGGGCCTTGTCGCCCTCCAGCGTGCGGAAACACTCCGCCAGCCGCGGACTACAAAATACAACAACATTAAGAAGGAGAGAAAAAAAAGAAGCAGCCTCACCTCGCCGAGTCCTTCGCCCTCGCTTGTGGTGCGGCTCGCTCGGTCGTAGCGTCGCATGGAGCGCGAAGGCGGCGGCGGGGGCCAGGAGGACTCCGGCTCGGGGAGGAAAACAGGAGGCCTACTTCATATTACGACGTACAGTCATGCGCAATGGAGACAGTAGGGCGCACTATTTGGCAAGTACTGTACACAAAAACGAGCCCAGGAGAAGACCAGCTGACCTAGGATCAGCACATTGTATTTCCAACAACTAAACGTGCTTACTGTACACGCATTATGAACATATGCGCAATATCGCACAATGCAACAATTAATAAATATTGTGCGACAGATGTTTTATAAAAAAAATAAAGAAGCAACATCTCCTGTTTACAGTATTTTATTATGACATGGGCTTGCAAGACGGAAGGGTTTCCCTATTTTAATCGACATCCAATCACCACCTGTACAGATGGTGACGTCACAGTATAGAGGTTCCCTCACTTTATTGTCACGCTACTTGACTTTTAGCACTGGCAACCTGAGTGACGTCAAAAATTGGAAGCCTGCCTCCTCCCCGGTGCAGTTTTTTTCCTCACTAAAAGAAGTGCGGGTCTGGTCCATGTCACGGTTTTACTGACACTATAAAATGTACATAGTAACACCATCGAAAACAAATAGTTAAACAATAATGAGTGATACCACTAGTTAGAAGGGAACTGCACTTAAAAAAAAAACCATCATTCACAATCCTTATTTAACGATTGAAAACATGCATTTGTTTTCCTTATTTGTGCATTCTAAATCTTAAATAAGCATTAGCAAAAGTCAGCTAACAATGGAGTCAATAGGAGTCGGTCTATTTCCCCTATAAAGCGCTCTAAAAACATCCAAACACATACATCAGAATTTTGTTTATAAGCTGCAAGTATATATGTAATTTAGAAACATTCATAATAACATGTAATATGTACATGATGTAAGTATATACGTCATGTAGTAACATTCATAAAAACATGTAATATATACATGATGTGTGTGTCCCAATGATCCTAGGAGCTATGTTGTCCGGGGGCATAAAGCCCCCTGGTAGGGTCTCCCAAGGCAAACAGGTTCTAGGTGAGGGATCAGACAAAGAGCAGCTCGAAGACCTTTATGAAGAAGAAAAAGCATGTACCCAGATTTCCCTCGCCCGGACGCGGGTCACCGGGGCCCCCCTCTGGAGCCAGGCCCGGAGGTGGGGCACGATGGCGAGCGCCTGGTGGCCGGGCCTGTTCCCATGGGGCCCGGCCGGGCACAGCCCGAAGAGTCAACCTGGGTCACCCCTCCAATGGGCTCACCACCCATAGCAGGGGCCATAGAGGTCGGGTGCAATGTGAGCTGGGCGGCAGCCGAAGGCAGGGCACTTGGCGGTCCGATCCCCGGCTACAGAAGCTAGCTCTTGGGACATGGAACGTCACCTCACTGGGGGGGAAAGAGCCTGAGCTAGTGCGCGAAGTCGAGAAATTACGGCTGGATATAGTCGGACTCACTTCGACGCACAGCAAGGGCCCTGGAACCACTTCTCTCGAGAGGGATTGGACCCTCTTCCACTCTGGCGTTGCCGGCAGTGAGAGGCGACGGGCTGGGGTGGCAATTCTTGTTTCTCCACGGCTCAAAGCCTGTACGTTGGAGTTCCACCCGGTGGACGAAAGGGTAGCCTCCCTCCGCCTTCGGGTGGGGGGACGGGTCCTGACTGTTGTTTGTGCTTACGCACCAAACAGCAGTTCAGAGTACCCACCCTTTTTGGGAACACTCGAGGGAGTACTGGAAAGTGCTCCCCCGGGTGATTCCCTTGTCCTACTGGGAGACTTCAACGCTCATGTTGGCAACGACAGTGAAACCTGGAGAGGCGTGATTGGGAAGAATGGCCGCCCGGATCTGAACCCGAGTGGTGTTTTGTTATTGGACTTTTGTGCTCGTCACAGTTTGTCCATTACAAACACCGTGTTCAAACATAAGGGTGTCCATATGTGCACTTGGCACCAGGACACCCTAGGCCGCAGTTCCATGATCGACTTTGTAGTTATGTCATCGGATTTGCGGCCTTATGTTTTGGACACTCGGGTGAAGAGAGGGGCGGAGCTTTCTACCGATCACCACCTGGTGGTGAGTTGGCTGCGATGGTGGGGGAGGATGCCGGACAGACCTGGCAGGCCCAAACGCATTGTGAGGGTCTGCTGGGAACGTCTGGCAGAGTCTCCTGTCAGACAAAGTTTCAATTCCCACCTCCGGAAGAACTTTGAACATGTCACGAGGGAGGTGCTGGACATTGAGTCCGAGTGGACCATGTTCCGCACCTCTATTGTCGAGGCGGCAGATCGGAGCTGTGGCCGCAAGGTAGTTGGTGCCTGTCGGGGCGGCAATCTTAAAACCCCTTGGTGGACACCAGCGGTGAGGGATGCCGTCAAGCTGAAGAAGGAGTCCTATCGGGTCCTTTTGGCTCATAGGACTCCGGAGGCAGTGGACAGGTACCGACAGGCCAAGCGGCGTGCAGCTTCAGCGGTCGCGGAGGCAAAAACTCGGACATGGGAGGAGTTCGGGGAAGCCATGGAAAACGACTTCCGGACGGCTTCGAAGCGATTCTGGACCACCGTCCGCCGCCTCAGGAAGGGGAAGAAGTGCACTATCAACATCGTGTATGGTGCGGATGGTGTTCTGCTGACCTTAACTGCGGATGTTGTGGATAGGTGGAAGGAATACTTCGAAGACCTCCTCAATCCCACCAACACGTCTTCCTATGAGGAAGCAGTGCCTGGGGAATCTGTGGTGGACTCTCCTATTTCTGGGGCTGAGGTAGTTAAAAAGCTCCTTGGAGGCAAGGCCCCAGGGGTGGACGAGATCCGCCCGGAGTTCCTTAAGGCTCTGGATGCTGTGGGGCTGTCTTGGTTGACAAGACTTTGCAGCATCGCGTGGACATCGGGGGCGGTACCTCTGGATTGGCAGACCGGGGTGGTGGTTCCTCTCTTTAAGAAGGGGGCCTGGAGGGTGTGTTCCAACTATCGTGGGATCACACTCCTCAGCCTTCCCGGTAAGGATTATTCAGGTGTACTGGAGAGGAGGCTACGCCGGATAGTCGAACCTCGGATTCAGGAGGAACAGTGTGGTTTTCGTCCTGGTCGTGGAACTGTGGACCAGCTCTAAACTCTCGGCAGGGTTCTTGAGGGTGCATGGGAGTTTGCCCAACCAGTCTACATGTGCTTTGTGGACTTGGAGAAGGCATTCGACCGTGTCCCTCGGGAAGTCCTGTGGGGAGTGCTCAGAGAGTATGGGATATCGGACTGTCTTATTGTGGCGGTCCGCTCCCTGTACGATCAGTGCCAGAGCTTGGTCCGCATTGCCAGCAGTAAGTCGAACACATTTCCAGTGAGGGTTGGACTCCGCCAAGGCTGTCCTTTGTCACCGATTCTGTTCATAACTTTTATGGACAGAATTTCTAGGCGCAGTCAAGGCGTTGAGGGGTTCCGGTTTGGTAACCGCAGGATTAGGTCTCTGCTTTTTGCAGATGATGTGGTCCTGATGGCTTCATCTGACCGGGATCTTCAGCTCTCGCTGGATCGGTTCGCAGCCGAGTGTGAAGCGACCGGAATGAGAATCAGCACCTCCAAGTCCGAGTCCATGGTTCTCGCCCAGAAAAGGGTGGAATGCCATCTCCGGGTTGGGGAGGAGACCCTTCCCCAAGCGGAGGAGTTCAAGTACCTAGGAGTCTTGTTCACGAGTGAGGGAAGAGTGGATCGTTGTACCGATCCGTTGTGGTGAAGAAGGAGCTGAGCCGGAAGGCAAAGCTCTCAATTTACCGGTCGATCTACGTTCCCATCCTCACCTATGGTCATGAGCTTTGGGTCATGACCGAAAGGATAAGATCACGGGTACAAGCGGCCGAAATTAGTTTCTTTCGCCGTGTGGCGGGGCTCTCCCTTAGAGATAGGGTGAGAAGCTCTGCCATCCGGGAGGAACTCAAAGTAAAGCCGCTGCTCCTTCACATCGAGAGGAGCCAGATGAGGTGGTTCGGGCATCTGGTCAGGATGCCACCCGAACGCCTCCCTAGGGAGGTGTTTAGGGCACGTCCAACCGGTAGGAGGCCACGGGGAAGACCCAGGACACGTTGGGAAGACTATGTCTCCCGGCTGGCCTGGGAACGCCTCGGGATCCCCCGGGAAGAGCTAGACGAAGTGGCTGGGGAGAGGGAAGTCTGGGTTTCTCTGCTTAGGCTGTTGCCCCCGCGACCCGATCTCGGATAAGCGGAAGATGATGGATGGATGGATGGATGGATATATATGATGTAAGTATATGTCATGTAGTAACATTCATAATGACATGTAATATATATGATGTAAGTATATATGTTGTATCTAGTAACATTCATAATAACATGTAATGTATACTTGATGTAAGTGTATATCCATCCATCCATCCATTTTCTACCGCTTATTCCCTTTGGGGTCGCAGGGGGCGCTGGTGCCTATTTCATCTACAATGTTATGTAGTAACATTCATAATAACTTGTGATATATACATGATGTAAGAATATATGTCATGTAGTAACATTCATAATAACATGTAATATATAGTCCAATGTAAGTATATATGTCATGTAGTAACATTCATAATAAAATGTAATATATACATGATGTAAGTGTACATGTAGTATCTAGTAACATTCATAATAACATGTAATATATACGTGATTTAAGTATATATGTCATGTAGTAACATTCATAATAACATGTAATATATACATGATGTAAGTACAGTATAGATGTCATGTAGTAACATTCATAATAACATGTAATATATACATGATGTAAGTATATATGTCATGTAGTAACATTCATAATAACATGTAATATATACATGATGTAAGTATATATGTAGTATCTAGAAACATTCATAATAACATGTAAAATATACGTGATGTAAGTATATATGAAATGTAGTAATATTCATAATAACATGTAATATATACAATACATGATGTAAGTATATATGTAATGTAGTAACATTCATAATAACATGTAATATATACATGATGTAAGTATATATGTAGTATCTAGTAACATTCATAATAACATGTAATATATACATGATGTAAGTATATATGTCATGTAGTAACATTCATAATAACATCATATTTATATATTTTGCTATTTTTAAGCATATGGTTGCGTATCAATTTTGCAGACAAATCACAACGTTCACTTTTCCCTTCAACAACAAGACGACTACTAATCGTGGCAGACTTGATGAGAGACAACGAAGACTACTTTGGGACAAATGGTGATCCAGAAACTTCTATTTTTGAGCCTGAATATAAGGTGGATGAGCTACAAGTTTTAGTTTGCTAAACAGATATAGTTTTTGTGAAAAGCTAAGCATCATGTAGCAGTATTGCTAAGTGCTAAACAAGATATAAAACAATCACTTACTGTACAATGTCTGCTTTCACTTGGATACAGACTAATGGGATTGGGATGTTTATATATTCCCCTTTACATCAACAATTCATCATATACCTCAAGCAAGAAAAAATACATAAAAAAAAAACAAGCGTCTTTTTGTTTCTTTCTCGTCATCTCCGTTCTAGGTTTAATGTCCAAGTTGTGGGTTTGTGTCCACAACTTTCTACTATCCAGGTGAGAGGCATGATTTATAATCTAGAATTAACTTTTACCAATTCAGAGGCGATGCTTCAACTCAAATATGTCAATACAGAGGAAATAAGATAGTTAGCTTGCTAAAAAATAGTTCCTCTGTGTTAGCTCTTATAATAACAATATCACTAATACTTGGTTAATGTATTGTTGGTGCTTTTGGATGTTTTTTCGACGGCTTTATGGGCGCAATAGAGTCCTCCTGTTAGCTGCATTGTTAGCCACCTCTTACTGGCTATATTTTACGACTTAGAATGCATTAAAAAAACACGTGTTCTTATTTTACATAAGGATTATGAATGATAGGCAACATTTTTTTAATGGACACTAATGAACAAAAACTTACATTAGTGAGAATAATGGTATAGTCAAATGATCAAATGAACCCCAACATACCAGCGATACCAAGTCTATTCCTGGCTAATGCGAGATCGCTCGCTCCTCATGGTGAAAAGGACGAGATGGACGAGGTGAAACTCCGTGTAGCACAAAACACTGTGATGGACAGCTGCGCCCTATTGTTTCCGTAAACCTGGCTAACGTCCTCAATCCCAGACGCTAGCATGGAGCTAACCGGTCACACAGCACACAGACAGGACAGAAACGCAGAGTCTACCGGCAAGCGGCGTGGGGGTGGATTGCTAACCTACCTAAACAACAAGTGGACTTCTGATTCAAAGGTAGTTGACAGCCACTGTTCCCAAGATCTGGAATATATTACAGGTAAATGCCGACCCTTCCATCTAGCCAGAGAGCACTCTGCCGTCCTGATCACAAACGTGTATATATCTCCCGATGCTAACGCTAGCACGGCGCTAGCTCTGCTGCACGATACAATCACTGCACAACAGAACAAATATCCTGACGCAGCCCACATCATAGCGGGGGACTTTTACCATGTCGACCTGAAAAAAGTGCTCCCCAAACTTCACCAGCATGTGAAGTGTGCTACAAGGGGAGCTAACACACTGGATAAAGTCTATTCCAACATAAAAAAATGGATATAGAGCCAAACAACTTCCCCAATTAGGCAAGTCTGACCACATGTCCCTGCTCCTTTTGCCAGCTTACACACCAATAAGAAAAAGTGAAGTGAATTTTTCTCAAAGTGACTCAAAGCGCTTTTTACATTGTGAAACCCAATATCTAAGTTACATTTTTTTTTTAAACCAGTGTGGGTGGCACTGGGAGCAGGTGGGTAAAGTGTCTTGCCCAAGGACACAACGGCAGTGACTAGGATGGCAGAAGCGGGGATCGAACCTGCAACCCTCAAGTTGCTGGCACGGCCGCTCTACCAACCGAACTATACCACCCCAAAGTGCTCCTATCACAACCAAAACGGTCAAATCATGGCTGGAGGGAGCCATGGAACAGCTGCAGGACTGCTTTGATACAACAGAGTGATCAGTTTTTGAAAACCCAGAGTTGGAGCAGTACTCAGAAGCGGTCCTGGGGTACATCAAACACTGCATAGACACTGTCACAGTGGACAAGCGCATCCGGGTCTACCCCAACAGGAAGCCCTGGATGACAAAAACAATCCAGGGCTTACTCAAAGAGAGAGCCAGTGCCTTCAAAGCGCAGGACCAGGCACTCTACAGTGCTGCCAGAGCCAATCTGAAGAGAGGCAAAAGCCGAACACAAGAGGAAAATGGAAGACCACCTGCAGAGCAGCAACACCAAGGAGGTATGGAAAGGAATAAAAGACATGACCAACTTCAGATCCAGTAACCCTTCGGCTGACGGCGACGCCTCTCGAGCAGGGGAGTTAAACAGCTTCTTCGCCCGATTCGAGAGAAAAATACCTGCAGCCGTCACAACACACCCACCCAACACCCACAGCAGCTGCACCCTTATACTGGAGGAGCATGAGGTGAGACGCACGCTGAGGGCAGTGAACCCGAGGAAGGCTACGGCCCAGATGGAGTCCCGGGACAGGTACTAAGAGACTGTGCAGACCAGCTGGCCGGAGAATTTACGAAGATCTTCACCCAGTCCCTCTCTCAGGCCGTCATCCCATCATGCCTGAAGACCTCCACAATAATCCCGGTGCCGAAGAAGAACTCTGTCAGCTGCCTGAATGACTACCATATACACCTATAGCTATGAAGTGCTTCGAGAAGCTGGTACGGACCCATATCACCTCAGTCCTCCCACCCGAGCTCGACCCACACCAGTTTGCCTACAGAGCCAACAGGTCCACAGAGGACACCATCGCCACAGCCCTACACTCCTCCCTGGGTCACCTGGAGATGGGGGGGAGCTACGTGTGGCTGCTTTTTGTGGACTATAGTTCGGCATTTAACAACATTATACCTGATAGACTGGTGTCCAAACTGTCAGACCTGGGTCTATCGAACTCCATCTGCATGTGGATTAAGGACTTCTTATCCAACCGCCCCCAGAGGGTGCAGTTGGGTCACCACATGTCATCGAGCCTGTACCTCAGCACCGGCTCTCCACAAGGCTGCGTGCTGAGCCCCCTTCTCTACTCCACCTACACATACAACTGCACACCTGCCCACTCCAGCAACTCCATCATCAAATTTGCGAATGATACCACCGTAGTGGGGCTCATCTCGGAGGGAGACGAGGCTGCATATCGGGACGAGGTGGAGAAGCTGTCGGATTGGTGCAAAGTCAATAACCTGGCCCTGAACACCGCCAAGACCAAGGAGCTGGTCATAGACTTCAGGAGGAAAAAAAACGGACATCCTGCCCCTGATCATCAGTGGTGACTGTGTGGAGAGGGTCTCCGACTTCCGTTTCCTGGGAGTCCACCAACACCATGGCTACCATCAAGAAGGCACACCAGAGACTGCACTTCCTGAGAATACTCAGGAACAACCACCTCTCACAGGAACTGTTGGTGTCCTTCTACCGGTGCTCTATTGAGAGCATCCCGACCTACTGCATCTGCGTGTGGTTCAGCAGCTGCACGGCCGCAGAGAGAACGGCGCTCCAGAGAGTCATAAAGACCGCCCAGAAGATCATCGGATGCCCCCTCCCCCCCCTGGCTGACCTGTACAGCTCCCGCTGTCTCAGGAAAGCACAGAGCATCCTGAAAGACCCATTCCACCCCGGGCACAGCCACCTCTACTACTACCCTCGGGCAGACGCTACAGGGTGCTAAAAGCGAGCACCAATAGACTAAAAAACAGCTTTTACCCAAGAGCCATAGTAGCAATAAACAGGCACTGAGTGAGCACAATATGTCCATCATGTCCTCATGTGTAATGTTTAATTTTTTTTTCTATTTTTTCGGACTACAATGTGCAATAATGTTATATGTATGTGTGTATATATATTCATATGCATGCATATATGCATCAGTGCGGATATATATATACATATACATAGATACATCTCTCATCTCTATCTTTTTTTTTTACTATTTGAATTACCATATTGTATATGCACCTTAGGGGATCTGCTCCAATGTCGTTGTTCTTTGAACCTGTTCATTGCAATAATGACAATAAAACTCTATTCTATTCTTCTATTCTATACTCGCAATAAATAAAATATATAATAACAGAATAAAAATGAAGAACCTAAGAAGAGTTTACTATGATCAAAAAGGTGAGGCTTTTTTTTAAAATATCAACAGTCTGCAGTTCATGCACAGTTGGAGCTATATATAGTTGGAAGTAAAAATCATCGCATTTTGCTTTTAATCAGGAATAAAGTTATCTGGGCAGGTTATTTCTTTTTTTTTTTTTGGCACAAACTTCTGCACCTCCCTGAGGTCTATAGTGGCACCTGGAGGCCACTGCATTAGGGCAATTATTACTGTATGCATAGTACAGTCCTCCACTTATCTATTAGATCAATTACACTGTAAGCTAAACACGCAGGAACATATTAAATAATGCAATCATCCGCCCCCGTCCTTTGGAAGTATGCAGCTTACTTAAGAAGCATGAGGCAACAATAACATTTACAATATACTCTTTATTTTGGTGACGGACATCCGGCTTTGAGTAATAATGTAAGGCAGTGGTCCTCAAAATGCTTTCATCAAGTGTCACTCAAAAAACACTTGGCTCTCCATAATGACCCACGTTAAAATACAGTAGCGTAGTGGGCCTAAATATTTGTTAAAAACAAGGGAGAGGTTCTATGAATTAGTAACATTTTTCCCAGTGTACATTTTGACTAAATAAAACTACTTTAAACAAGTGGTTCTCTGGTTTTCACATTTCAAATAGAGCAGGCGTACAACCAATATCCTTAAACTTTACATTGGTGCTTCTCATTTATTAGTTTTTATTTTATACATCCGTACAAACCCCTCTATGAGTTGCTGCCACCTCGCTGAAGACTTTTGTATCGTTTTCTCACAAATTTCTGGTGCGATACACCGACGAAGGTTTATACAGTGCTCCTGATTTTCAGCAGGTGAATGTTCAATTGTAGTCAGAGAAAAGTTGCATGTTTTACTGCAACCATATTTAATATCGTACAGATGGAACTCAAAAATGTAGAATATGGTGTAAAAGTTCAACAAGATCAGCTCCAAATGTGAAACTAACACGTGATATTAACTCATTACATACAAAGTGAGATGTGTCAAGACTTTATTTTGTTATCATTTTGATCATCATGTCTTACAGTTTTTAAAACCTTGATATTTTCCGGGATTTTAAATAGGGCTTGAAAGTGTGACGTGGAATCGCAATGCATCATGGGTCTTACTGCTTCGTAATAGCATCTTTACATTTGTTTTGGTACATTTGTACAAGTTTTGTTCTTTTCTTTAGCAAATCCAAAACATTGCGCGAATCGTTATTGCTTCAGGGAAACAAAAAGATTTGGTGCGATTTGTCTCATTTCCAGCGTGAAAGGAAAGCCAAGGAAGTCGTGTTATTGAGTAATAAAGAGACAATAAATAGCCTGGATAGTAGCCGTGATACCATCAAACATGACTTTTAACCATCACCTGGAACATGTTGGTTTGTTGAGGCATTTTCACACTGCTAAGAAGAATGACTTATTCATTATTTCCTTATTTAAAGGAGCCATGAAAGCAAAGCCAAGGAAGTCGTGTTATTGAGTAATAAAGAGACGACGCATAGCCTGGATAGCAGCCGTGAGACCATCAAACATGACTTTTAACCATCACTTGGAACATGTTGGTGTGTCCACCGCATTTTCACACTGCTAAGAAGAATGATTTATTCATTATTTCCTTATTTAAAGGAGCCATGAAAGCAAAGCCAAGGAAGTCGTGTTATTGAGTAATAACGAGACGATAAATATCCTGGATAGCAGCCGTGAGACCATCAAACATGACTTTCAACCATCACCTGGAACATGTTGGTGTGTCTACGGCATTTTCATACTGCTAAGAATAATTAGTTATTATTTCCTTGTTTAAAGGAGCCATGAAAGCAAAGCCAAGGAAGTCGTGTTCTTGAGTAATAACGAGACGTTGAATAGCCTGGATAGCAGCCGTGAGACCATCAAACATGACTTTTAACCATCACCTGGAACATGTTGTTGTGTCCATGGCATTTTCACACTGCTGACAAGAATTACTTATTATTTCTTTATTTATAGGAGCCATGTAAGCAAAGCCAAGGAAGTCGTGTGATTGAGTAATATCAAGACGTTGAATAGCCTGGATAGCAGCCATGAGACCATCAAACATGACTTTTAACCATCACCTGGAACATGTTGGTGTGTCAACGGCATTTTCACACTGCTAAGAAGAATGACTTATTCATTATTTCCTTATTTACAGGAACCAAGAAAGCAAAGCCAGTTAAGTCGTGTTATTGAGTAATAACGAGACGATGAATAGCCTGGATAGCAGCCATGAGACCATCAAACATGACTTTTAACCATCACCTGGAACATGTTGATGTGTCCACTGCATTTTCACACTGCTAAGAAGAAGGACTTATTCGTTATTTCCTTATTTAAAGGAGCCATGAAAGCAAAGCCAAAGAAAATGTGTTATTGAATAATAAAGAGACAACGCATAGCCTGGATAGCAGCCGTGAGACCATCAAACATGACTTTTAACCATCACTTGGAACATGTTGGTGTGTCCACCGCATTTTCACACTGCTAAGAAGAATGATTTATTCATTATTTCCTTATTTAAAGGAGCCATGAAAGCAAAGCCAAGGAAGTCGTGTTATTGAGTAATAACGAGACGATAAATATCCTGGATAGCAGCCGTGAGACCATCAAACATGACTTTTAACCATCACCTGGAACATGTTGGTGTGTCTACAGCATGTTCACACTGCTAAGAATAATTAGTTATTATTTCCTTGTTTAAAGGAGCCATGAAAGCAAAGCCAAGGAAGTCGTGTTCTTGAGTAATAACGAGACGTTGAATAGCCCAGATAGCAGATAGCCTGGATAGCAGCCAAAGAAAATGTGTTATTGAATAATAAAGAGACGACGTATAGCCTGGATAGCAGCCGTGAGACCATCAAACATGACTTTTAACCATCACCTGGAACATGTTGGTGTGTCAACGACATTTTCACACTGCTAAGAAGAATGACTTATTCATTATTTCCTTATTTACAGGAGCCATGAAAGCAAAGCCAAGGAAGTCGTGTTATTGAGTAATACGAGACGATGAAAAGCCTGGATAGCAGCCATGAGACCATCAAACATGACTTTTAACCATCACCTGGAACATGTTGGTGTGTCCACGGCATTTTCACACTGCTAAGATGAATTAGTTATTCATAGTTTCCTTATTTAAAGGAGCCATGTATAATAATCTCATGTCAAGTCATCATTAAATGATATGTCACAAGGCATTTATTTTCCAGAAACTTTTTAAATTTCTAAACAAACTATTATTTATGTTTCCTTTCATCCCAGTAGGTTCCCGCGTGTGTCCCAATGTTGCCTGCCTCCAGTAAATAAGAAGAGTGACATGGTGAATTGATACTCATGTGTAAGTAGGATAACCCTCCTGCGTTATTGATGAGATTCCACACGTGTCTCCTTCCTGCCCGTATCCGCTCATCTTTCCATCTCAGAGGCAAAAAGCCTCTCAAACCAAAAAGCAAAGGGAGCAGCGAGGATGATAAAAGCACTCAGCAACCCGTCTTTCTCCTCACAAACGTGACAAATCCCATGGAGCCACAAATCACATCACTTCTACTGGATTTCCAAGGTCCACGCGGGCTCATGTTTCCTGCCCCTCACCACCAATTTCATCACACCTTTCAGCGCCGCACGTCCCACCTGGGCTCACGGCGCAGGGGTAATGGAGGACGGACGCAGAGTGCTGTGGGACATCCGCTTTCCCACACAAGTAGCGTTTAATCATGGACAAACATCGGGCGCCGTGCCGTATCGTGTCGTAAACGTCGATACGGGAGTGAGTGGAGGGGAGACAGGGAGACCAGGGGAGGAACTCTGGCGAAATGCCAGTGAGCAAAGCATGGGACTATGTGCAACCGTTCCTAGCAGGGTCAAATCTACACCTGAATTCTGTGCCTTTACATTCCAGGAGTGCCTTCATAGTATATTGTTACCGGTACCAACATGTATTTCCATACTTTTATACAAACCCCGTTTCCATATGAGTTGGGAAATTGTGTTAGATGTAAATATAAACGGAATACAATGATTTGGAAATCATTTTCAACCCATATTTAAATGAATGCACTACAAAGACAACATATTTGATGTTTAAACTCATAAACTTTATTTATTTATTTTTTGCAAATAATCATTAACTTAGAATTTCATGGCTGCAACACGTGCCAAAGTAGATGGGAAAGGGCATGTTCGCCACTGTGTTACATCACCTTTTCTTTTAACAACACTCAATAAACTGAGGAAACTAGGTGTTGAAGCTTTGAAAGTGGAATTATTTCCCATTCTTGTTTTATGTAGAGCTTCAGTCGTTCAAAAGTCCGGGGTCCCCGCTGACGTATTTTACGCTTCATAATGCGCCACACATTTTCCATGAGAGACAGGTCTGGACTGCAGGCGGGCCAGAAAAGTACCCGCACTCTTTTTTTATGAAGCCACACTGTTGTAATACATGCTGAATGTGACTTGGCATTGTCTTGCTGAAAAAAGCAGGGGCGTCCATGAAACAGACGGCGCTTAGATGGCAGCATATGTTGTTCTAAAACCTGTATGTACTGTTCAGCATTAATGGTGCCTTCACAGATGTGTAAGTTACCCATGCCTTGGGCACTAATGCACCCCCATTCCATCACAGATGCTGGCTTTTGAACTTTGCGCCTATAACAGTCTGGATGGTTCGCTTCCCCTTTGGTCCGGATGACACCATGTTGAATATTTCCAAAAACAATTTTAAATGTGGACTCGTCAGACTACAGAACACTTTTCCACTTTGCATCAGTCCATCTTATATCAATCAATCAATCAATGTTTATTTATATAGCCCTAAATCACAAATGTCTCAAAGGACTGTACAAACCAGTACAACTACAACATCCTCGGAAGAACCCACAAAAGGGCAAGGACAACTCACACCCAGTGGGCAGGGAGAATTCACATCCAGTGGGACGCCAGTGACAATGCTGACTATGAGAAACCTTGGAGAGGACCTCAGAAGTGGGCAACCCCCCCCTCTAGGGGACCGAAAGCAATGGATGTCGAGCGGGTCTAACATGATACTGGGAAAGTTCAATCCATAGTGGCTCCAACACAGCCGCGAGAGTTCAGTTCAAAGCGGATCCAAGACAGCAGCGAGAGTCCCGTCCACAGGAAACCATCCCAAGCGGAGGCGGATCAGCAGCGTAGAGATGTCCCCAACCGATACACAGGCGAGCGGTCCATCCTGGGTCTCGACTCTGGACAGGCAGTACTTCATCCATGGTCATCGGACCGGACCCCCTCCACAAGGGAGGGGGGGACATAGGAGAAAACAGAAAAGAAGCGGCAGATCAACTGGTCTAAAAAGGAGGTATATTTAAAGGCTGGAGTGTACAGATGAGTTTTAAGGTGAGACTTAAATGCTTCTACTGAGGTAGCATCTCGAACTGTTACCGGGAGGGCATTCCAGAGTACTGGAGCCCGAACGGAAAACGCTCTATAGCCCGCAGACTTTTTTTGGGCTTTAGGAATCACTAATAAGCCGGAGTCTTTTGAACGCAGATTTCTTGCCGGGACGTATGGTACAATACAATCGGCAAGATAGGATGGAGCTAGACCGTGTAGTATTTTATACGTAAGTAGTAAAACCTTAAAGTCACATCTTAAGTGCACAGGAAGCCAGTGCAGGTGAGCCAGTACAGGCGTAATGTGATCAAACTTTCTTGTTCTTGTCAAAAGTCTAGCAGCCGCATTTTGTACCAACTGTAATCTTTTAATGCTAGACATGGGGAGACCCGAAAATAATATGTTACAGTAATCGAGACGAGACGTAACAAACGCATGTCTTTAGTGGACAAAATCGAGCGAATTTTAGCGAATTACGGAGATGAAAGAAGGCCGTTTTAGTAACACTTTTAATGTGTGACTCAAAGGAGAGAGTTGGGTCAAAGATAATACCCAGATTTTTTACCGAGTCACCTTGTTTTATTATTTGGTTGTCAAATGTTAAAGTTGTATTATTAAATAGAGGTCGGTGTCTAGCAGGACCGATAATCAGCATTTCCGTTTTTTTGGCGTTAAGTTGCAAAAAATTAGCGGACATCCATTGTTTAATTTCATTAAGACATGCTTCCAACTGACTACAGTCCGGCGTGTTGTGTTATGTACAGAGGAGGGAAGGAGGCGACAACCAGGGCACAACTGCGGTTCACAAGGTTTATTTAAACCTTTGATGAGACATGGCGTGTGTATGCTACTCTAAGTGAATGAGTGATGACTATGTGTAATATTAATAATGTAAATTTTACCAGGGTTTGTTGTCTGTGAGTGTTGGTTGTATCCTTTGTCGAATCCAGAGGGGCAAGGCGAAGAAGCAGTTCGTGAGCAGGCAAGATGTCGGGGGCAGGAGCGAGGCAGCGTGGTCTGGGTCTGAGCAGGGAGGTCGTGGATCGAGGAAGGCAGTTAGGAATCCGGATGGATGTCGAGAGGTAAGGTACGATCACGGAAGACGGGAGTCACTGTGGAAAACACAAGGGACATGAACAAGGGAGACTCGGAGAGAGAAAAGAGCAAAACACAGGGGAGGGAATGCCAGACGTAATGCTAACTGAGAAGATAGCGACGTTCTGGCAAAGGTTCCACGTGTCTGCTGGCTTTTATGCTGCTCCCTCTCATCAAATCCAGGTGTGTTGATTCTTGACCGGATGCAGGCTTGTTGCTGCTCGGGCGTGCTGCACTCAGCACGAGTGAGGGCGAGTCTGAGTGCACTGTCAGCAGAGGCCTGTGTTGGCGCACTGCTAGCGGAGGCGCACGCAGCTCCAGCCGCCGAGGAAACGCGGGTTCGACTCCGCGTCGTGACATGTTGGTCAGCTTTAGGGGCATGTAGAGTTGAGTGTCATCAGCATAACAGTGAAAGCTAATACCGTATTTGCGTATGACGTCACCCAGCGGCAGCATGTAGATGCTGAAGAGTGCAGGGCCAAGGACCGAACCCTGGGGAACTCCACACGTTACCTTAACATAGTCCGAGGTCACACTGTTATGGGAGACGCACTGCACCCTGTCAGTAAGATAAGAGTTAAACCAAGACAGGGCTAAGTCTGACATACCAATTCGTGTTTTGATACGGTCTAATAAAATATTATGATCGACGGTATCGAAAGCAGCGCTAAGATCGAGGAGCAACAACATAGATGACGCATCAGAATCCATCTTTAGCAAAAGATCATTAGTCATTTTTGCGAGGGCTGTCTCAGTAGAGTGATTTGCCCTGAAACCGGATTGAAAGGTTTCACATAGATTGTTAAACGCTAAGTGTTCATTTAGCTGCTCTGCAACAATTTTTTCGAGGATTTTCGAAATAAAGGGAAGGTGAGACACCGGTCGGTAGTTCACCATGAGGTCAGGATCGAGGTTAGGTCTTTTAAGGAGAGGATGAATAACCGCTTTTTTGAATGCTAGGGGAACAGTGCCCGAGGAAAGTGATAAGTTTACAATATTTAGCACTGATGGACCTAATAATACAAAAAGCTCCTTGATAAGTTTCCCAGGAAGTGGGTCAAGTAAACATGTTGTTTGTTTTATTCCATTTACACGTTGTAACAATTCTTCTAATGTTATTTCATCAAAAAGAGAGAAACTATTTTGGATATTTGCAGTATCCGCCGTATATGCAGACGTATCTGTGTTTATATAACCCAGTTGTAACTGAGACGCATTGTCTTAAATCTCCTTTCTAATAATAATAATCGTGCGCCATTTGCGTTCCAGCTTTCTACATAATAATTTCTGAGCTCTAGTTTCTTCAGTAAACCATGGCGTACGCCTTTTTGGAGCCTTTTTTAACTTCAGCGGTGCTATACTCTCAATGGTTTTGCGCAGGGCGTTGTTAAAGTTGTTAGTGAGGTTATCAATAGAGCCCACATACTTTGGGAATGGTGCCATTACCGAGGGCAGTAGGCCAGCAAGAGTCGTCGTTGTGGCAGCATTAATATTGCGGCTGCTATAGCAGTTATTATTAGTATTATCCTGCCGAACATGAGTCTGAACTTCGAATTTTATAAGGTAATGATCGGACATTACTTTAGTACACGGGAGTATCATAACTTTGGAAACGGTGATACCTCTGACAAGCACTAGGTCTATGGTATTACCACTGCGATGCGTCGGTTAATTTATAATTTGTGTAAGACCGCAGCTATAAATTATAGTCTGGAGCGCCACGCACGGTGGGTCCAATGGGGTATTCATATGGATACTAAAGTCCCCCATTATAATTATATTATCGGCGTGCGTCACTAGATCAGCAACAAAATCTGAGAATTCACTGATAAAGTCCGAATAGGACCCTGGGGGGCGGTAGATAACAGCCAGGCACAGAGGCAGCGGTGTGGCAGACTTCATAGAAAGCACCTCAAACGATTTATATTTATTATTTAAGTTAGGACTAAAGTTAAAGTTTTCGTTGTATATTAGTGCGATCCCCCCTCCCCTTTTAAGGGGACGGGCAATATGCGCATTCGTATAGTTAGGAGGAGATGTCGGTTTTTGATACAGTGCCGTCTGAGGGATCGATGGTCAACATTCAATGTTGGTTTCCAGCCATGCCGCTTACGTGGAGTGATTTCTCCATATTCTCTGAACCTTTTGATGATATTATGGATCGTAGATGTTGAAATCCCTAAATTTCTTGCAACTGCCCTTTGAGAAACGTTGTTCTTCAACTGTTTGACTATTAGCTCACGCAGGGGTGTACCTTGCCCTATCCTTTCTTGTGAAGGACTGAGCATTTTTTGGGAAGCTGTTTTTATACCCAATCATGGCACCCACCTGTTCCCAATTAGCCTGCACATCTGTGGGATGTTCCAAATAAGTGTTTGATGAGCATTCCTAAACTTTTTCAGTATTTATTGCCACCTTTCCCAACTTCTTTGTCACGTGTTGCTGGCAGAAAATTCTAAAGTTAATAATTATTTGCAAAAAAATTTTTTTTTATCAGTTTGAACATCAAATATGTTGTCTTTGTAGCATATTCAACTAAATATGAGTTGAAAATGATTTGCAAATCATTGTATTCTGTTTATATTTCCATCTGACACAATTTCCCAACTCATATGGAAACAGGGTTTGAATTACAACTAAGTACTGCTGGTACATAATGGACCACAACTGAGGAACTCATATTTATGGCGGCCATCTCGTGAGTGCTTACATTTTTAAACCATGTTAGATATATTTTTATGATACTTTTGTATGTTTTTAGCTTTTACAGCGGTAATCAAAAGTCTACATACACTTGTAAAGAACATCATGTCATGGCTGTCTTGAGTTTCCAATCATTTCTACAACTCTTATTTTTTTGTGATGTAGTGACTGGAGCACATACTTGTTCCTCACAAAAATACATTCATGAAGTTTGTTTCTTCTATTAATTTATTATGGCTCTACTGGAAATGTGAGGGTCAAAAGTATACATACAGCAATGTTAATATTTGCTTAGATGTCCCTTGGCAAGTTTCACTGCAATAAGGCGCTTTTGGTAGCCACCCACAAGCTTCTGCTTACATTTCTGACCACAAAATCGGTGCAGTTCAGCTAAATGTGTTGCTTTTCTGACATGGACTTGTTTCTTCAGCATTGTCCACACTTTTAAGTCAGGACTGTCACGATGGGGGGGTTCACAGCTTGCTGCGGGGTCGTTCTCTCAGGAAGGCAGACAGACTACTCGGGACATGGCATTTAGGTAAAAACATGATTTAATTTGAACTAAAAAACGGTACGGACAAAAAGTGCTCACAGCGGAGGCACAACTTGGCTAAGGAACAAAACTAACACAAACAGACCATGAACATAAATCAAACAACACTTACTATGGCTTGACCACTTAATTAGAGCAGCATGGACTTTGGCATGAAAAAACTGGCATGGACAGAGTATGAAAAGAAAACAATGATGCCAGCCCAACTGACTGGCAATTGCAGGCTTAAATAATGCCTCTGATTAGTGCTCGGGTAGCAGGTGAGCGGCCGAACACGAATCAGAGACTGGTGAACGTAATTTGCAACCATGGCAACAAAACAAGGGAGTGGAAAAAAAACAGGAACTTAAAGAGTCCAAAGGTCAACAGAACATAGCCAAACAAGACATGATCAAAAGACATGACAAGGACTTTGGGAAGGCCATTCTAAAATCTTCATTCTAGCCTGATTTAGCCAATCCTTTACCACTTTTGACGAGTGTTCGGGCTCATTGTCCTGTCGGAACACCCAACCGCACCCAAGACCCAACCTCCGGGCTGATGATTTTAGCTTGTCCCGAAGAATTTGGAGATAATCCTCCTTTTTTATTGTCCCATTTACTCTCTGTAAAGCACCAGTTCCATTGGCAGCAAAAACAGGCCCAGAGCACAATACTACCACCCCAATGCTTGACAGTAGGATGGGATTAAAGGCCTCACCTTTTCTCTTCCATACATATGTCTGGGTATTGTGGCCAAACAGTTCAATTTTTGTTTAAGTGTATGTAAAGTTTTGAGCATGGCTGTATGTATTTCGTGGAAGGCTCTCCCTGATCACCTGAGGGCACCGCAGACTGTGGATATTTTGTTTTGTCCAGCTTCTCAGGCAAATCATATAGTTGATGTAGATGCCCATATCGGCTGTTCAGATTTAATTTACAAAAGATAAGTGTAGAATACTTCTCTTGTTGCCATATTTGTATTTGACTTTATTTGGTGCTGCCGGGCCAGAGCAGGAGGGGATAGAAAGAGAAAAAAAAGGAAGACAGAGGAGGAAATTGTGGGGACAAGAGAGGGATTAGACAGAGAGACAAAAACAACAACAGCAAACACAACAACAACAATATATGTTTTTAAATAAGGCTTAAAACCACTTTTTTTTTTTAAAAAGCCTTTTTTTTTTTAGATATATGCCTACTGGTTGTAGCTTTTAGGCTGTTCTAGTTTTTATTTGTATTCATATTTATTTATTTGTGTTCACTGCGGTGAGGTGGTGAGTTGTCCAGGGTGTACCCCGCCTTCCGCCCGATTGTAACTGAGATAGACCCCAGCGCCCCCCGCGACCCCAAAGGGGAATAAGCGGTAGGCAAATGGATGGATATTTGCATTCATTTATTTTAATACACTGTAGTACTTTGAGGTTGTTTGCTCTATATAAAGTGCTTTTTACAAAAAACATCTATTATTATTATTATTATTATTATTATTATTATTCTACATACTCTGCAGCGTCCATGGAGGTTGTAACAGAGCATGAAGGAAACAGGATTGTGAGGATTATCCTCATAATGGGCCATCAAAACGGGGTTGGCCTTAATTGCTCCCTTTTGACTCCGGCTCCCCCAGGGTCACTTTTTATGAAGACAGAATGGTAAAGTAGCGAGAATAACAAGCGTGAGTGTGTTCTCTCTGGAAGCTCTCACTTGCCAGTGTGGCCAAGAGAGGAAGAGAACGTCCTGCCCCTCTTCATCACATCCCCACCTCCGTCCTCTGTGGCCATGTCGTCTCTGCTGAGGGAGGAGATGCAACGGGTTTTGTTCAGACCTGCAAGGCAAAGTCTGGTGGAATTTATCGAGATCGAGGAGCCGGAGCTGGGGAGACATTTCCTCTGCGTGTCGGGTAAGAAACTTCCTTGCTGCCGCCAGTTGGAAAAGTCTTGCTCCTTTCAGTCTAAAAGTTGCTGAAAACCCCCCACTCGGCTAGGAACCAAAGTGTCTTGTCACATTTCCGCAGTTGGCAAAAACCGCCAGGTGCAGTTGTGCATTGTGCGATGCCAGATAACACAGACCCCCACTAACTCGGGGGCCAAGAGGGGTCTCCACACCAAACGTTCCAGCATTCAGGAGTGCTACAGGAGGACCGAGACCTGGTCCCTGCAAGACCTGACTCTGGTGGACGGACGCGACCCTGATGTGGTGAGTTCTTCATCTCGTATCTGTCCACGCAGCCTGGAAGGACACGTACTCTATATAATGTAGTAGCAGATACCTTCCTATCCGTACGTAATGTGTACAATATACACACTGCAAGTATATATATATCATGTAAACAAATGCCATGGGTGGATCTACACCTGACATCAACTGTAATGATACCAAGTACAGGAGCGTATCTAGTTGATACTACTATGATTACATCAATATTATTTAGCATCACAAAATCTTATTTTGTTTTGTTTTGTTTTTATTCAAATTACATTTATAAGGTCAGTAAATATGTCCCTTGACACATGAGGACTTAAAATACGACCAATGTATGATCCTGTAACTACTTGGTATCAGATCTATACCTATAAATGTGTGGTATCATCCAAAACTAATGTCAAGTATCAAAGAGAAGAAGAATAAGTGATTATTACATTTTAACAGAAGAGTAGATAGAACATGTTAAAAGAGAAAATAAGCAGATATTAACAGTAAATGAACAAGTAGATTAATAATCATTTTTTTCCGTTTGTCCCTCATAATGTGTACAAAATAATAGGTGTATAAATGACACAATATGTTACTGCATACGTCAGCAGACTAATTAGGAGTCTTTGTTTGTTTACTTACTACTAAAAGACAGGTTGTTTAGTATGTTCAACATTTTATTTAAGGACTAAATGACAATAATAAACATATGTTTCATGTACACTAAGATTTTTTTGTTCAAATAAAGACAATAATTAAACTGTTGGTGGTCCCCTCTATTTAGAAAAGTATTGAAAAGTATCGAAATACATTTTGTTAAAAATTGGTTTTGGGACAACACTAATGCATATGTATGTGCATACATATATGTATGTGTACAGTATATGTATATGCATTTTGTATATATATACATATATATATATATACATATATATATGCATACTTATATGTATAAGCATTCGTGTATATATATATATATATATATATATATATATATATATATATATACACGAATGCTTATACATATAAGTATGCATATATATGTATATGTACAGTATATGTATATGCATTCATATATGTATATGTATGTGTATATATATATATATATATTTTTTTTTTTATATATATATATGTGTGCATTCGTATATGCATGTGTACAGTATATGTATATGAATATGCGTATGTATACGTATAAGTATATGTATATGCATTTATATAGGGACAGTATATGTATATGCATTCGTATATGTATATATATGTATATGTGTATGTACACTATATGTATATGAATATACATAAGTAAATGTATATGTATACATATATGTATACGTATATGTATGTGTATGTATATGTACTGTATATGTTTATGTATATCTATATATACTGTTTGTTTTATACTAGTTTGACGACCCGTGCTTTATGTCATCCAGCAGCTATAAAATGATAAAATAATATTGCTGAAGAGTGTATGATTTACACAGTACATGAAGACAAAGATGCTAAATGCTGCTTATTTTACTCACTTTGGAGGCAATCTTGATGGATCAGGTTTGTGCTATCGAGTGTTTTCATAGCTGCAGACCTACATCAGCTCCTAAATGATGCCCACTCCACCCATAGCTGCTGACCTACATCAGGTCCTAAATGATGCCCACTCCACTCATAGCTGCAGACCTACATCAGGTCCTAAATGATGCCCACTCCACCCGTAGCTGCGGACCTACATCAGGTCCTAAATGATGCCCACTCCACTCATAGCTGCAGACCTACATCAGCTCCTACATGATGCCCACTCCACCCTTAGCTGATGAGCTACATCAGGTCTTAAATGATGCCCACTTCACCCACAGCTGCAGACCTACATTAGGTCCTAAATGATGCCCACTCCACCCGTAGCTGCAGACCTACATCAGGTCCTAAATGATGCCCACTCCACCCATAGCTAAAGACCTACATCAGGTCTTAAATGATGCCCACTTCACCCACAGCTGCAGACCTACATCAGCTCCTAAATGATGCCAACTCCACCCATAGCTGCAGACCTACATCAGGTCCTAAATGATGCCCACTCCACCCATGGCTGCAGACCTACATCAGATCTTCAATGATGCCCACTACACCCACAGCTGCAGACCTACATCAGCTCCTGAATGATGCCCACTCCACCCATAGCTGCAGACCTACATCAGGTCCTAAATGATACCCACTCCACCCATAGCTGCAGACCTACATCAGGTCCTAAATGAGGCCCACTCCACCCATAGCTAAAGACCTACATCAGGTCTTAAATGATGCCCACTCCACCCACAGCTGTAGACCTACATCAGCTCCTAAATGATGCCCACTCCACCCATAGCTGCAGACTTACATCAGATCCTAAATGATGCCCACACCACACATAGCTGCAGAACTACATCAGATCCTAATTGATGCCCACTCCACCCATAGCTGCAGACCTACATCAGGTCTTAAATGATGCCCACTCCACCCACAGCTGCAGACCTACATCAGGTCCTCAATTATGCCCACTCCACCCATAGCTGCAGACCTACATCAGCTCCTAAATGATGCCCACTCCACCCATAGCTGCAGACCTACATCAGGTCCTAAATGATGCCCACTCCCCCCGTAGCTGCAGACCTACAGCAGGTCTTAAATGATGCCCACTCCACCCACAGCTGCAGACCTACATCAGGTCCTAAATTATGCCCACTCCACCCGTAACTGCAGACCTACATCAGCTCCCAAATGATGCCCACTCCACCCGTAGCTGCAGTCCTACATCAGGTCGTAAATTATGCCCACTCCACCCGTAGCAGCAGACCTACAGCAGGTCTTAAATGATGCCCACCCCACCCATAGCTGCAGATCTACATCAGCTCCTAAATGACGCCCACTCCACCCTTAGCTGCAGACCTACATCAGGTCCTAAATGATGCTCACTCCACCCGATAGCTGCAGACCTACATCAGGTCCTAAATGATGCCCACCCCACCCGTAGCTGCAGACCTACATCAGGTCCTAAATGATGTCCATTCCACCCGTGGCTGCAGACCTACATCAGGTCCTAAATGATGCCAACTCCACCCATAGCTGCAGACCTACATCAGGTCCTAAATGATGCCCACTCCACCCATAGCTGCAGACATACATCAGGTCCTAAATGATGCCCACTCCACCCAGAGCTGCAGACCTACATCAGGTCCAAAATGATGCCCACTCCACCCATAGCTGCAGACCTACATCAGGTCCTAAATGATGCCCACTCCACCCATAGCTGCAGTCCTACATCAGGTCCTAAATGATCCCCACTCCGCCCGTAGCTGCAGACCTACAGCAGGTCTTAAATGATGCCCACTCCACCCATAGCTGCAGACCTACATCAGGTCTTAAATGATGCCTACTCCACCCACAGCTGCAGACCTATATTAGGTCCGAAATGATGCCCACTCCACCCATAGCTGCAGACCTACATCAGGTCTTAAATGATGCCCACTCCACCCACAGCTGCAGACCTACATCAGCTCCTAAATGAGGCCTACTCCACCCATAGCTGCAGACCTACATCAGGTCCTAAATGATGCCCACTCCGCCTGTAGCTGCAGACCCACAGCAGGTATTAAATGATGCCCACTCCACCCATAGCTGCAGACCTACATCAGGTCCTAAATGATGCCCACTCCACCGG
>NC_084611.1:48605317-48755317 GCF_033978795.1 Nerophis ophidion | reverse complement strand
GACTCGGACTTGGAGGTGCTGATTCTCATTCCGGTCGCTTCACACTCGGCTGCAAACCGATCCAGTGAGAGCTGAAGATCCCGGTCAGATGAAGCCATCAGGACCACATCATCTGCAAAAAGCATAGACCTAATCCTGCGGTCACCAAACCGGAACCCCTCAACGCCTAGACTGCGCCTAGAAATTCTGTCCATAAAAGTTATGAACAGAATCGGTGACAAAGGACAGCCTTGGCGGAGTCCAACCCTCACTGGAAATGTGTTCGACTTACTGCCGGCAATGCGGACCAAGCTCTGGCACTGATCGTACAGGGAGCGGACCGCCACAATAAGACAGTCCGATACTCCATACTCTCTGAGCACTCCCCACAGGACTTCCCGAGGGACACGGTCGAATGCCTTCTCCAAGTCCACAAAGCACATGTAGACTGGTTGGGCAAACTCCTATGCACCCTCAAGAACCCTGCCGAGAGTATAGAGCTGGTCCACAGTTCCACGACCAGGACGAAAACCACACTGTTCCTCCTGAATCCGAGGTTCGACTATCCGGCGTAGCCTCCTCTCCAGTACACCTGAATAAACCTTACCGGGAAGGCTGAGGAGTGTGATCCCACGATAGTTGGAACCCACCCTCCGGTCCCCCTTCTTAAAGAGAGGAACCACCACCCCGGTCTGCCAATCCAGAGGTACCGCCCCCGATGTCCACGCGATGCTGCAGAGTCTTGTCAACCAAGACAGCCCCACAGCATCCAGAGCCTTAAGGAACTCCAGGCGGATCTCGTCCACCCCCGGGGCCTTGCCACCGAGGAGCTTTTTAACTACCTCAGCGACCTCAGCCCCAGAAATAGGAGAGTCCACCACAGATTCCCCAGGCACTGATTCCTCATAGGAAGACGTGTTGGTGGGATTGAGGAGGTCTTCGAAGTATTCCTTCCACCTATCCACAACATCCGCAGTTGAGGTCAGCAGAACACCATCCGCACCATACACGGTCTTGATAGTGCACTGCTTCCCCTTCCTGAGGCGGCGGGCGGTGGTCCGGAATCGCTTCGAAGCCGTCCGGAAGTCGTTTTCCATGGCTTCCGCGAACTCCTCCCATGTCCGAGTTTTTGCCTCAGCGACCGCTGAAGCCGCACACCGCTTGGCCTGTCGGTACCTGTCCACTGCCTCCGGAGTTCTATGAGCCAAAAGGACCCGATAGGACTCCTTCTTCAGCTTGACGGCATCCCTCACCGCTGGTGTCCACCAAGGGGTTTTAGGATTGCCGCCCCGACAGGCACCAACTACCTTGCGGCCACAGCTCCGATCAGCCGCTTCGACAATAGAAGTGCGGAACATGGTCCACTCGGACTCAATGTCCAGCACCTCCCTCGTGACATGTTCGAAGTTCTTCCGGAGGTGGGAATTGAAACTTTCTCTGACAGGAGACTCTGCCAGACGTTCCCAGCAGACCCTCACAATGCGTTTGGGTCTGCCAGGTCGGTCCGGCATCCTCCCCCACCATCGCAGCCAACTCACCACCAGGTGGTGGTCGGTAGAAAGCTCCGCCCCTCTCTTCACTCGAGTGTCCAAAACATAAGGCCGCAAATCCGATGACACAACTACAAAGTCGATCATGGAACTGCGGCCTAGGGTGTCCTGGTGCCAAGTGCACATATGGACACCCTTATGTTTGAACATGGTGTTTGTAAGGGACAAATTGTGACGAGCACAAAAGTCTAATAACAAAACACCACTCTGGTTCAGATCCGGGCGGCCATTCTTCCCAATCACGCCTCTCCAGGTTTCACTGTCGTTGCCAACATGAGCGTTGAAGTCCCCCAGTAGGACAAGGGAATCACCCGGGGGAGCACTTTCTAGTACTCCCTCGAGTGTACCCAAAAAGGGTGGGTACTCTGAACTGCCGTTTGGTGCGTAAGCACAAACAACAGTCAGGACCCGTCCCCCCACCTGAAGGCGGAGGGAGGCTACCCTTTCGTCCACTGGGTTGAACTCCAACATGCAGGCTTTAAGCCGGGGAGCAACCGGAATTGCCACCCCAGCCCGTCGGTTCTCACTGTCGGCAACGCCAGAGTGGAAGAGGGTCCAGTCCCTCTCGAGAGAAGTGGTTCCAGAGCCCTTGCTGTGCGTCGAAGTGAGTCCGACTATATCCATCCGGAACTTCTCGACTTCGCGCACTAGCTCAGGCTCTTTCCCCCCAGTGAGGTGACGTTCCACGTCCCAAGAGCTAGCTTCTGTAGCCGAGGATCAGACCGCCAAGTGCCCTGCCTTCGGCTGCTGCCCAGCTCACATTGCACCCGACCTCTATGGCCCCTGCTATGGGTGGTGAGCCCATTGGAGGGGTGACCCACGTTACCTCTTCGGACTGTGCCCGGCCGGGCCCCATGGGAACAGGCCCGGCCACCAGGCGCTCACCATCGTGCCCCACCTCCGGGCCTGGCTCCAGAGGGGGGCCCCGGTGACCCGCGTCCGGGCGAGGGAAATCTGGGTCCATGTTTTATCTTCTTCATAGAGGTCTTCGAACTGCTCTTTGTCTGATCCCTCACCTAGAACCTGTTTGCCTTGGGAGACCCTACCAGGGGGCATAAACCCCCCGGACAACATAGCTCCTAGGATTGGGACACGTAAACTCCTCTACCACGATAAGCTGGCAGCTCGGAGAGGAGAGTGGGTATATATATATATATATTTATAGAATATATATATATATATGTGTGTATGTATACATATATATATGTATACATATGTGGGTATATATATATATATTTATAGAATATATATATATATATATATATATATATATATATATATATATATATATGTGTGTGTATGTATACATATAATCAATATTATTCATATAGAATGAATGTAATTTTATATTAAGATTATGTGATAGTTTGACTCCAACCTTGTTTGCTTGTGTGACAAACTTCTTAAAGTTTTGTAATCAATTAGAAATATCAAGCAGTTAAAATGCGCCAAACATGATAAGTGTGGAGAGTGTTTTTTTTTTATACCCACAAAGTTCAGTGAGCAGGTTGTGTTGTGCCTGACCATGTGTGTTGACTTTCTGTGTTGGGTTTTTTTGCACCATGAGTGGGAAAGTTTGTTTGGATTGGGTCTTTTAATAAATGCTGATTGCACAGACCCTGGTTTACCAAACTTTTCCAGAAGATGGCGGCAAAGTTGCAGCAATCTTATTGTCAGATATGTCAAATTAAGATGGAGGTGCCTAGCGGGTCACACTGGACCCGCTGGTGGGCTTTAGTTTGGACACCCCTGCCTTACAGCTGCCCTCTCTTTTGACGAATGTTAAAGGTCTCGGGGACGCAAAATAATCCGTCATTAAAGTGTTGAAAATGTGTCATATATTATTTATTTTACTTTTAATGCTTAAATATTTAAAGATAACCTTTAGATCAGGGGTGGGCATTACGTCGATCGCGATCGACTGGTCGATCTCGGAGGGTGTGTCAGTCGACCACAAGCCAGGCATTAAAAAATATACATAAAAATGAGCAATCATCAATCATACCAAGACTTCACTTTCGTCAGTTGTTTGACATTCTCGGCACCCGAGGATCTTGTGAGATGACGCTGGCTGCTGCAAGCTCATATTTAAGAAAAAAATCACTAACATGGCGGACGCAGAGAAACACATTTTATTTCTAGAGACTCCGTACCTACTGTCAAAACTCTAAAGACCGACTGCACAGTTCCTGTCTTCACCATAAAAGACCTGTTTCATCCTGCCTGTGCTAACAAAATAAGAGTCTCAGAAAGCTAGCGTGCACAAGCTAGCAGGCTACGGAGTTTGATGCCAATGTATTTCTCCCCCGCCCTCAGCGACCGCTTTCTCACTTGCTTGCCCACCCGCACACTCACTGATGTCACTCACCTGCTGCCAGACATTAAAGGGCCACACACATACGCTACTCTCATAACAAAGTGTTTAAAAACGAGTATGAAAGTTGGACAAATGAGATGCCAAATCCAACCACTTTCATGTGGTATTGGACAGAAAGGAGGACTTTTTTTTCCCTCCATTTGAAAATGCGGACGTTATCAGCACCACTGTCTAATTCCAATCAATGCAAGTCATCAGAATCAAATACACCAACTTATATTCTTGTCTTCATGAAAGAAAGGAATCTATGTGTGTTAAACATGCTTGTATTATCATTAAACACCATTAACTTGTTAACAAAAATGTCTCTTTAATAAATAAATAAATATAAATTATAAATAGGAAAGAGGTAGATCTCCTCGACTTGGTCAATTGAAAAGTAGCTCACCTGCAGAAAAAGTGTGAGCGCCCCTGCTTTAGATTGATATGTTTTTATCTTGTATGCCCTGTTAGTCAAAACCCCTCTTTTTGAATAGGAAAAACACCAAATATGCTATATTTTCCGCCCCAAAAATGTTCAATGTGGAATATTTGCCGTGAAGTAATAGGAGCCTTAAATGGAAAAATAATTCACAACAACATTGCTTTTGGTTCTTTATTCTTTTTTCTTTTTTTTAGCAATGCAAGTTTTAAAACAGTCGGACTAAATGTGGGGAATCCAAAATGTCCACACTCTTAGAATGTTTTTATTTTCAAGACTTAAATCTTTGGGTCAACTTCAGATCTATGAGTTGATTCTGATTTTTTTTTTTATTGTGCTTTTGAGCAGTGACAGTTATGGTGTTATTGGAGTCAACTTTGCCATTTATCCCCCTTACATTTGACATGTTAGCTTTTTTAAAGTTATAAAGTAGTCAGGCACACACTAGGTGTGGTGAAATAATCTCTGCATTGGGGGAGGGGATTTGAACTCACGACCCACCCATCTCAGGGGATCTACCTCATTTATATATATCATTTATATTATTTATTTATGAAAGAGACATTTTTGACATTTATGAAAGAGACATTTTTGTAAACATGTTAAATGTGTTTAATGATAATACAAGCATGTGTAACACATATAGATGTCTTTCTTTCACGAAGACAAGAATATAAGTTGGTGTATTACCTGATTCTGATGACTTGCATTGATTGGAATCAGACAGTAATGATGATAACGCCCACATTTTCAAATGGAGGAGAAAAAAAGTTGTCCTTTCTGTACAATACCACATGAAAGTGGTTGTTTTTTGGCATCTAATTCATCCAGCTTCCATACACTTTAAAAGAAAAACATTGGCGGCAAATTCCGTAGCTTGCTTGATCGACATTCACAGCACCAGAGGGTCTTGTGAGATGACGCTGGCTGCTGCCAGTTCATTATTATGAAAAAATGACAGAGAGGAAGGCGAGAAACACTTTTTATTTCAACAGACTTTCGTGCCGTCCCTTCCGTCAAAACTCTTAAGGCCGACTGCACATTTCCTATCTTCACAATAAAAGCCCTGCTTCATGCTGCCTGCGCTAACAAAATAAGAGTCTCGGAAAGCTGGCCTGCACAAGTGATGTGCACGCCAGCTTTCTGAGGGATCACTTGTGCACGCCAGTTTTCCAAAGCTCTGTATTTAGTCAGCGCAGGCAGCATGAAGCAGGGCTTTTATTGTGAAGATAGGAAATGTGCAGTCGGCCTTTAAAGTTTTGACGGAAGGTACGGCGCGAGAGTCTGTTGAAATAAAAAGTGTTTCTCGCCTTCCTCTCGGTCATTTTTAATAATAATGATCTTGCAGCAGCCAGCGTCATCTAACAAGACCCTCCGGTACCGTGAATGTCATTTAAGTGACGTCTTGGTGAAGATTGATGATCACTAATTTTTAGTTCTATTTTTTTTAAAAGCCTGGCTGGAGATCGACTGACACACCCCCCGCGGTCGACTGGTAGCTCGCGAT
Organism: Nerophis ophidion; assembly: GCF_033978795.1. Taxonomy (NCBI): domain Eukaryota; kingdom Metazoa; phylum Chordata; class Actinopteri; order Syngnathiformes; family Syngnathidae; genus Nerophis; species Nerophis ophidion. The sequence goes on along the minus strand of NC_084611.1, from coordinate 48,749,483 downwards.
CGACGTAATGGGCACCCCTGCTCTACACCATTACGAACATCAGCAGGGACACACCCTTGCAGAAAAAAGTAAAATGTGCTGCATGCTTTAAAGTGGAAACAAGTAGCTCCACCTGGTGGACAAATATAGAAATGATTACTGACTCAAAGTCCGTAGTCCAAGGTGAAATATCAGTATTGTGTTAGCAGGATAGCATCAGTCCATGTTAAGATAAATGTTAAAGAAAACAACTGAAAAAACATTTTCAGTTGTTAAAAGTTTTGAGAAACATGAAGGATTTTAAGTAAAAAACGCATGGAAACGGATTCCTGTTAGAAGGGTCGAGAAAGAAGTAAGTAATGTTTTTTTTTCAATTACAATGCATTGCTTTCAATGGGAAATTGGCCCGCACAAATATGGCCGCCACGCGACTGCCACACCGCGCTGATGTACCCGTGGATCAAAGACTCGTGTTTCTACTGGCTTTTTCTCCGTCAAATCACTTTATTATCACTGGGATGAAATGACATAATCTGGATTTACATCTCGCAAACATTAAAACAACCGCATACAAATTCGGAGAGTTTGTGTTACATTTCTTTTTAATTCTTGTTTTAATTTTTTTTATTTTATAAACCTTTATTTATAAATTGCAACATTTACAAACAATTGAGAAATAATAATAATCAAAATTAGTACAAAAACAGCGCCAGGGGGTTGTAAACTCAATAAAGTAACTAAAATAGAATGCAATATATACATATATATATATATATATATATATATACATATATATATTTTAATATCGCGCTTTTCTATCATTAGATACTCAAAGCGCTCACGGAGAAGTGTGAACCCATCATTCATTCACACCTATATTTATATATATGTATATATACTGTATATATATATGTATATATATATATATATATAAACATGTATATACACATATATAGACTCAGCACACACACACACACACACATATATATATATATATATATATATATGTGTTTGTGTGTGTTGAGTCTATATATGTGTATATACATGTTTATATATATATATATATATATATATATCCATCCATCCATCCATTCTCTACCGCTTATTCCCTTTCGGGGTTGCGGGGGGCGCTGGCGCCTATCTCAGCTACAATCGGGCGGAAGGCAGGGTACACCCTGGACAAGTCGCCACCTCCCACTTCCAAAGACATGCACCTGGGGATATATATATATATATATATATATATATATATATATATATATATATATATTTATAGAAGACAGCGTCATCGTTTTCACAGCTTTTTGGTAGTTAGAGGTATAGAGTGTTTTAACGTAGATTTCTACGTTCTACTTCTTGTTTTAAAGGCACAAAAAAAACAGGTCGGGTATTGAGAAACTTATATTAATGAATATAAAATGAGGTGTTTCTTTTCCATCCTGTGGAGGGCGCCATCCAAAAAAAACCTAACAAAAAAACGCGAATGTTCTTAGTTGCCCTGAGATATGCCTGATTACAACTCCGTAATGAATCAAACCAGTTACCATTTTCCCCTAAACAATATACTATAAAATATATTATTCTGTGGGTGATTACGTTCACGGATATGACTTGTCTTGTCCTGAAACTTTAAAGTCTTTGTACTTTTACCGGCGCAGACCGGGGCGCCCGTGGCTCAAGTCCTACCGCCAAAATTCGAGTCAGAAAGAAGAGTGGCGGGCGGCGTCTTTGCTTGTAAACACGTCCTTCCTCTCTCAAGCTGCGTGTTCGCTTGTAAACACGTCCTTCCTCTCTTCAACCGCCTTGAACACCTTTAAAAAAAGTCAACTGAAAGGACGAGGACCGAGGGACGGCTTTGAAATGCACATTAAGTCCATCATCATCGAGGGTTTCAAATCCTACGCGCACCGGACTGAGATCAACGGCTTCGACCCGCTCTTCAACGCCATCACTGGACTGAACGGCAGCGGCAAGTCGAACATTCTGGACTCCATATGTTTCCTCCTGGGCATCACCAACCTCTCTCACGTGAGTGTCCTTCTATTACCTACCTCTCCCGCGTGACTGCCACTGGCGGGAATGTTTAAAAAAATGACGTGTGTGTGCTCTTAAACTCGCGGGCAGGTTCGCGCCTCCAACCTACAGGACCTGGTCTACAAGAACGGACAGGGCGGCATCACCAAGGCGACCGTGTCCATCACCTTTGACAACTCCAACAAGAGCCAGAGTCCTTTGGGCTTTGAGACGCACGACGAGATCACAGTCACCAGACAGGTGGGGGAAAACACGCCAAAAAAAAAAAAAAACTCGGCGAAGGTGAAATGTCAGTCTGAATATAGAATGCAAAATGAGCCTTCATAGTGTCTAAACCAGGGGTCACCAACCTTTTTGAAACCAAGAGCTACTTCTTGGGTACTGATTAATGCGAATGGCTACCAGTTTGATACATACTTAAATAAATGGCCAGAAATAGCCAATTTGCTCAATTTATCTTTAATAAATAAATCTATACATACCGTATTTCCTCTAATTGCCAAAGGGATTTTAGTATGTGCCTGCCTTGAATTACTGCCGGGTCAAACTCGCTTCCCAAAATAATTAGCGAATGCGTAGTATTACCGCCTGGTCAAACTAGTGACGTCACGAGTGACACTTCCCCTGTCATCATTTTCAAAATGGAGGAGGCTGATTTCAATACCAGTAATTTGAAATCGCATAAAGGGAAGAGGATTAAAGCTATTCAGTAGGATTTAAGGTCCAACCATACATCACACTCATTTTTTACAGCATACCTTTGGTAAGTGCCGGAGTGAGAAGAGGTTTTAAAATAATTAGCGCATGCTTACTTTTACCGCATGCCTTTGGTAAGCGCAGGAGTGAGAAGAGTTTTTATATTATTAGCGCCCCGGCGGCAATTCATGGAAATACAGTATATATAAAAAAAAAGGGTATTTCTGTCTGTCATTTCGTATAACATTTTTTTTCCTTTTACGGAAGGTTTTTTGTAGAGAATAAATGATGAAAAAAACACTTAATTGAACGGTTTAAAAGAGGAGAAAACAGGAAAAAAGTGAAAATTATTAAGTTTTAAAACATAGTTTATCTTCAATGTTACTCTTTAAAATTCAACCGAAAAAAAGAAGAGGAAAAACTAGCTAATTTGAATCTTTTTTTAAAAATTAAAAAAATAATTTATGGAACATCATTAGTAATTTTTCCTGATTAAGATACATTTTAGAATGTTGTTGACATGTTTTAAATAGGTTAAAATCCAATCTGCACTTTGTTAGAATATATAACAAATTGGACCAAGCTATATTTCTAACAAAGACAAAGCATTATTTCTTCTAGATTTTCGACAACAAAAATTTTAAAAGAAATTCAAAAGACTTTGAAATAAGATTTAAATTTGATTTTAAAGATTTTCTAGATTTGCCCGAATAATTTTTGGGGATTTTAATCATAATAAGTTTGAAGAAATATTTCACAAATACTCTTCGTCGAAAAAACAAAATGTAAAATGAAGAATTAAATTAAAAATTATTTATTATTCTTTACAATAATAAAAAAAAAAAATTACTTGAACATTGATTTAAATTGTTAGGAAAGGAGAGGAAGGAATTTAAAAGGTAAAAAGGTATATGTGTTTAAAAATCCTAAAATCATTTTTAAGGTTGTATTTTTTCTCAAAAATTGTCTTTCTGAAAGTTATAAATGAATTAATTTATTTAAACAAGTGAAGACTAAGTCTTTAAAATATTTTCTTAGATTTTCAAATTCTATTTGAGTTTTGTCTCTCTTAGAATTAAAAATGTCGAGCAAAGCGAGACCAGCTTACTAGTAAATAAATAAAATTTAAAAAAATAGAGGCAGCTCACTGGTAAGTGCTGCTATTTGAGCTATTTTTAGAACAGGCCAGAGGCGACTCATCTGGTCCTTACGGGCTACCTGGTGCCTGCGGGCACCGCGTTGGTGACCCCTGGTCTAAACATTTTAATTGACATGCAGAGGTTCCCCCAGTTTAATAATTGCTTGTAGTTTTTAAACAAGCTTTGTTCTTCTCCAATAACATCTTGTGGTTCAGTACAACAGTTTGGCCAACACAAATAAACAGGAGTGATACCTCTCACATTAAATACACAATCTTCACAGCCTGCGTTCAACTGGATGAGATGACAAGGCATTAGGGCTGGGCGATATGGCCTTTTTTTAATATTTCGATATTTTTAGGCATGTCACGATACACCATATATATCTGGATATTTTGCCTTAGCCTTGGATGAACACTTGATACATTTAATCACAGCAGTATGATGATTCTATGTGTCTACATTAAAACATTCTTCTTCATACTGCATTAATATATGCTCATTTTAAACTTTCATGCAGAGAAGGAAATCACAACTAAGTCAATTGACCAAAACGGTATTTATTAAACAGCTATTAGCAGATGACTTTTCAAATGATGCTACATCAGAATCACAATCAGACATACTTTATTAATCCCTGAGGGGAAATTAAAATTTTCAGCACAATCCCATTCAAGATCAGACAAACATTACAGGGAGACAGAACAGGATCGCTGAGGGGTCTGCCAACTTCCGGCGCCCCTTACAAAAAAGGTGAGATACAGGTAAACAAGTGGGGGGGAATGGGAGAAGAAAAAAAAAAAAAGATTAAAATAAAATAAAAGAATCGGTCTAAACTTGGGCTTCTGGAGAGGGGATCCAGACTGAGGCCAAGGGGAAAAAAAACAACTGATAGCCATAGTACACAGCCCTCTTACATGTGTGTAAGAGGGAAACATCAAAGAACACAAAGGGTATGAAAGACTTTAAAGCAGCGGAGCTGATGCAACCATCCACTTCTACATAAAGCTATCAATAAAAAGTAAAATAAACATATTAGCAGTAATGCTACTTTTGGTAGCAACGCTTGTGCCCCACATTTGACAAATTAAAGTCTATTTGACATCTTTCCGCTTGAGCCGAACCACCGCCAGATGATGGACTCCCTGCTGTTTTTCTTGGGAATTAATTTTTCCTTCATTCGCTCCTTCTTTCTCTCGTATTACCACCCGCACGGCTCCGCTAGCATCACAGCTAACGTTGCACATGCTGCTACCTCTCTGCTCTGCGAGGGCGTATACGTATGTGACCTATGACGTGACAGTATGTAACGTGTGTAAGTTTGTGCGCTTGCTGTCTGTGAGAAGAAGAGACAGGAAAAAGTGAGAAGACCCTGCAATGTAATGCCTGCAGCTAAAAGCAACTGCGTGAGAACATGTACTCCAATATCACTATATAGTCATTTTCTATATCGCACAGAGACAAATCGCGTATATCGATATATCGCCCAGCCCTACAAAGCATTATAGCTAGTACTGATGTTATCTGAACACTCATACATTTTGCAGGTAAATAAAGCAAATCCCAGTCAACAAAGTAAAGACTTTATAAACAAGTTGTGACAACATTCCCAACACATCGCCTGCTGCACGTTTCCTCTCCTCATTAACTCTCAGCCATACAGCTGATGGACGCTGTATTGAGGAAATAAAAGCAACATGAATGGTTTTCTCCTTCGCTGTATACTTTTAGTGTGGGGACAAGTTTCTTCAATATTGTCCACACCTGTCTCCATCTAAACACAGCAGTGCACTTTTAAACAAACACACAGCGAGAAAATGACTTTAGACCAAGCGCTTGGTTCCCTTTACTCCGAGGGGAAATATCGTCCGCCATGATTATCGAGCCAAATGACGCTAATGCGCATGCGTCTGACTACCTGTTGCCTAAAATGCATTAATAAATTACGTTTTTTTTCGGTAATTAAAAAAAAATAGACTAACTGTCTGGAATTTTATCAAAATTATCATTATACTCTATTGATACATCCCTCGTCCACTAACAAGTAAAAAGTCAAGGGCGGTCACGGCATGTTCCTGCCGTGATGTCGGTCATTTTTTTAGGGCATGATGGCAAATGAGGAGGGCGGTTGCGGCTTTTGCTCCGGTTGCCGTGGCTAAATTTTTTCACGTAAAAACACACATTTTTACGGTGTGATGGCTTTTATTTTGCAGGGCGCCACATGTAGGGGAAACTCTAACATGACTAACTGTCAAAAGTTTTAGTACTTTATGCACAACTTATTCTCAACAAGAAACTAAATGGCAAATTTCGCAAGTGTCTACATTTTGTTAGGCTAACACACCCACACTGCTTAATAACTTGTTGTCTACAAGTGTTCTTAGTTTGCATGTACATCAACACTAAAGATGTCATGTGATGTTTTCTCTGTCTTATGTCTGCTCGTAATGCAGTATATATCTTGTTGTTACTGTTGAAAATAACTGTTCTTCTCAAAGGTTGTCATCGGCGGCCGGAACAAATACCTCATCAATGGCGTCAACGCGAACAACACCAGAGTGCAGGACCTCTTCTGCTCTGTTGGCCTCAATGTCAACAACCCACATTTCCTCATCATGCAGGTCCGTCTTCTGTGTGCTTGTTTAACTTGGTGTCTGTCAACATCGAATAAACTAACATGCAGTTTTTAAACAATCTGCCGTTTTAGGGAAGGATCACCAAAATTCTAAACATGAAGCCACCAGAGGTAACGTCACAACACCTTGGAAGACCTGATGTTTGGACTGCTTCACCGACTCCTCTGTTGTCTTCTTGCAGATCTTGTCCATGATCGAAGAAGCTGCAGGGACCAGGATGTACGAGTGTAAAAAGATTAGTGCCCAGAAGACCATTGAGAAGAAAGAGGCTAAGCTGAAGGAGATTCACACTGTATGGCTCTTCTCATTCTCAATGGACAGTATCCAGAACAAGTGGTCTCATTTTTATTTTGCTTGTTTCTTTAGATTCTTGATGAAGAAATTACACCAACTATGCAGAAACTACAAGAGGTAGGCTAAGTCTGACTTTACTTAAATTAAGTCTTATGCTAAAAATTGCTCTTGTGTATTTAAGGTGCCTGAATATTGCAGCTATGTATGTCACCATAAAAAAATGTCTAATATAAAACATAAGAAAATAATTGATAATATACAACTTTTTCACATGAATATACATATGTATCCTAAAAGGGGGCATGATAATTTTCATTTTACGTTATATATATAATTATACGTATAAATGGTATAACCAGACGAGAGCACATGTATAAAAGCTGCACAAACAAAATAAAAATAGCTTTTCCTGTGATGAGGTGGCAACTTGTCCAGGGTGTACACCGCCTTCCGCCCGAATGCAGCTGAGATAAGCTCCAGCACCCCCAGCGAACCCGAAAGGGACAAGCGGTAGAAAATGGATGGGTGGATGGATTTTCCAAATATTATCCGCACCGGACTATAAGTAGCAGATATATACGTTGTGAAATGAGTTATTTACACAGAAATATTCTGTAAATGTTAATTTACATACCTTAATTGTCTCCAAACGATGTCTGTGACACGGCAGTAAACCGGCTGATCAACGTCAGTCATGGTCATGGACCCACTAGCTGCGCAAGCTCACTCTCCAATCAGCTAGACAGACTCAAGTCCACGGTGACGTTTTGGTGAATTTACTGAGGAATTTGTGAAACTGAAACGATCCAAAAAGACCGCCTTTGTAAGTTAATAGTATTAACACAGACACTCGTAAACGTGTTAGCATATTAGCCAATGCTAACCACGCCAGCTTCATTACATTACGATAGCACGCACAAATATGCATGAAAACACTCCTACAGACACCACACATAGGACGCTTTAGAAAGTAAGAATGGTTTTAGTTATATTGTAAAACTTACAAACGTTGCTCAGAGTGATGAATGCAGAAACCATACAAGTAAAAACGCTATGGACAGCGAGAAGACGAAAAAGCCCTTCTACTACTGGTTGAAAGCTCAGTCTAAACCCTGCAGTGTGCAAACTCGTCCAAAAGATGGAGCAATAGCACAAACAATAACATACCTATTCAGTGTCTTGGCTTGTTTTTTTTTTTTTCAAACTATTTGCCGCAGGGTTCAAAGTGCAGGAGAAAAAGTAGCCGCTAATAGACCACAAGGAAGTGTGTTAGCTCATTAGATTCATCATTGGTCCTTTTTAAATGTGTCCTCCATCTGCCAATGGAAGTTTTAATTGCATCTCTTTGAGTCTTTTTTTTAAGTGAATAGGTGAATAAAACATAGAAAAAGCTTTAATTTGTCGTGTGGAAAAGAAGTCTGACTCATTTCTCTTCTGCAGGAGCGATCGTCATACCTGGAGTACCAAAAGCTGATGCGTGAGATCCAGCATCTGTCGCGCTTGTACGTGGCCTGGTTGTTTGTGTGTGCCGAGGAGACCAAGCTGAAGTCTGCAGAGAACCTGAAGGTGATGCAGGACAACATTGCCAAGATGCAGGCCGCCCTGGCCGAGAACGAAGGCAAAGTGCGGGAGCTCTCCGCCCAGATTGAGCAACTGGAGGCCAAACGAGACCAGGTACACTTACTGTTTGTGTACCATAGTGCTTTGGTGCAGTGGAGGAGACAAGATACTTACCGTTCCAACTGGTAAACTTTGTTATTTTTTGCAAATATTAACTCATTTGGAATTTGATGCCTGTAACGTGTTTCAAAAAAGCTGGCACAAGTGGCAAAAAAGAGTGACAACGTTGAGGAATGCTCCTCAAAGACTTATTTGGAACGTCCCACAGGTGAACAGGCTAATTGGGAAAAGGTGGGTGCCATGATTGGCTATTAAAACAGCTTCCATGAAATGCTCAATCTTCACAAACAAGGACGGGGTGAGGGTCACCACTTTCTCAACAAATGCCAGAGCAAATTGTTCTCAAGCAGCTATTGCAAGGAATTTAGGGATTTCACCATCTACGCTCCGTAATATCATTTAAAGGTTCGGAGAATCAGGAGAAATCACTGCACGTAACGTGACCTTGGATCCTTCAGGCGGTACTGCATCAAAAAGCGACATCGCTGTGTAAAGGATATCACCACATCGGTTCAGGAACACATCAGAAAACCACCGTCAGTAACTACAGTTTGTGGCCATGTCTTTTTAAGTGCAAGTTTAAACTCTACTATGCAAAGCCATAGCCATTTATCAACAACACCCAGAAACTCCGCCGGCTTTGCTGGGCCCAAGCTCATCTATGATGAACTGATGCAAAGTGGAAACGTGTTCTGTGGTCTGATGAGTCCACATTTCAAATCGCTTTTGTAAACTGCGGACGTTGTGTCCTCTGGAACAAAGAGGAAAAGAACCATCTCGATTGTTCTAGGTGCAAAGTGTAAAAGGCAGCATGTGTGATGGTATGGGGGTGTGTTATGTCCCAAGGCATGGGTAACTTACACATCTGTGAAGGCACCATTAATGCTAAAAGGTACATACAGGTTTTGGAGCAACATATGTTGCCATCCAAGCAACGTTATTGTGGACACCCATGCTTATTTCAGCAAGACAATGCCAAGCCACGTGTTACCACAGCGTGGCTTCATAGTAAAAGAGTGTGGGTACTAGACTGGCCTGCCTGTAGTCCAGGCTAAATTATGAGAAGGAAGACTGTTGAACAACTTAAGCTGTACATCAAGTAAGAATGGGAAATAATTCCACTTCAAAAATGTGTCTCCTCAGTTCCCAAACCTTTACTGAGTATTGTTAATAGGAGAGTGCATGTAACACACTGGTAAACATGCCCCTCTGACTACTTTTTTGCAATATGTTGCTGCCATTAAATTCTAAGTTAATGATTATTTGCAAAAAAATATATATGTTTCTCAGTGTGAACATGAAATATCTTGTCTTTTCAGTCTATTCAAATGAATATAAGTTGAAAAGGATTTGCCAATCATCATATTCTCTTTTTATTTACCATTTACACAACGTGACAACTTTGCTGATTATGGGTTTATATATATATATATATATATCTGTGTGTATATGTATGTATGTATGTAATTGGCCATCCCTATACAGGGGTGGTGCCACAAATAATGTCATCAACATGCGTTATGAGGACATTTAAATTTTTTCTATTGCCCATTACCAGCATCATGACAATTAATGTTTGCTAATGTTCAGGAAGTGAATGGAGTATTAAAATCACTGGAGGAAGCACTGGCTGATTTGCAGCGTGTGGATGCCAAAGCTCAGAGTGCCCTGGATGTGAAGAAACAGAACCTAAAAGATGAAACCAAGAAGAGGGAGGATCTTGTCAAGACTATGCAGGAGGTACAAGGACCATGCTCCTCTACATGATGCCCATATCCTTTCTGGGAGTTGATGTTTAGCTCTTCCACCTGTCTTCAGGACAAGAAAGTGCTGGTGGTGAAAGAGAAAGAGGTGTCCAAGTTAACGGAGAAACTTCAGGCCCTAAAGGAGGAAGGCCAGAAGGACGGTGCAGACCTGGAGTCCGCAGAGCAGCATTTTAAAGCCGTGTCTGCTGGCCTGTCTTCCAACGAGGATGGCGAGGAGGCCACCTTGGCCAGCCAGATGATGGCCTGCAAGAATGACATGAGCAAGGCCGACACCGAGGCCAAGCAGGTGAGGACAACGCGGCCTCTTGCCTCCTACCAAGACTTCTTCTAAGCTCCCTTGTGTCCTCCCAGGCCCTCATGACGCTGAAGCACACCCAGGCCGAGCTGAACACCAAGAGGGCCGAGGTGAAGAAGATGGACAGCGGCTACAAGAAAGACAAGGACAGCCTGCAGGCCATCAGGAGCAGCAAGGAAAAAATAGAGGCCGAGCTTGCCAAACTCAAATATGAAGGTACGTAGTGTCTGTTTGAACTTTCATTGTCATGTTGAATGATTGCGTCTTCACCTGAATGCAGACGGGAAGGAGGAGAGTCTCCTGGAGAAGAGAAGACAGCTGTCCAGAGAGGTGGCTCTGCTTAAAGAGACTTATGAGCGCCTGGTATCTCGCTTCCCAAACCTGCGCTTTGACTACAAGTAAGTACATCATCACTTGCTAGGTGGCCCATTTGAAAACACGTAAACATTGTATGGATTCAAAACATTAGGTACACCTGCCAGTCGATTCAAGGAGGGCATAAAAAGCTGTTTTTAGGAGCATTAATGTCAGTTTCATTTGATTTGGAACATGCATATAATACAATGTAATGCATCACATATGTGCACTTCTTTCATGTATGAAGAAGCTGACCTTATTTAATCCTGCCCCTTTTCATACCATTGCAGTTTTATCCCATTCCCTTGTTCTCTGTAACAGAACAGTGAATAAATAAATAATATACCATAGTAAGTTCTAGATGTTCATCATAATTCTTGTTCTGTGTACTTTGTGAACTCTTGTAGTTTGAACAATCTTAAACTGAATCATATTGGTGCTTTGTTTGATTTATTTGCTTCATCCATCCCATCATTTAATTCCACATACTGATTTATTAAAAGTTTTAAGTGTTGTACAAGCATACACATTTTTTAAATTAGATTTTTCTCTAAGGTTATATTTCTCATCTTTTGTTGAGAAGAATTGTTGTATATTCTCGACTAGTAGGTTATACAAACCCGGTTTCCATAGGAGTTGGGAAATTGTTTTAGATGTAAATATTAACGGAATACAATGATTTGCAAATCCTTTTCAACCTATATTCAATTGAATGCACAACTAAGACAACATATTTGATGTCCAAACTCGTAAACTTTTTTTCTTTTGCAAATAATAATTATCTTAGAATTTCATGGCTGCAACACGTGCCAAAGTAGTTGAGAAAAAGCATGTTCACCACTGTGTTACATCCTTTTCTTTTAACAACACTCAATAAACGTTTGGGAACTGAGGAAGCTAATTGTTGAACCTTTGAAAGTTGAATTATTTCCCATTCTTGTTTTATGTAGAGCTTCAATCAATCGTTCAACAGTCCGGGATCTCGGCTGTCGTATTTTACGCTTCATAATGCGCCACACATTTTCCATGGGAGCACGTGCCAAAGTAGTTGGGAAAGGGCATGTTCACCACTGTGTTACATCCTTTTCTTTTAACAACACTCAATAAACGTTTGGGAACTGAGGAGACACATTTTTTAAGCTTTTCAGGTGGAATTCTTTCCCATTCTTGCTTGATGTACAGTTTAAGTTGTTCAATAGTCCGGGGTCTCTATTGTCATATTTTTGGCTTCAAAATTTTCAGTGGGAGACAGGTCTGGACTACAGGCAGGCCGTGTAGTACCCGGACTCTTTTACTATGAAGCCACGCTGTTGTAACACGTGGTGTTGCATTGTCTTGCTGAAATAAGCAGGGGCGTCTATGATAACGTTACTTGAATGGCAATATATGTTTCTCCAAAACTTGTATGTACCTTTCAGCATTAACGGTGCCCTTGCAGATGTGTAAGTTACCCATGCCTTGGGCACTAATACACCCCCATACCATCACAGATGCTGCCTTTTGAACTTTGCGCCTATAACAATCTGGATGGTTCTTTTCTTCTTTGTTCCCGAGGACACAAATTTCCATAGTTTCCAAAAACAATTTGAAATGTGGACCTGTCAGACCACATAACATTTTTCCACTTTGCATCAATCCATCTTAGATGATCTCGGGCCCAGAGAAGCCGGCGGCGTTTCTGGATGTTGTTGACAAATGGCTTTTGCTTTGCATAGCAGAGCTTTAACTTGCACTTACAGATGTAGCGACAAACTTTATTTAGTAACGGTGGTTTTCTCAAATCTTCCTGAGTCCATGTGGTGATATCCTTTAGAGATTGATGTCGGCTTTTGATACAGTGCCGTCTGAGGAATTGAAGGTCACTGTCATTCAATGTTTGTTTACGTTGAGTGATTTCTCCGGATTCTCTGAACCTTTTGATGATATTATGGACCGTAGATGTTGAAATCCCTAAATTTCTTGCAATTGCACTTTGAGAAACGTTGTTCTTAAACTGTCTATTTGCTCACACAGTTGTGGACAAAGGGGTGCATATTTTTTGGGAAGCTGTTTTTATACCCAATCATTGCACCCACCTGTTCCCAATTAGCCTGCACACTTGTGGGATGTTCCAGATAAGTGTTTGATGAGCATTCCTCAACTTTATCAGTATGTATTGCCACCTTTCCCAACTTCTTTGTCACGTGTTGTTGGCATCAAATTCTAAAGTTAATGATTATTTGCAAAAAAATAAATGTTTATCAGTTTGAACATCAAATATGTTGTCTTTGTAGCATATTCAACTGAATATGGGTTGAAAATGATTTGCAAATCATTGTATTCCGTTTATATTTACATCTAACACAATTTCCCAACTCATATGGAAACGGGGTTTGTAGTTGACATCATTTTAGATATTTGCAAAAGCACCAAATCGTTGAATTTCAATATTTGTGATTCAATAAATCAAGTTTTTGTATGTTCTCTTTATCCAACATGATGTATTATTATAGCTGATATTTTTTGTAACACAGTTAGTGAATAATGTGTGCTTTTGTAGTTATTTCCAATATTTCTACACAATAATTCTGATATGTAACACTAGTGAGCAGTAGAGAATATGATGTGAATTTAGGTCCAGAACATATTTTGATTTATTCATTATTGACGTGTTTCATCCTACTTTATGTTGTATATTTTTACATGAGATTTCCTGTTCATTTGATCATCTTTTATTATACCCACAAATGTTATTTGTTACCCTTTCAATGTCTACTCCGTCTATTTGTATTTGTGTTTGACTTTCCCTTCTACTGTTACCAAATATCATTATTTTAGTTTTACTGAAATTCCAAGATAAGTCTGTTTTTGTCAAACCATTTTTTTAATTTGTTCATTTCTTCTGCCATACTGCTGTGATGTTATGCGCATGCCAAGATTAGATTGAAGGTAATACAGTATTTTTCGGACCATAGGGCACACCGGGTTATAAGGCGCACTGTTGATGAGCAGGTCTACTCAGGTCTATTTTCATTAAAGGTGTCATAATGATTTATTTTCTAAAAGTAAAAGACTTCCTTGTGGTCTACATAACATGTGATGGTGCTTATTTGGTCAAAATGTTGCATAGATGATGTCTTACCTATCATCTTCCAAGTCCTTTTCTGACAGTCTCTTCAGGATGCGCCGTTTAGTTACGTGCCTCCACTTCGACAGCGTCTTCTCCCTGTCATCTTTGTTGTACTGGTAGTTTTTTAGCGCTTCCGTAGCGAGACTACTGACAGATGTAAGTTACAACTGTAATCCAATCCAAAGAGATAAAAATCAAATTATGTCTTCCCAGACTATCAGTTGAGCGCCGACGTTGAAGATTTAGTCTTGTTTGGTGAAAAAAAATACATTCTGAGTCCTATACAAGTCTTATAAATATACTCATGAATTAGAAAGTGTCTTTGAATTTGTGACTGATATTTGGTATGTAGTGACACACCTTCTCCGTGCTTCCAGGGATCCTGAACGAGGATGGGACTGCAGCAAGGTAAAGGGTCTGGTGGCGAACCTGATCTCAGTGCACGATGTAACCTATGCCACCGCCCTGGAAGTGGTAGCCGGAGGACGGCTTTATAACATCGTGGTTGACACGGAGGCGAGTGTGCTATTTCTACGCAACTTGTTGCCGTTTTATTGTCATATTGAATTATTTTGTGGCTTGCTAGGTGACTGGTAAAAAGCTGCTGGACAAGGGAGAGCTGCAGCGGCGATACACCATCATTCCCCTGAACAATATCTCCGCGAAGACGCTGACTGACAGAGTTGTCAAGGCTGCCAAGAACCTGGTAAGAAAATATTAACGACCTGGTGTTCGTTTGTTTGCAGGCTTGAGATTTTTCAGTCTACAGTCTTTTTTTAATCTCTGTAAAAATATTCAAAAAAAAGAAATTCCGTTTTTATTTGTTTTTTTCCTACCTACAATGTGTGTTAAAATCTTTGCCATACCTGCCAACAACTACTGTTTTCCCGTGACGAGTACGTTTTTTTATAATCCAGTGGTAAAAACTAAGGTTTCTATTCAAAATGATAAAGTTAAAAATGGAAGTTACATAGCGGAACAACTCCACGGGCAGGGGACAAACTACACATCAATGATGATTGGTTGGTTTTTAACAGGGGTCGGCAACCCACGGCTCTGGAGCCGCCTGCGGCTCTTTAGCGACGCCCCAGTGGCTCTCTGGAGCTTTTTCAAAAATATATGAAAAATGGAAATGATGAGGGGAAAAAAAACTTTTTTGTTTTAATTTGGTTTCTGTAGGAGGACAAACATGACACAAACCTCCCTAATTGCTGTAAAGCACACTGTTTATATTATACATGCTTCACTGATTCGAGTATTTGGCGAGCCCCGCTTTGTCCTACTAATTTTGGTGGTCCTTGAACTCACCGTAGTTTGTTTTACATGTATAACTTTCTCCGACTTTCTAAGACGTGATTTATGCCACTTCTTTTTCTGTCTCATTTTGTCCACAAAACTTATAACGTTGTGCATGAATGCCCAAAGGTG
Organism: Nerophis ophidion; assembly: GCF_033978795.1. Classification (NCBI taxonomy): domain Eukaryota; kingdom Metazoa; phylum Chordata; class Actinopteri; order Syngnathiformes; family Syngnathidae; genus Nerophis; species Nerophis ophidion. The sequence continues at coordinate 48,734,070 of NC_084611.1, read as the reverse complement.
AGTTTTGTTGATGTTATAGACTTATGTGGAGTGTGCTAGTCAGACGTATTTGGTCACTGTATGACTGTAAGCTAATCGATGCCAACATGCTATTTAGGCTAGCTATATGTACATATTGCATTACTATGCCTCATTTGTAGCTGTATTTGAGCTCATTTAGTTTCCTTTAAGTCCTCATAATTCAATTTATATCTCATGACACACTATCGGTATTTTTAACCACTGTGCCGCGGCCGTGACATACAGTCTCACGGTGTGCCGTGGGAGATTATCCAATTTCACCTATTTGGGTTAAAAATATTTTTTTGCAAACCAGTGATTATAGTCTGCAAATGATGTGTTGTTGTTGAGTGTCGGTGCTGTCTAAAGCTCGGCAGAGTAACTGTGTAATACTCTTCCATATCAGTAGGAGGCAGCAGGTAGCTAACTGCTTTGTAGATGTTGTTGGGAACAGCGGAAGGCAGCGTAAGGTTAAAAAGGTGTCTAATGATTAAACCAAAAATAAAGAAAAGGTGAGTGCCCCTAAGAAAAGGCATTGAAGATTAGGGAAGGATATGCAGAACGAAACTATAACTTAACTGACTACAAAGTACAAACCCCGTTTCCATATGAGTTGGGAAATTGTGTTGGATGTAAATATAAACGGAGTACAATGATTTGCAAATCCTTTTCAACCCATATTCAATTGAAAGCACTACAAAGACACGATATTTGTTGTTCAAACTCATAAACTTTTTTTTTTTTTTTGCAAAAATAATATTAATAAATAGAATTTCATGGCTGCAACACGTGCCAAAGTAGTTGGGAAAGGGCATGTTCACCACTGTGTTACATCACATTTTCTTTTGACAAAACTCAATAAACGTTTGGGAACTGAGGAAACAAATTGTTTAAGTTTTGCAAGTGGAATTCTTTACCATTGCTGCTTGATGTACAGCTTAAGTTGTTCAACAGTCCGGGGTCTTTTTGTCGTATTTTACGCTTCATAATGCGCCACACATTTTCGATGGGAGACATGTCTGGACTGCAGGCGGGCCAGGAAAGTACCCGCACACTTTTACTACGAAGCCACGCTGTTGTAACGCGTGGCTTGTCATTGTTTTGCTGAAATAAGCAGGGGCGTCAATGACAACGCCGCTTGGGTGACAACATATGTTGCTCCAAGACCTATATGGACCATTCAGCATTAGTGGTGCCTTCACAGATGTGTAAGTTACCCATGCCTTGGGCACTAATACACCCCCATGCCATCACAGATGCTGGCTTTGCAACTTAGCGCCTATAACGATCCGGATGGTTATTTCCTCTTTGTTCCGGAGGACACCACGTCCACAGTTTCCAAATATAATTTGAAATGTGGACTCGTCAGACCACAGAACACTTTTCCACTTTGCATCAGTCCATCTTAGATGAGATCGGGCCCAGCGAAGCCGGCAGCGTTCCTCGGTGTTGTTGATAAATGGCATTCGCTTTGCATAGTAGAGTTTTAACTTGCATTTACAGATTGAGCGACCAACTGAAGTTACTGACAGTGGTTTTCTGAAGTGTTCCTGAGCCCATATGGATGATATCATTTATACATTGATGTCGGTTTTTGATGCAGTACCGCCTGAGGGATCAAAGGTCCGTAATATCATCGCTTAAGTGCAGTGATTTCTCCAGATTCTCTGAACCTTTTGATAACTTTACGGACCGTAGATGGTAAAACACCTAAATTCCTTGCAATGGTTCGTTGAGAATTGTTGTTCTAAAACTGTTTGACAATTTGCTTACAAATTGGTGACCCTCACCCCATCCTTGTTTGTGAATGACTTAGCATTTCATGGAAACTGCTTTTATACCCAACTATGGCACCCACCTGTTCCCAATTAGCCTGCACACCTGTGTGATGTTTCAAATAGGTGTTCGATGAGCATTCCTCAACTTTATCAGTATTTATTGCCACCTTTCCCAACTTCTTTGACATGTGTGGTTGGCATCAAATTCTAAAGTTAATGATTATTTACAAAAAAAAAGTGTTTATCAGTTTGAACATCAAATCTGTTGTCTTTGTAGCATATTCAACTGAATATGGGTTGAAAATGATTTGCAAATCATTGTATTCCGTTTATATTTACATCCAACACAATTTCCCAACTCATATGGAAACGGGGTTTGTAAACAAAACAGAATCTTGGTCGACAGCAAAGACTTACTGTGGAGCAAAGACGGTGTCAACAATGTAAATCTGGACATGTCATGACAATCGACAATGTCCCCACAAAGAAGGATAATCCCTAATTTTTGTTGTTGTACATGGATGAGGGTGTGTGTTGCTGAGCCCGACTTGGACATTGTCTGGACTGGACCTGGTTTTAAAAACCTTTTAGACAAGTCTAATTTCATTAACAACCTGGTCTGATGAAGATAAGGTTATTTTTTTTATTTGTATTTTTTTTTAAATAAAATAAAATGAGATTTAAAAAAAAAAAAGGAAAAAAATGACATTTTCTTGGATAAAAAAGAAAGTAAAATCATATAAAACAATTATATTAAAAATAGTAATTAATGATAGTGTTAGTGGACCGGCGACACACACAATCATGTGTGTTTCAGGGACTGTGTCCCTTGCAGACTGTGTTATATATGTTGTGGGAACCAGAATTTTGGTAGCAGAAAGAAACAACCCTTTTTTGTGTGAGTGGGTGTGGATGAGTGTGAATGGGGGAGGGAAGGGTTTTCTTTGGGGGGTTGATGCACTAATGGAAAGTGTATCTTGTGTATTTTTATGTTGGTTTAATTAAAAAAAAAAAAAAAAAGAAGGATAATAACAACTGAAATATTGATTGCTAAAACAAAGTAAAAGCGGGAAATATCGCTCAAAGGAAGACATGAAACTTCTACAGTAAAATACAAAAAAAAGAGAAAAAGCCACCAAAATAGGAGTGCAAGACAATAAGTAAAACACTACACACAGGAAAACCGCAAAAAAGTGAAAATAAGTCAGGGTGTGATGTGATAGGTGGTGACAGTACACCTACTTGGAGACAAGAGCTGATGCATGCTTGGTTATGCTTTAAAGTCATATCCAACAATTGCAAAATTGACTTTTTACTGTCAACTGAGATTCATTTTTAATGATTTCTACTGATGGTGTGCCTCCGCTTTTTTTTCCCCAAAATTTCTCTTGGCTCAAAAAAGGTTGAAAAACACTGATGTAGACCACATCCAGGAAACCCACAATGTGTCTACTTGGCCACATTTGGACAAATGTATGCGTCTGGATAAAACATTAATTTGACTTGTTTACCATGTAAACCCCCCCAAAAATATTGAATTGGTGGTATACAAATTTAAGAACACACTTGATTGTGGCAGACATGTTTGCTACAGTATAAATGGTAAATTGGTTGTACTTTTATAGCGCTTTTCTACCTTCAAGGTAGGGCTGGGCGATATTGCCTTTTTTTAATACCGCGATATTTTTATGCCATATCGCGATACACGATATATATTACGATATTTTGCCTTAGCCTTGAATGAACACTTTATGCATATAATCACAGCAGAATGATGATTCTATGTGTCTGCATTAAAACATTCTTGTTCATACTGCATTAATATATGCTACTTTTAAACTTTCATGTAGAGAAGGAAACCACAACTAAGTAAATTTACCAAAAGTGTATTTATTAAAGTTATTAGCAGGTGACTTTTCAAATACATATGAGCAGTAATGGTACTTTTGGTAGCAACGCTTGTGCCCCACACATAACAAATCAAAGTTGTCTATTCGACATATTCCCGCTTGAAGCCGAACCACCGCCAGACGATGGACCCCGTGCTGTTTTTCTTGGAAATTAATTCTTCCTTCATTTGTTACGAGATTCGCACCTTCTTTCACCGCAAAAACCCGGCAGCATCACAGCTAACGTTAGCCATGCCGCGACCTCTCCGCTGGGCAAGGGCGTGCACGTATGACGTAACAGTAAGTGACGTATGAATGTGCGCCTGCTTGTCTGTGAGGAGACAGGAAAGAATGAGGAGTGTAATGCCCGCAGCTGCGTGACAACGTCTACTCGAATATTACTATATGGTCATTTTCTATATCGCACAGAGACAAACCCGTGATATATATCGTATATCGATATATCGCCCAGCCCTACTTCAAGGTACTCAAAGCGCTTTGACACTACTTCCACATTCACCCATTCACACACACACATTCACACACTGATCGAGGGAGTTGCCATCCAAGGTGCACCCATCAGGAGCAAGGGTGAAGTGTCTTGCTCAGGACACAATGGACGTGACGAGGTTTGTAGTAGGTGGGGATTGAACCAGGGACCCTCGGGTTGCGAACGGCCACTCTCCCAACTGCTCTGTCTAAATGCTAACTTTAATTTTCATTAGTGTTTTACAACAAGACAGTAGCTGACATTTTGTACATTATTTCTACACTTTATATTTGAAACTAAAACAGACATAGTAATGTGTAAATAATGTCAATAAGTAGATGAACCGTCTGTGGCTGTGAATTGAACACTAGTAAGGTTGTAAATACTGTATAGAGTAGGCTAACCCATGTGGTTTCTGTGGATGTGAACACAATTACTGTAGTGACTCAATAACATAGTGACTGAAACAGACATAGTAATGTGTAAATAATGTCAATAACTAGATGAACCACCAGTGGCTGTGAAGTGAACTCTAGTAAGGTTGTAAATACTGTATAGAGTAGGCTAACCCATGTGGTTCCTGTGGATGTGAACACAATTACTGTAGTGACTCAATAACGTAGTGACTGAAACAGACATCGTGGTTCATTTGGATGAATGGTGTATTTATTTATTTATGTCAATAATGTTAATCATTTTTCAATTCTTTAAACACTAAAACATTTTTGAATGGTGCTTTTATTTTGCTGATTTTTGCATGCTCAATTGCTAAAGAAAAACAGGAGCTTCCCCTCCCTGGATCTGGCTGGACCAGACCCCTGGCTTATTTTCAGTCTTTTTCATTAAGTTCAAAAGCCTGATAAACACATGCGAATATTAGCTTTGATATCTGCAGTATTAAAGTCCATAGTCCACACTTTACTGCAGCGATTCCATTTCCTGCTGCACTCGTCTCCTCTTGAATAAAATAAGTAACTACAAATGACACTTTAATAAAGGCTGTTTGTTTAGCATCACTGGAGGCAGACTTTTTTTTTGCTTTCTTTACTAACGTCTATACTCGCCGTCTCCTCCTTCAGGTGGGAGAAGACAATGTCAACACCGCTCTGTCACTGGTGGGTTACGAGTCGGACCTCCGCAAAGCCATGGAGTACGTGTTTGGCTCCACCCTGGTGTGCGACACCTTGGACAACGCCAAGAGGGTGGCTTTTGACAAGCAGGTGATGACCAAGACCGTCACTCTCGGAGGAGACATCTTTGACCCACAAGGAACTCTGAGTGGAGGTGAGAGGAGGAGGAAGAAGGCGGGCATAAAACCTTTCTCAGAACATTCCAAGGCCATTTCTTCCAGCCCAATTAGTAATAGAATAGAAAGTACTTTATTGATCCCTGGGGGAAATTCAGCACCACAGTACGCTCACAATAGACAATAAACACCATTTTTTACATGTGAATAATATAAATACAGTCTATTATACAGCATTATTCACATGTGATTAATATAACTACATTCTATTATACAGCATTATTCACATGTGAATAATATAAATACAGTCTATTATACATCATTATTCACATGTGAATAATAGTCTATTAACAGCATTATTCACATGTGAATTATGTAACTACAATGTATTATACAGCATTATTCACATGTGAATAATATAAATACATTATACATTTGCAGTACATGTACAGTCAAAAGGAACATATGCACTATACAGTCTGATGGCTGTCGGTATGAAGGACTGCCTTTGTCGTTCAATGTGGCATTTTGGCGATGGAATTCTCTTTACAGTGAGATAAAATATTGTACAAATATGTTCCAATTGGGGAAAAAAATATAAAGACAGAACAATAAGATCATATGGACAGTGGTGAGTGTTTACATTTTGCTTTATACTTACTATTTTACTTATTTTTTGTCTGGTTTTGTATTTGTTTTGTATCATCCCGTGAGGTGTATATTACCTTTTTTGTTCAGTTTGTACTTCATGAAGTTTTGCACTTGTTTTTTTGTGTGTTTTTTTGTTCGTTTTCATTATATCTGGATGCATTTGTTTGGTTTGTACTATGCTTGTGAATCTGGGCTATCTATTAACTACTTATTATGTTGAAGAGGGCAGGAAATATAAGATTTTCTTCATCCTGTTCCTTCTCAAGCATACGTGTGTAACTATGTGTTTAGTTGCTCAAGTTTAATTGTCTATTGATCAAAAATGAATGAATGAATCTAATTGATATATTTTTGCATGATCATTTCAGTAAATTAGTATTTTTGTTGGATGGTATTTAGCTAAAGTTGTATTCTTGGAACTAACGTCCGTTGCCTGTCCTCCTCCAGGAGCCCGCTCACAGAGTGCATCCGTGCTGACCAGCCTGCAGGAGGTGAAGGAGGTTCAGGGCAAGTTGAATGAGAAGGAAGCCCAGCTGAGGGACACAGAGCAACAACTGGCCAGCCTGAAAGGAACTGCGGACAAGTACGGACACGTGTTCATGTTGTCCACGTGCTCGGTAGAAGTTTGCTACACGTCCTGTCTCCTCCAGGCACCGCCAGCTGAAGCAGCAGCACGAGCTGAAGGTGGAGGAGGAGCAAATCTTGCAGGCAAAGCTGCAGCAGAGCTCCTTCCACCAGCAGCAGGAGGAGCTAGAGAGGCTCCACAAAGCCATTGGTGAGAACAATTGACTTCCCAGGCATGTAAAAACTTAGAAATCCGCATTTTTAAACGTTCATTTTCGCCTCAAAATACCACTTCTACGTTTCTTTAATACCGTGTTTTTCGGCGCACTTAAAATTCTTTTTTTTTCTCAAAACTCGACAGTGCGCCCTATAACCCGGTGCGCCTAATGCAAGGAATAAGTTTGGTTGAGCTTACCCACCTCAAAGCTATTTCATTTGGTACATGGTGTAATAAGTGTGACCAGTAGATGGGAGTCAAACATAAGAGATAAGTGTATCTTGCCACTATGATGGCAAAACGACCAAGGTAAACAACACCAGTATTTTAAATGTTCTATTGTAAATATAGAACATTACTCATGGCACTCAAAAATTTATTAAAATGTTTTAGTACAGAAAGCGGCTTGAAGATGAACTGTAAAACATCATCTATGCAACATTTTGACCAAAGAACCACCACCAAAAAAAATAAAAATAATATGACTCCTTTAATGCGTCCTGTAATCCGATGCGCCTAATACATGAAAAAGGATAAAAAAATTTACCATTCATCGGCAATGCACTTTATAATCCGTTGGGCCATATTGTCCGTAAAATACGGTAACTAATCAATAAAAATAGGATGTGAAGAAAATTTGTTGGAGGCTAACCTCAGCCACAGGCTCCTCGCTGTTCCTCTTGCCTAAAAACCCCACTGAGTGTCATGTTCAAAAACTGATGACATATATGAAACAGACAAGAAGCAAGGAATCATGCAGAGACAGAGTTCAGTTTGGACTCACTGAAATCTGCGTTCCTCCCTCTTGTCCTCGGTTTTTCCCGTAAATCTTCAGAAGAAAAGCAGCTCTTCAATGGGAGATGTTTGCGATGATCTTCTTGTTTTACTCACCCGGCTGGAATCGTCAGACGTGTTGGAATCCGACTCGAAGGACCAAGAAGATGTCAGGTTCAAACACTGATGACATTATTAAACAGACAAGAAGCAAGGAATCATGCAGAGACAGAGTTCAATTTGGCTCAATGAGGAGAGACGTTTGGGGCAGCACACTCAGTTACAGAACCAACGTGTGCTGACACTCGTGATATTGCCCTGTCTCTGCTTTGTCTGCGTCACGGTACTCAATTTTCTGGTCACAAACACTGATAAGAGACGACTGCAATCCAGGATTGCTAATTGTCCCTTTGCACTGATAGAAAAGTACAACTTCAGCACAATTGATAATAACTATAGCAACGGCCTTAAAGCATAAGAGTTGTGTGATAATTTATACATAATTATTCTGACTCTGAGTTGCAGGATGGAGAGACAATCAGGAGCACGGAAACAAGCTAGCTAATTAGACGGCTGTCCCCTGTGTTGCTAATCATATTTGGATGATTACAATCCCAACACTGTTAGCGGAATATCCCCCCGGGGATCAATAAAGTACTTTCTATTCTGTCTTGTAGAGTATTTATTAGTAGCCAGAGAAAAGGTATATTTTTAAAGTGATGGATTGTAAACAGAGGTCACAACACAGGAAGTATATTACCTGAGGGGGCATAGCTACAGGATTGAGTTGCCAAATGAGAAACGTTTTCTGACTTTCTCGCATGCATGTTACAGAATGTGACATGAGTAATAATAATGTTAGTAAATGATCTAGTAAAAATGGTGTGCTACATTATATGGGACATGTAAGTGTCAAAAAGGTCAAATATAGTGTAGAAATGCACCCAATTGCGGGCAATTTACCGTATTTTCCGGACTATAGTGCGCATACCATAAGCCGCACCCGAAAGAAATCAGAATTGTAGTGAATTTAATTTATATAGCACTTTTTCTCTCATGACTCGAAGCACTTTACATGGTGAAACCCACGATCTATATCTTTAAGCTACATTCAAAGCAGTGTGGTTGGAACTGGGAGCAGGTGGGTAAAGTGTCTGGTCCAACGACAGTGACCAGGATGGCGAGAGCAGGAATCGAACCTGGAACCCTGGAGTTGCTGGCATAATCGAGCAACGCCGCCAATGTTGGGAAATGAGTTATTGACATAGAAAGATTTTGTAAATATTCATTTACATACCTTGTCTGTAAAACGGCTGATTGGACAAAACGTCAGTCATGGTCATAGACACACTCGCTGTGGAAGCTAGCTCTCCAATTAGCTAAACAGACTCAATAACTCCACGCTGACGTTTCGAGGAATTTACTGAGGAATTTGTGAAAGGAACACAATACAAAAAGAATGCCGTTGTAAGTCAATATTACGAACACAGACACTTATAAAAGTGTTAGCATATTAGCTAATGCTAACGACGCTCGCTTGTTTACATTACGATAGCAAGTACAAATATGCATGAAAACACTCCTCACATGGGACACTTAAGTAAGAATTGTTTTAGTTATATTGTAAAACTTGCATACATTGCTTGGAGTGATGAATGAAGACGTCATACCAGTAGGAACGTTATGACTCGAAGAGGAAACGGCACTTATACTTCCACTTCAAAGCTTTAAACAGCACTTGCAGACATGCACCAAGCAACACCTGCAGTGAGTGAACTGGTCCAAAAGATGGCGCCATATCACAAGCAATAACACACCTTTTCAGTCTCTTTGCTTGTTTTTTTTATTAAAACTCTTTGCATCGTAGACGTCAGCGATTTAAAAAATCATAAATCAGCCGCACTGTGTAAGCCACAAGGTGCGAAGTGTAGGAAAAAATTGAGACTTATAGGCAAGAATTTACATTTGTCTTGATTTTCAACATTATCTTTTGGGGTTTGCGCAAAAGCAATTTATGCTCATAAAAATGTTCCTCTTTTTTTTTTTTCTAAATCTTTCTCTTTTTGAAAAAAATACCTGACTTCTCGCAATGAGATGCGGCTTAATGTTAATTGGACTTGTGTCACCAGAGGAGAGCGAGGAGACTCTACGTGTCACCAAGGATGTACAGAAGCGTGCGGAGGAGAAGTACAAGATGTTGGAGAAAAAGATGAAGAATGCAGAATCCGAGAGGGAGAAGGAGCTGAAGGCCGCCCAGCAGAAGCTCAACGCCGCCAAGGCCAAAGCAGACGCCTTCAACAAAAAGCTCAAACAGCAGCAGCAGGTACACAACACATCGTTATTTGTCTGGAATAGGGATGTACCGTATACCGCTTCTAGTATAGTACCGCGATACTAAGGATTCATATTCGGTACTATACAGCCTCTAAAAAGTACTGGTTTCCACCCCCTTTATGACTTCCCTTTCCCCAGCCACTTCGTCTAGCTCTTCCCGGGGGATCCCGAGGCGTTCCCAGGCCAGCCGGGAGACGTAGTCTTCCCGACGTGTCCTAAGTCTTCTCCGTGGCCTCCTACCGGTTCGACGTTCCCTAAACACCTCCTTAGGGAGGCGTTCGGGTGGGATCCTGACCAGATGCCCGAACCACCTCATTTGGCTATTCTCGATGTGGAGGAGCAGCGACTTTACTTTGAGCTCCTCCCGGATGGCAGAGCTTCTCACCCTATCTCTAAGAGAGAGCCCCGCCACCCGGCGAAGGCAACTCATTTCGGCCGCTTGTACCCGTGATCTTTTCCTTTCAGTCATGACCCAAAGCTCATGACCATAGGTGAGGATGGGAACGTGGATCGACCGGTAAATTGAGAGCTTTGCCTTCCAGCTCAGCTCCTTCTTCACCACAATGGATCGGTACAACGTCCGCATTAATGAAGACGCCGCACCGATCCGCCTGTCGATCTCACGATCCACTCTTCCCTCACTCATGAACAAGACTCTTAGGTACTTGAACTCCTCCACCTGGGGCAGGGTTTCCTCCCCAACCTAGAGATGGTACTCCATCCTTTCCCATGCACCCTCAGGAACCCTGCCGAGAGTATAGAGCTGGTCCACAGTTCCACGACCAGGACGAAAACCACACTGTTCCTCCTGAATCCGAGGTTCGACTATCCGGCGTAGCCTCCTCTCCAGTACACCTCAATAAACCTTACCAGGGAGGCTGAGGAGTGTGATCCCACGATAGTTGGAACACACCCTACGGTCCCCCTTCTTAAAGAGAGGGCCCACCACCCCGGTCTGCCAATCCAGAGGTACCGCCCCCGATGTCCACACGATGCTGCAGTCTTGTCAACCAAGACAGCCCCACAGCATCCAGAGCCTTAAGGAACTCCGTGCGGATCTCATCCACCCCTGGGGCCTTGCCACCGAGGTTCCTTTTAATTACCTCGGCAACCTCAGCCCCAGAAATAGAGCCCAGGCACTGCTTCCTCATAGGAAGACGTGTTGGTGGGATTGAGGAGGTCTTCGAAGTATTCCTTTCACCTATCCACAACATCCGCAGTTGAGTTCAGCAGATCACCATCCGCACTATACACGGTGTTGACAGTGTACTGCTTCCCCTTCCTGAGGCGGCGGATGGTGGTCCAGAACCGCTTCGAAGCCGTCCGGAAGTCTTTTTCCACGGCTTCCCCGAACTCCTCCCATGTCCCAGTTTTTGCCTCCGCGACCGCTGAAGCTGCACACTGCTTGGCCCGTCGGTACCTGTCCACTGCCTCCGGAGTCCTATGAGCCAAAAGAACCCGATAGGACTCCTTCTTCAGCTTGACAGCATCGCTCACCGCTGGTGTCCTCCAACGGGTTCTAGGATTACCGCCTCGAAAGGTACCAACTACCTTGCGGCCACAACTTGAAGTCCCCCAGCAGAACAAGGGAATCACCCGGAGGAGGACTTTCCAGTACTCCCTCGAGTGTACCCAAAAAGGGTGGGTACTCTGAACTATTGTTTGGTGCGCAAGCACAAACAACAGTCGGGACCAGTCCCCCCACCCGAAGGCGGAGGGAGGCTACCCTTTCGTCCACTGGGTTGAACTCCAACGTGTAGGCTTTGAGCCGGGGGGGAACAAGAATTGCCACCCCAGCCCGTCGCCTCCCACTGCCGGCAACGCCAGAGTGGAAGAGAGTCCAGCCCCTCTCGAGAGAAGTGGTTCCAGAGTCCTTGCTGTGCGTCGAAGTGAGTCCGACTATATCCAGCCGGAATTTTTCTACTTCGCGCACTAGCTAAGGCTTCTTCCCCCTCAGCGAGGAGACGTTCCACATCCCAAGAGCTAGCTCCTGTAGCCGAGGTATCATTGAAAACTAATGTAAAGTATCAAAGAAGAGAAGAATAAGTGATTGTGGAGGTTGCCCTCCTGTGGGTTCCTCAGACCACCAAACACTGCCATGAGAGCCCAGATCACTGTTTTATTTTAATAAATTAGTGCAGGGGTTTTGCTTTCTAGCAACTGTCTTTCCGTGTCCGTCTCTAGCTCGCTCTTACTCCAGCTCCAACAGAGTGTCTAATCCCGGCTGCTTTTGATAAAGGCAACAGGTGATTACATAACAAGGCCCAGATGGGCAATCCACTCACCTGTCGGTCCTGGCACACCCCCGTCCACAGTGATTATTACATTTTAACAGAAGTGTAGATAGAACATGTTGAAACAGAAAATAAGCAGATATTAACAATAAATGAACAAGTAGATTAATAATAATTTTTTACAGTTTCTCCCTCATAGTGTGTAGAAAATAATAGGTGTTTAAATGACATATGTTACTGCATACGTCAGCAGACTAATTAGGAGTCTTTGTTTACTTACTACTAAAAGACAAGTTGTCTAGTATGTTCAACATTTTATTTAAGGACTAAATGACAATAGTAAACATATGTTTCATGTACACTAACCTTTTTTATTACAATAATGACAATTTTTGTGGTCCCCTCTATTTAGAAAAGTATTGACATACAAGTTTGTATGAGTACCAAAATATTGATAGTCTGGAACGTGCACGATTGACTGCTCATCTAAAGTGAGCTGTGTTTTTTGTTGGGCAGGAGTCTGATGCCGTGGCCTTGGAGCTGCAGGAGCTGCAGAAAGAGCAGACAGGTTATGAGCAGCAGCTTGCAGCAGTAGAGCAGGCCACCAAGGCCATCACGGAGCAGATCGACAGCATGGCGTGCACCGTCTCTCAGAACAAGGTAAACAAACATGAGGATGGCATTCTTTCCCCTCATATGTTCAGTCGGTCATCTGAAGATCATCTGTTTAAGTCTTTTTCAACACTTAACCTTCAAGGGCAATATGTAGCCCTCCTGATATAATTAGACTTTTTTTAAAAGTGCTTTTAAGGCTTGTCCCCACGTTACATGTCCAGGTGGAACCAGGAAAGAACTATTCCCATTCAGCCTTTTATCCTCACGTAAATGGTGTTCTGGGTGGTCTGAATACCTCAAATCCCCTTTATTTATACTGCACTGTTAACCATATTTATACTGCACTGTTAAAGGCCTACTAAAATGCAATTTTATTATTTAAACGTGGATAGCAGGTCCATCCTATTTTTCATATTTGATCATTTTGCGATATTGCCATATTTTTGCTGAAAGGATTTAGTAGAGAACATCGACGATAAAGTTTGCAACTTTTGGTCGCTAATAAAAAAGCCTTGCTTGTACCGGAAGTAGCAGACTATGTGCGCGTGACGTCACGGGCTGTGGAGCTACTCACATCTGAATACTGTTTACAATCATGGACACCAGCAGCGAGAGCGATTCGGACCAAGAAAGCGACGATTTCCCCATTAATTTGAGCGAGGATGAAAGATTTGTGGATGAGGAAAGTGAGAGTGAAGGACTAGAAAAAAAAAAGACTATACAGTGGGAGCGATTCAGATGTTATTAGACACATTTACTAGGATAATTCTGGAAAATCCCTTATCTGCTTATTGTGTTACTAGTGTTTTAGTGAGATTATATGGTCGTACCTGTACAACCTGAAGGTTGGCCCCGCACCTTTCTTCAGCACCAGTCGACGGGTGGCGATGCCCATCTCTGCCCTTCGCAAGGGACTCTCTTCGAAACACGATCTTTCGAAATGGTTGCTGCATAATACACTGTACTTTGTGTGTGTGGTCCAATCCAACAGTGTTCGCTTGACCGCTCTGTTGCATAGTAAAGCTTCACCATCATCTTTCGAGAATGTAAACTATGAAACACCAGCTGTGTGTGTGTTGCTCAAGGCGGCCGCAAACCACCACTTTCCACCTACAGCTTTCTTCTTTGACGTCTCCATTATTCATTGAACCATTTGCAAAAGATTCAGCAACACAGATGTCGATAATACTGTGGAATTATGCGATGAAAACAGACGACTTATAGCTGGGAACGGGGCTGGAACAAAATGTCCTCTGCAATGCGTGACGTCACGCGTCATCATACCGCAACGTTTCAACAGGATACTTCGGCGCGAAATTTAAAATTGCAATTTAGTAAACTAACCCGGCCGTATTGGCATGTGTTGCAATGTCAAGATTTCATCATTGATATATAAATTATCAGACTGCGTGGTCGGTGGTTGTGGGTTTCAGTAGGCCTTTAACTTCATTTATACTGCACTGTTAACATTATTTATACTGCACTGTTAACTTTATTTATACTGCACTGTTAACTTTATTTATACTGCACTGTTAACATTATTTATACTGCACTGTTAACTTTATACTGCACTGTTAACTTTATTTATACTGCACTGTTAACATTATTTATACTGCACTGTTAACTTTATTTATACAGGACTGCTAACTTTATTTATACTGCACTGTTAACTTTATACTGCACTGTTAATTTTATTTATACTGCACTGTTAACTTTATCTATACTGCACTGTTAACATTATTTATAGGGCTGCAACTAACGATTGATTTGATAATCGATTAATCTGTCGATTATTACTTCGATTAATCGATTAATAATCGGATAAAAGAGACAAACTACATTTCTATCATTTCCAATACTTTATTTAAAAAAAACAGCATACTGGCACCATGTCCTTTCAACTTGCCAAATAAAACAAGGCAAGTGTTACAAAAATGATTACTTTTTTTTATATATATAGTTCACCATTGTCATGCACAATAGCAATAATTTTGCATTGGGGAATTTCAAACCTGGCTATTACCTAGTCCAACCATTCTGCAATGTTGGATGCTGAATGTCTTTCCTCTAGTGCAGAGGTCGGGAACCTTTTTGGCTGAGAGAGCCATTAAAGAAAAATATTATAAAATGTATTTCCGAGAGAGCCATATAATAATTGTTAACATTGAATACAAATAAATGTGTGCATTTTTAAGTAAGACCAACATTTTAAGAATATAATAAGTATCTTCTTCTTTTTAATGACATTGTTATTCTGAAGCTAATGAATAAAATTGTTCTTACCATTAATGCGACTTCTTGAACAGGAACGGTAGAAAACGTATGGATGGATAAAAATGCATGAAAATGTTTTATATTTTGAACGTTATTTTCAACACTGTGATTATCAGTGGAATTATTCCTTACTTATCGCTGTGTTTTTCAACCACTGTGCCGCGGCACACGCCGTGAGATACAGTCTGGTGTGTCGTGGGAGAGATTATGTAATTTCACCTAATTAGGTTGATCATATTTTTTGCAAACCTGTAACTATAATTAAAAAATTTGCTGTTATTGAGTGTCTGTGCTTTCTAAAGCTCGGCAGAGTAAGCGTGTAATACTCTTCCATATCAGTAGGTGCCAGCAGGTAGCTAATTGTTTTTGTAGATGTCAGGAACATGGTATGTCGTGATCACAATATGCAGGAGGCAGCATGTAGGTAAAAAGGTATCCAACACTTAAGCTAAAAATAAACAAAAGGCGAGTGCTGCCAAGAAAAGGCATTGAAGCAAAACAAAACTAAAACTGAACTGGCTGCAAAGTAAACAAAAACAGAATGATGGACGACAGCAAAGACTTACAGTGTGCGGAGCAGACGTCGTCCACAAAGTACATCCGTACATGGCATGACAATCAACAATGTCCACACAAAGAAGGAGTGCGTGCGCACAACTTAAATAGTCTTGATTGTAAAAACAAAGCAGGTGCGATGAATAGCATTCAAGGAGGACATGAAACTGCTACAGGAAAATACCAACGAAAGAAGAAAAGCCACCAAAATAGGAGCGCAAGTCACACAGGAAAACACCGAAAATACTCAAAATAAGTTACGGCTTGACAGTACACCTACATAGAGACAAGAGCTGTTGCAAGAAATTTTTTTTTGTCAGTATCTGCTACTGAGTTTAATTTTTTTTATGTTTTCTGCTGGTGGTGCGCCTCAGAATTTTTTCAATGAAAAAAATGTGTTTTGGCTCAAAAAAGTTTGAAAAACACTGACTTATCGTGTTAAGCAATGCCAGCTAAGATTTATCTGAGAGCTAGATGCAGTCATCAAAAGACCCACATCTGGCTCTAGAGCCTTAGTTTCCCTATCCCTCCTCTAGTGGCATGGTCGTAAGGCAGATTGACTTCATGTTCCATACGTCTGCAATGTAGTGGCATGTATTCCCAAGGTTGGCTACACCTGTCCACACATCAGTAGTGAGATCAATTTTCCTCTGGATGGCTTTTATGTCAGTCTACACAGCATAGAATGTCCGCTCGTACTTCCTCTCCATCAGTTTGGTAAAATGGTTCCTCAAGGGAAGAGTGTAACCAGGGTTGAGGACATAAATCATTTGTCTAAAACCTTCATCCTCCACCATTGATAGGGGCCTCATGTCAGTTACCAACATATTCAGGATAGCATCAGTCAATGCAGCCGTTTGCCGTGGTGTGCGCACCTTCCTTTGTACCAAGTCTCTAATGCTGGCTTGTTTCTTTCTGAAATGAGAGAAACCATATAATGAACGTACATAGTAGCATCATTTACATGAAACTCAATGCATACCCAGTTGGTTTAATTAATAATTTCTGACATAAAAGACAAATACGCCACCACAAAATAAAAAAACAGCTAAAATAAATAAATGAACATTGGAGTTGCAGAATACACCAATAACAACACAGAAATGTAACTGTTTAGATATTGTACATGTTTCTGTTGTGAATAATAAAATATTCACTTTAGGCTGCCTCTGAATCATAGCATAAAATATTCCAGCACCTTTTTAACGTTTAGTTATACTGAAGCGTCATTCAAATCTAGATAGATTTATATAGCTTTTTGGGGCCCGGCTACATTAATCCATTATGAAACCAACCTGAGATATTTTTGTCCGTTACGTTTATACGTACGTGCGTTTTCTCTCTCAAAACAAAGTCAAATGTGCCGGAGACACATTATCAGCACCGCGTTGCAACAAAGACATAATGTTAACGTTACTCACAAAAAAGCTGAACTTATGAATGCCTGTTTCCACTCAAAACAACACAGAAAATGAAGTCGTCGCACTATCCAAAACATTCCTAACACTCTGAAAGGTAATGCAAAACAGCTGCTGATGCGCTTCCTTAAAAAAAAATCTCCTCGTTAACACAAGATTAAAAACACACAAAGACGGAGACAACGAATCAATGTACTCGGACTATGGGCTTGAAAAATTTACGTACCATGAGTTCTTCCCTTCATCTTCTTCAGGTGCTGCCGAAGCAATGTTGTCCTTTCGTGCCACGCGAAGTCCATACTGCTCGTTTTGCAGGAAATGTCTTCTTTGAAGTCTTTAAAGTAAAGTGTTCCGACACTTTTGACGACTTGTGTCGTATACTTTTCTCCATTGAAGCAATAACCTCGAGATGTTTCTCCGCTGAACTACCCGTACTGTTTCCCTCCGCCATTTCTCGAATGTTTCCAGCAAAGGAGACGGCGTGGTCACGTGAGCTGCACGTGACACATCGTTGGCTGGCTTACTGCCACCTCATGAGACGTGGGCTCGGCACGACGCCGCCCTGGCGCTGTTTTGTAATTATTTGGATTATTGTTTTTCAGTTGTTTGTAAATGTTGCAGTTTATAAATAAAGGTTTAGGGGGGGGAAAAAAAGAGCCCCAGCGCATGTGCATTGCATACATCCAACGAATCGATGACTAAGTTACTCGCCAACTATTTTTATAATCGATTTTAATCGATTAGTGTTTGCAGCCCTAATTATTTATACTGCACTGTTAACTTTATGCTGCACTGTTAACTTTATTTATACTGCACTAACTTTACTTATACTGCTCTGTTAACTTTATTTATACTGCTCTGTTAACTTTATTTATGCTGCACTCTTAACTTTATTTATAATGCACTGTTAACTTTATCTATACTGCACTGTTAACTTTATTTATACTGCACTGTTAACTTTATCTATACTGCACTGTTAACTTTATTTATACTGCACTGTTAACTTTATCTATACTGCACTGTTAACTTTATCTATACTGCACTGTTAATTTATTTATACTGAACTGTTAACTTTATTTATACTGCACTGCTAACTTTATTTATACTGCACTGTTAACTTTATTTATACAGCACTGTTAACTTTATTTATACTACACTGTTAACTTTATTTATACAGTACTGGTAACTTCATTTATACTGCACTGTTAACTTTATACAGCACTGTTAACTTTATGTATACTGCACTGTTAACATTATTTATACTGCACTGTTAACTTTATTTATACTGCACTGCTAACTTTATACAGCACTGTTAACTTTATACTGCACTGCTAACTTTATTTATACTGCACTGCTAACTTTATTTATACAGCACTGTTAACTTTATTTATGCTGCACTGTTAACTTTATTTATACTGCACTGTTAACTTTATTTATACTGCACTGTTAACTTTATACTGCACTGTTAACTTTATTTATACTGCACTGTTAACTTTATTTATACTGCACTGGTAACTTTATACTGCACTGTTAACTTTAGTTATACTGTACTGGTACATTTATTTATACTGCACTGGTAACTTTATTTATACTGCACTGTTAACTTGACTTGCGTGTGCTGTGTTGACTCTGTGTGTGCTGTGTTGACTTGTGTGTGCTGTGTTGACTTGTGTGTGCTGCGTTGACTCTGTGTGTGCTGTGTTGACTTGTGTGTGCTGCGTTGACTCGGTGTGTGCTGCGTTGACTCGGTGTGTGCTGCGTTGACTCGATGTGTGCTGCGTTGACTCGTGTGTGCTGCGTTGACTCGTGTGTGCTGCGTTGACTCGGTGTGTGCTGCGTTGACTCGGTGTGTGGAGTGTTGACTCGGTGTGTGCTGTGTTGCAGGAAGCTGTGCGGAAGGCCCAGGAGGAACTGTCCAAGCAGAAGGAAGCAATCATGGCCCAGTTTAAAGAAATGAAGGTCAGATCTTCCATGGTTGTGTAAAAGAGCAGATGAGATGCTAGTGGAGTAAAGCTCTGCTTGTAAACTATCCAGGTTAAGAGCATGGAGGCCAACAAGATCCGGGAGCAGAACAACGAAGTCCAGCTGAAGATCAAGGAGCTGGAACACAACATCAGCAAACACCACAGAGACAGCCAGAGTGCAGCAGAGGAGGTGAACGTGGAAATGTTCCCCTCCAAGCTTTTAAAGCTGGAACAGCACGCTGACATGACAGTCCCTCATTTCATCTTGCCAGGTGGCTCGCATGCTGCAGGAGCACGACTGGATCCCGGCCGAGCGCCACTTCTTCGGCCAGCCCAACTCTTCCTACGACTTCAAGAGCAACAACCCCCGCGAGGCCGGTCAGCGCCTCAAGAAGCTGCAAGAAACCACCAGCAAGCTGGAGAGGAACGTCAACAAGCGCGCCATGAACATGCTCAACGAGGCGGAGGAGAGGGTGAGGGCACATCACCATTTTATTCCTGCTTAGCAACTACAGCAACCTTTTTATTCCTACTTCTCTACTAGGACAACCATTTTATTCCAGCTTATCAACTACAACAACCATTTTATTCCTGCTGGTACACTATAACAACCATTTTATTTAAGCTTCTCAACTGCAGCAACCATTTTATTCCTACTTCTCAACTATAGCAACCATTTTATTCCAGCTTCTCAACTGCAGCAACCATTTTATTCCTGCTGGTACACTATAACAACCATTTTATTTAAGCTTCTCAACTGCAGCAACCATTTTATTCCTACTTCTCAACTATAGCAACCATTTTATTCAAGCTTCTCAACTGCAGCAACCATTTTATTCCTGCTTCTCAACTATAGCAACCATTTTATTCCAGCTTCTCAACTGCAGCAACCATTTTATTCCTGCTACTCAACTACAACAGCCATTTTATTCCATTTTCTCTACTAATACAACCACTTTATTCCAGTTTATCAACTACAACAACTATTTTATTCCTGCTTCTCAACTACAACAACCATTATATTCCAGCTTCTCAACTAGGACAACCATTTTATTCCTGCTTCTCAACTATTGCAACAATTTTATCCCTGCTTCTCAACTACAGAAACGATTTTATTCCTGCTTCTCAATTAGGACAACCATTTTATTCCTGCTTCTCAATTAGGACAACCATTTTATTCAAACTTCTCAACTCCAACAACCATTTTATTCCATTTTCTGAACTACAACAACCATTATAGTCCAGCTTCTCAACTCCAACAACCATTTATTCCCGCTTCTCAACTACAACAGCCATTTTATTCCCGTTTCTTAACTATAGCAACCATTTTATTCCTGCTTCTCAACTACAACAACCATTGTATTCCATTTGTTTTACTACAACAACCAATTATATTCCAGCTTCTCAACTGCAACAACCATTATATTCCAGCTTCTGAAGTAGGACAACCATTTTATTACTGCTTCTCAACTACAGCAACCATTTTATTTCTGCTTCTCAACTACAACAACCATTTTATTCTCGCTTCTCTATTACAACAATCCTATTATTACCCGCTTCTCAAATACAACAACCATTTTATTCTCGCTTCTCAACTACAACAACCATTTAATTCCAGTTTCTCAGCTACACCAAGCATTGTATTCCCGCTTCTCAATTACAACAACCATTTTATTCCCACTTCTCAACTACAACGAACATTTTATTCCAGCTTTTCAACTACAACCATTTTATTCCATTTTCTCAACTACAACAACCATTTTATTCCATTTTCTCAACTACAACAGCCATTATATTCCAGCTTCTCAACTACAACCATTTTATTCCCGCTTCTCTACTACAACAATCCTTTTATTACCCGCCTCTCAAATACAACAACCATTTTATTCCCGCTTCTCAACTACACCAACCATTTTATTCCAGCTTCTCAACCACAACCATTATATTCCACTTTCTCAACTACAACTATTTTATTCCCGCTTCTCTACTACAACAATCCTTTTATTACCCGCCTCTCAAATACAACAACCATTTTATTCCCGCTTCTCAACTACACCAACCATTTTATTCCAGCTTCTCAACCACAACCATTATATTCCACTTTCTCAACTACAACTATTTTATTCCCGCTTCTCTACTGCAACAATCATTTTATTCCCACTTCTCAACTACAACAACCATTTTATTCCAGCTTCTCAACTAGGACAACCATTTTATTCCTGCTTCTCAACTACAGCAACCATTTTATTCCTTCTTCTCAACTATGACCACCATTTTATTCAAGCTTCTCTACTGCAACAACCATTTTATTCCATTTTCTCAACTACAACAGCCATTATATTCCAGCTTCTCAACTACAACTACCATTTTATTCCCGCTTCTCTACTACAACAATCCTTTTATTACCCGCTTCTCAAATACAACAACCATTTTATTCCCGCTTCTCTACTACAACCATCCTTTTATTACCCGCTTCTCAAATACAACAACCATTTTATTCCCGCCTCTCAACTACAACAACCATTTTATTCCCGCCTCTCAACCACAACAACCATTTTATTCCAGCTTTTCAACTACAACAACCATTGTAATTCCTGCTTCTCAAGTACAACAAACATTTTATTTCAGCTTCTCAACTACAACAACCATTTTATTCCAGCTTCTCAACTACAACAACCATTTTATTCCAGCTTCTCAACTACAACAACTTTTTTTTTCCTGCTTCTCAACTTTAGCAACCATTTTATTCCTGCTTCTCAACTACAACAACCATTTTATTCCAGCTTCTCAACTACAACAACTTTTTTTCCCCTGCTTTTCAACTTTAGCAACCATTTTATTCCTGCTTCACAACTAAAAAAACACTTTATTCCATATTCTCAACTGCAACAACCATTTTATTCCATCTGCTCAACTAGGACAACCATTTTATTCCATATTCTCAACTAGGACAAACATGTTATTCCATCTTCTGGAGGACAATGTCATGTAGACCTGCACATACGTAGTAGTGGTGAGGTTCTGACCTGCTATCAGAATCAGATTTGTGAAGTGTGTTCATGAAGGTGTGTGAGTGACCAGCATGTCGTGTGTGCAGTACAACGACCTGATGAAGAAGAAGAGGATTGTGGAGAGCGACAAGACCAAGATCTTGCAGACCATCGAGGAGCTGGACCAGAAGAAGAACGAGGCTCTCAATTTGGCCTGGCAGAAGGTCAGATCCCTCACCTGTTAAGATCACATGATGCAAACAAGAACACACCTTTCACTGTTTGCTTGTCTTTAAAAACTAACTAACTATTTGCACTATGGCCGTCAGAGAAGAAAAACCTTTAATCAGCTGCGGCGATTTATAAGCCACACGGTTCAAAGCGTAGGAAAAGGGAAGTGGCTCATAGTTTGGAATTTACAGCAATGATTAATGACTTCATCAGTTCCTCTGTGGTACAATATTGCATTTTTATTAAGAAAGATATCTTTGAAATATATATTAATATAAATATGTTTGAAACAAAAGTATATTTTGTCGATATTTTTTCATATTTGGGACAAGCGGTAGAAAGTGGATGGATGGAACTCATTTTGTAGCGTCTTGGTACTATAACAAGGTACAAAGTGAGAAAAACAACAATTAGTGGCTGTAAAAAGGCAACAACATAAGATGGAAGCATTAGACCAGGGGTTCTTAAACTTTTTTACTACAGACGGACCCGGGGCCCACTCTATTATTAACACTGAAATAGTTGTTTTACTTTAGATTTTCCGTTAAAATAGTAATTATATTCCAGTTTAACCTTGACAAATGATATAAAAACATATAAATCACCAAGATGATTATTTATTTAACACATAAAACTTGGGCTGATTACTTAAATAATTCATCTCGTATTTCAAAAGAAGGAGTGGTAGATATTGATTAAAAACAACAAAGTGAAAATGAAAATACAATTTCACCACTTTAGTCATACTTTTTGCACTTGAGAAACTTAAGCTGCAGACTTCCTCTCATTACTGCCACACCTGGTGGAGAAGTGTATTACAGCCTGGCCCTATGGCCAAGAAGGTGTTGGGTGACATGTAGATGTGTGCAGGTCAACAAGGACTTTGGCTCCATCTTCTCCACCCTGCTGCCAGGGGCCACCGCCAAGCTGGCCCCGCCCCAGGGCTGCGGCGTCCTGGAGGGCCTGGAGTTCCGAGTGGCCCTGGGCAACACTTGGAAGGAGAACCTGTCTGAGCTCAGCGGGGGTCAGAGGTTGGCGGGGTTTGATTTTGATGAATGTGTTGTGGTGAAGCCCCCCCCCAGTGAGTCACATGACCTTGTGTTGAAGGTCCCTGGTGGCCCTGTCCCTCATCCTGGCCATGCTGCTCTTCAAACCTGCACCCATCTACATCCTTGACGAGGTGGACGCCGCCCTGGACCTCTCACACACCCAGAACATAGGGCAGATGCTGCGCACACACTTCACGCACTCACAGGTGGGTCACACACACCTAGAACATATGGCACATTCTGTACACACGCACACACTCTTCACTCACAGGTGTGTGTCACACACACACTTCAGACTCTCAGTTGTGCCACACAGATCCTGATAGTCTGATACATATTTTAAATAAAGCCGATACGATATAAAAAAGGCTGATACTGATTAAAAATAAGACCAATACCGACAAAAAAGAATAATACTAATAAAAACAACAGGGAATGATTTTTGAAAAAGGCAAATACTGATTTGAAAAAAAAAAAAAATCTAGTTTTAAAAAGTCTGATACATATTTTAATAAAGCCGACGTGATATAAAAAAAGACTGATACGAATAAAAAACAAGAGAACGATTAAAAAAAAAAAAGGCCAATACTGATTTAAAAAAATACAGATGCTGCTTTTAAAGCCTGATACATATTTTAAAAAAGCAGATACAGATGAAAAATATGATCAAAGCAGATAAAAGGCTGATATGATATAAAAAAAGGGAGATACTTATCAAAAATAAGACCAATACTGATACAAAAGACATACGATTTAAAAAAAAAAAAAAAAAAAGGCCAATATTGATCAAAAATACGACCAATACAATACAAAAAAGGCTGATACTGATAAAAACAACAAAAGATTTTAATAAAAGGACGATACTGCTAAAAAAGAAAAAAGGTTGATACCGATAAAGTTGCCCATACTGATTATTCCCTAATGGCTGCTCCGGCAGTTTGTGGTGGTATCTCTGAAGGACGGCATGTTCACCAACGCCAACGTGCTCTTCAAGACCAAGTTTGTGGACGGCATGTCGACCGTGACACGCAGCGCCCTCAGCAACCTGCCCCACAAGACCCAGACTCATGACCAGGTCTGCTCCAAGAGGATCAAGTAGACCTTCAACTTTTGTATCATACTTGTTTTTATTAGGTTGCTACTTTCGTGACTTTTAAATACTGCTTTTATTATTTTATTCAATAAATTTTGTTATGAAAACATTGAAGTATTTCCTGTAGTCTTCAACTTGTCACCGCGCTTGACTTTGAAAATGTGCATCCTACCTTCCTCTTGTCACCACTTGACTTACTGACTTTGCCTCCCTGATGTCATCAAGGACTGAAATAATGGATGTTGAATTTATTTGAATTCCAACAAATAAAACATGACAAGTTACAAGTTTGAAGTGTGGCCAAAAGTTGTGTTGCTGGTTATCTTGCAGACCAACACAAATGATCCAGGGTGGAAGTCCATATTGAGCAAAGTCCACAAACAGTAAATTACATTTATTAATATTCTTTGATAAAGACTAGAAAAGAGTTGTTAGCATGTCAGGGTTGACTCTGGATGTGTCGACGCAGCTCCTGGGCTTTGTCCTTCAGGTCTGCTCTGCTGTCTGCCTGCAGGCTGGACAAAGATCTCTGCAGCTGCTCACGACTTCTGGCAGACACACACTCCCACTGCTCGCTCTCTGTGGACACACAACATGTCAAACACACACTCCCACTGCTCGCTCTCTGTGGACACACAACATGTCAAACACACACTCCCACTGGTCGCTCTCTGTGGACACACAACATGTCAGACACACACTCCCACTGCTCGCTCTCTGTGGACACGATATGTCAGACACACACTCCCACTGCTCGCTCTCTGTGGACACACAACATGTCAGACACACACTCCCACTGCTCGCTCTCTGTGGACACA
The DNA here is from genome assembly GCF_033978795.1 of Nerophis ophidion. NCBI lineage: Eukaryota > Metazoa > Chordata > Actinopteri > Syngnathiformes > Syngnathidae > Nerophis > Nerophis ophidion. The sequence continues at coordinate 48,708,886 of NC_084611.1, read as the reverse complement.
CAACATGTCAGACACACTCCCACTGCTCGCTCTCTGTGGACACACAACATGTCAAACACACACTCCCACTGCTCGCTCTCTGTGGACACACAACATGTCAGACACACTCCCACTGCTCGCTCTCTGTGGACACACAACATGTCAAACACACACTCCCACTGCTCGCTCTCTGTGGACACACAACATGTCAGACACACTCCCACTGCTCGCTCTCTGTGGACACACAACATGTCAGACACACTCCCACTGCTCGCTCTCTGTGGACACAACATGTCAAACACACACTCCCACTGCTCGCTCTCTGTGGACACGATATGTCAGACACACACTCCCACTGCTCGCTCTCTGTGGACACACAACATGTCAGACACACATTCCCACTGCTCGCTCTCTGTGGACACACAACATGTCAGACACACTCCCACTGCTCGCTCTCTGTGGACACACAACATGTCAAACACACACTCCCACTGCTCGCTCTCTGTGGACACACAACATGTCAGACACACTCCCACTGCTCGCTCTCTGTGGACACACAACATGTCAGACACACTCCCACTGCTCGCTCTCTGTGGACACAACATGTCAGACACACTCCCACTGCTCGCTCTCTGTGGACACACAACATGTCAGACACACTCCCACTGCTCGCTCTCTGTGGACACACAACATGTCAAACACACACTCCCACTGCTCGCTCTCTGTGGACACACAACATGTCAGACACACACTCCCACTGCTCGCTCTCTGTGGACACGATATGTCAGACACACACTCCCACTGCTCGCTCTCTGTGGACACACAACATGTCAGACACACTCCCACTGCTCGCTCTCTGTGGACACACAACATGTCAGACACACACTCCCACTGCTCGCTCTCTGTGGACACGATATGTCAGACACACACCTCCACTGCTCGCTCTCTGTGGACACACAACATGTCAAACACATTCCCACTGCTCGCTCTCTGTGGACACACAACATGTCAGACACACTCCCACTGCTCGCTCTCTGTGGACACACAACATGTCAGACACACTCCCACTGCTCGCTCTCTGTGGACACAACATGTCAAACACACACTCCCACTGCTCGCTCTCTGTGGACACACATGTCAGACACACTCCCACTGCTCGCTCTCTGTGGACACACAACATGTCAGACACACTCCCACTGCTCGCTCTCTGTGGACACACAACATGTCAGACACACTCCCACTGCTCGCTCTCTGTGGACACACAAGATGTCAGACACACTCCCACTGCTCGCTCTCTGTGGACAAACAACATGTCAGACACACTCCCACTGCTCGCTCTCTGTGGACAAACAACATGTCAGACACACACTCCCACTGCTCGCTCTCTGTGGACAAACAACATGTCGGACACACACTCCCACTGCTCGCTCTCTGTGGACAAACAACATGTCAGACACACACTCCCACTGCTCGCTCTCTGTGGACACACAAGATGTCAGACACACACTCCCACTGCTCGCTCTCTGTGGACACACAACATGTCAGACACACACACTCCCACTGCTCGCTCTCTGTGGACACACAAGATGTCAGACACACACTACCACTGCTCGCTCTCTGTGGACACACAACATGTCAGACACACACTCCCACTGCTCGCTCTCTGTGGACACACAACATGTCAGACACACGCTCTCTGTGGACACACAACATGTCAGACACACTCCCACTGCTCGCTCTCTGTTGACACACAACATGTCAGACACACACACTCCCACTGCTCGCTCTCTGTGGACACACAAGATGTCAGACACACACTCCCACTGCTCGCTCTCTGTGGACACACAAGATGTCAGACACACACTCCCACTGCTCGCTCTCTGTGGACACACAAGATGTCAGACACACACTCCCACTGCTCGCTCTCTCTGGACACACAAGATGTCAGACACACATTCCCACTGCTCGCTCTCTGTGGACACACAAGATGTCAGACACACTCCCACTGCTCGCTCTCTGTGGACACACAACATGTCACACACTCCCACTGCTCGCTCTCTGTGGACACACAACATGTCAGACACACTCCCACTTCTCGCTCTCTGTGGACACACATGTCAGACACACTCCCACTGCTCGCTCTCTGTGGACACACAACATATTAGACACACACTCCCACTGCTCGCTCTCTGTGGACACACAACATGTCAGACACACGCTCTCTGTGGACACACAACATGTCAGACACACTCCCACTGCTCGCTCTCTGTTGACACACAACATGTCAGACACACACACTCCCACTGCTCGCTCTCTGTGGACACACAAGATGTCAGACACACACTCCCACTGCTCGCTCTCTGTGGACACACAAGATGTCAGACACACACTCCCACTGCCCGCTCTCTGTGGACACACAAGATGTCAGACACACACTCCCACTGCTCGCTCTCTCTGGACACACAAGATGTCAGACACACATTCCCACTGCTCGCTCTCTGTGGACACACAAGATGTCAGACACACACTCCCACTACTCGCTCTCTGTGGACACACAAAATGTCAGACACACATTCCCACTGCTCGCTCTCTGTGGACACACAAGATGTCAGACACACACTCCCACTGCTCGCTCTCTGTGGACACACAACATGTCAGACACACGCTCTCTGTGGACACACAACATGTCAGACACACTCCCACTGCTCGCTCTCTGTGGACACACAACATGTCAGACACACACTCCCACTGCTCGCTCTCTGTGGACACACAAAATGTCAGACACACATTCCCACTGCTCGCTCTCTGTGGACACACAAGATGTCAGACACACACTCCCACTGCTCGCTCTCTGTGGACACACAAGATGTCAGACACACACTCCCACTGCTCGCTCTCTGTGGACACACAACATGTCAGACACACACACCCACTGCTCGCTCTCTGTGGACATACAAGATGTCAGACACACTCCCACTGCTCGCTCTCTGTGGACACACAAGATGTCAGACACACACACCCACTGCTCGCTCTCTGTGGACACACAAGATGTCAGACACACGCTCGCTCTCTGTGGACACACAACATGTCAGACACACACTCCCACTGCTCGCTCTCTGTGGACACACAAAATGTCAGACACACATTCCCACTGCTCGCTCTCTGTGGACACACAAGATGTCAGACACACACTCCCACTGCTCGCTCTCTGTGGACACACAAGATGTCAGACACACACTCCCACTGCTCGCTCTCTGTGGACACACGAGATGTCAGACACACACTCCCACTGCTCGCTCTCTGTGGACACACAACATGTCAGACACACTCCCACTGCTCGCTCTCTGTGGACACACAACATGTCAGACACACTCCCACTGCTCGCTCTCTGTGGACACACAACATGTCAGACACACTCCCACTGCTCGCTCTCTGTGGACACACAACATGTCAGACACACTCCCACTGCTCGCTCTCTGTGGACACACACAACACTTCACATTCTGATCAACATCACACACTTACAGTGTGTGTTCATCAAGTTGTTGAGTGTTGAAGACAAGTTGTTACCTCCACTACTATTGTGTTGTTGTGAGTTGAAGACAAGTGGTTACCTCCACTACTATTGTGTTGTCGTGTGTTGATGACAAGTTGTTACCTCCACTACTATTGTGTTGTGTGTTGAAGACAAGGTGTTGCCTCCACTACTATTGTGTTGTTGTGTGTTGAAGACAAGTTGTTAACTCCACTACTATTGTGGTGTTGTGTGTTGAAGACAAGTTGTTACCTCCACTACTATTGTGTTGTTGTGTGTTGAAGACAAGTTGTTACCTCCAGTTCTCTTCACGATGAGTTCCACCACTGAAAGAGCTTCTGTCCTCACAGACGAGTAACTTTTGTTTTCTGCTCAAAGACAACAACAGAAAAGGGAATGGATGTTGTACTTGAAGTAGCAGCACCAATAATATGTGTATATATACACACATATATATATATATATATAAATACTTATATATATGTACACATACATATATATACACACACATACATATATATGTATGTATATATATATATATATATGTATATATATACACACACATACATATATATGTATATATATATATATATATATATACAGAGCGGCCAAAAAGTATTTAGTCAGCCACAGATTGTGCAAGTTCTCCCACTTAAAACGATCAATCAATCAATGTTTACTTATATAGCCCTAAATCACTAGTGTCTTAAAGGGCTGGACAAACCACTACGACATGAGGTCTTTAATTTTTATCATAGGTACACTTGAACTGTGAGAGACAGAATGTGAAAAAAAATCCAGGAATTCACTTTGTAGGAATTTTAAAGAATTTATTTGTAAATTATGGTGGAAAATAAGTATTTAGTCAACCATTCAAATCTCTCACTGATGGAAGGAGGTTTTGGCTCAAAATCTCCCGATACATGGCCCCATTCATTCTTTCCTTAACACGGATCAATCGTCCTGTCCCCTTAGCAGAAAAACAGCCCCAAAGCATGATGTTTCCACCCCCATGCTTCACAGTAGGTATGGTGTTTTTGGGATGCAACTCAGTATTCTTCTTACTCCAAACAGGACAAGTTCAGTTTAGACCAAAAAGTTCTATTTTGGGTTCATCTGACCACATGACATTCTCCCAATTATCTGCTGTATCATCCATGTATCCATTTTGGTATAAAATCAACTCGTCGTGTTTGGAGGAAGAAGAATACTGAGTTGCATCCCAAGAACACCATACCTACTGTGAAGCATGGGGTGGAAACATCATGCTTTGAGGCTGTTTTTCTGCTAAGGGGACGATTGATTCGTGTTAAGGAAAGAATGAATGGGGCCATGTATCGTGAGATTTTGAGCCAAAACCTCCTTCCATCAGTAAGAGCTTTGAATGGTTGACCAAATACTTATTTTCCACCATAATTTACAAATTCCTTAAAATTTCTACAATGTGAATTCCTGGATTTTTCTTTCACATTCTGTCTCTCACAGTGGAAGTGTACCTATGATGAAAATTACAGACCTCTGTCATCATTTTAAGCGGGAGAACTTGCACAATCGGTGGCTGACTAAATACTTTTTGGCCCCATTGTATGTATGTATGTATGTACACACATGATACTTTTGGCTTTTGACCAAATTATTTTATCCTAATGTCATCATCATCATTTCTTTGTATTTAGGGCCCCCAAGCCTCTGAGTTTGGACACTACAGTGATGATGATGTTTACCTAAAGGATGAAAGTGTTGATGTTGTTTACCTAATGGATGAGTGAGAGCAGCACAAGTGTGTGTCAAGATGGCCGACAGGTTGCTCATGTCACTGTTGTCCTTCTCCAACAACAATAATCTGCAGAAAGAAAACAAGTCACACACTAAATATGCAGTAAATACAACAATAATCTCTAAATAAGTCCCAGACTAATAAATACAACAGTAATGTGTAGAGAAGAACAAGTCACACAGTAATAAACAACAGTAATGTGTGGAGAATAACAAGTCACACAGTAATAAACAACAGTAATGTGTAAGGAAGAACAAGTCACACAGTAATAAACACAACAGTAATGTGTGGAGAAGAACATGTGACACAGTAATAAACAACAGTAATGTGTGGAGAAGAACATGTGACACAGTAATAAACAACAGTAATGTGTAGAGAAGAACAAGCCCCAGACTAATAAATACAACAGTAATGTGTAGAGAAGAACAAGTCACACACTAATAAATACAACAGTAATGTGTAGAGAAGAACAAGTCACACACTAATAAATACAACAGTAATGTGTAGAGAAGAACAAGTCACACACTAATAAATACAACAGTTTTTTGTATTGAAAAACAAGTCACACAGTAATAAATACAACAGTTATTTGTAGAGAAGAACAGGTCACACAGTAATAAATACAACAATAATATGTAGAGAAGAACAAGTCTTACTTGGTGAAGTAGGCCTTCATGCAGCGCAGAGCAGCTAGCTGGACCTTCCAGGTGCTCAGCTTCAACTTGTCACACATCAGGCTGCACACCTCCACCTGGAAGCGGGCTGCACAAACACAACATTGTTGTTACAAGCACTCCCAGCAGGGGGTCCAGAAAGCAGGTGAAGGGGGGGAGGATGTCAAATAAAGACAACTTCAGCCTTCAGAGAGAGAGAGAGAGGCAAGTCAGCTAATAAGAGTACACTATTGTGATTTGAAAACAACCAAAAAGCAGCAACAACACTCCATCTACATGTGGTGACCTGAATATGAACAAGTATTAGCCAAAAATAGTCTCTGACACAGAGACTATTTTTAGCAAGCTAACTAGCTTATGCTACTATATTGACAAGTTGAGCTGCTGCATGGCCTCTGAGTTGGTAAAAGTTAATTTCTATATGATAAACCGTGCCTCTCACCTGGATTGTAGAAGGTTGTGGACATAAACCCACAAGTTGGCCAACTTTGACATCCAACTTAAGACCCGGAGATGGCCAGAAAGACAAAAAGACCCTTGTTTTTTAACCCAATGAGAGGATGATGATGATGATGAAATGTTCATGTAAAGGGGAACATATAAACATCCCATCAATCTTTATCCCAGTGAGAGCCAACATTATACTGTAAGTGATAGTTTTATTATGTTTTTTATATCTTGTTTAGCACTTACTGCTACATGATGCTTAGTGTTTGACTAATGATGCATCTGATTAGCACGCAGCTTCTACAATTTGTAGGTCATCATCCTTATATTCGGTCGCAAATTTTTTTTTCTGTAATATCATTTGTCCAAAAGTAATCTTTGTTGTCTTTCATCAAGTCTGCCATGTTTATAGTCTTGTTGTTGTTGTTGTTGAAGGGAAAGTGAACGTTGTGATGCGTCTGTTAAATTAGTACGTATGCTTCAAATGATCAAAACGTGTAAATATTACATGTTATATGAATGTTACTACATGACGTATACTTACATCATGTATATATTACATGTTATTATGAATGTTACTAAATACTACGTATATACTTAAATCATGTATATATTACATGTTATTATGAATGTTACTACATGACATATACTTACATCATGTATGTATTACATGTTATGAATGTTACTAGGTACTACATATATACTTACATGTATACATTACATGTTATTATGATGTTACTACATGACGTATATACTTACATCATGTATATATTACATGTTATTATGAATGTTACTAGATACTACATATATACTTACATCATGTATATAGTAAATGTTATTATGAATGTTACTAGATAATACATATATACTTACATTATGTATATATTACATGTTATTATGAATGTTGCTAGATACTATGTATATACTTACATCATGTATATATTACATGTTTATATGAATGTTACTACATGACATATATACTTACATCATGTATATATTACATGTTATTATGAATGTTACTACATGACATATATACTTACATCATGTATATATGACATATTATGAATGTTACTACATGACATATATACTTACATCATGTATATATTACATGTTATTATGAATGTTACTAAATACTATGTATATACTTACATCATTTATATATTACATGCTATTATGAATGTTACTACATGATATACACTGAACTAAAATATGACAACAACACTTTTGTTTATGCTCCCATTTTTCATGAGTTGAACTCAAATATGTAAAACTTTGACTGTAAACACAAAAGATCTATTCTTCTCAAACATTGTTCACAAATCTGTGTTAGTGAACATTTCTTCTTTGCCAAGATAATCCATCACACCTCACAGGAGTGACATGTGAAGATGCTGATTATTGCACTGGTGTGTCTCAGGCTGCTCACAATAAAACACCTTTCATTTCTTCTCACATTTTTCTTCAGGCTGCTCCTTTTATAAGAATAGCTGTCATGAAAAAGTTATAATAATGACAGTTATATATATATATATATATATATATATATATATAAAACACACAAGGTTCTGCAGTCCTGGGTTCAAATCCAGGCTGGGGATCTTTCTGTGTGGAGTTTGCATGTTCTCCCCGTGAATGCGTGGGTTCCCTCTGGGTACTCCGGCTTCCTCCCACCTCCAAAGACATGCACCTGGGGATAGGTTGATTGGCAACACTAAATTGGCCCTAGTGTGTGAATGTGAGTGTGAATGTTGTCTGTCTGTGTTGGCCCTGCGATGATGTGGCGACTTGTCCAGGGTGTACCCCGGCTTCCGCCCGATTGTAGCTGAGATAGGCGCCAGCGCCCCCCGCTACCCCAAAAGGAAATAAGTGGTAAAAAATGGATGGATGGATGGAAAACACACACACACACACACACACACACACACACACACACACACACACACACACACACACACACACACACACACACACACACACACACGCACACACAAACACACACACACACACACACACAAGTCGTGTTCCTTGCTTTGTAACCAGTAAATGTTAAAACACTCCATTCCCGAAAACCTAAAGAGAAACTACACTTTTTCTATATATAAAAATATATTAATAGTATTTTTTATGTGCCGCAAAGTGCCTTGCCCAAAAACACAACGGCAGAGACCAGGAACCCTTATGATTGCTCTCCAAAAAGAACAGCACCTAGAGTGTGGAAGTTCCACATTGAAATGATTCTTCTGACTGTAACATTTTAGGAGCCTGAAGAAAAGAAACTACATTTGAAGACCAGGAACATTCCATGGTGTTCCCTTGGAGTGTGCAGCTTTGTAACTTACCTTGTGTCTGAGGATTCTTGGGCCAAGTCTTTCCCAGAGTCTCAAAAGCACAAAGCACAGCTTCAGTCTGCAGTTCCTTCTCCTTCGTGGTGAGGTCATCATCCTCATCCTCTCGTGACCTCAGCACAGCAGCACCGCTCTCTGGGCAGCTCTGCTCACAAGTACACAACAAGACCAGGAATGATCTAGAAGATCTACAGTCCGTGAACAGTCGATGGGACACAACAAAACCAGGAATGATCTAGAAGATCTACAGTCCTAGAACAGTCGATGGTACAAAACAAAACCAGGAATGATCTAGAAGATCTACAGTCAATGAACAGTCGATGGTACGGAATATGTACTGAACTGTGCAATCTACTAATAAAAGTATCAATCAATAAAAAAAAAAAAAAAGATGGTTCGTCTAGGAGCCTGTGGTATGAAAGATGACGACAACTAGTTATCTTGGTTTTGACTGCATTAAATGTATTGACACAAGAACATAAATACAACAGATAACATAATAGAAAATAAAAAAAATGCCCAAAACAAAAATACAAGATACAGTCCTGCTTCTTTTTCGGAACCAGTCCACAGTTCAGTTCAAAATATACGCAAAATGCAACGACTTTCTAGTCAGTCCAAAAGTTCAGTTCAAGAAACAAAAAGTAATCGAAAAGTGTTCACAGCGGAGGAGGACAAAAAACGCGTGTCCTACCGCATACTTGTTTAGCGCGCCATTTTGTTGAGTTGAGTTTAAAGGTGGATGGGGAGCTCAGGTCGTTTGGGTCACCGGGTATTCCTTCCCGGAAAAAAAACCTGACCTGAGTAATCGAGGGCAAAAAACACCTGCACGGCTCGATTGTTAATCGAACATGTAGGCCTATTATGAAGTTTGCAAAGTGTGAGGATGAGAAGAGTTTCTTCTCCAGTGCGTCTCACAGCAACCACAGCCACAGCAGACACGAGAGAGCGTGGTGAAGTGTGCAGCACTTCCTTAAGAGGAAGCGAGCGCCATTTTGGGGCAGGAAGTAACCCTCCAAAATAAAAGTCTTTGCACTGTATGCATGTGTTTAATGGGTATTTTAAATATGGGTTACATAATGCCCACCCCTGATCTAGAAGATCTACAGTCCATGAACAGTCGATGGTCCAGAACAAAACCAGGAATGATCTAGAACAGGCGTCACCAACCTTTTTGAAACCAAGAGCTACTTCTTGGGTACTGATTAATGCAAAGGGCTACCAGTTTGATACACACTTAAATAAATTGCCAGAAATGGCCAATTTTGCTCAATTTACCTTTAATAAATAAATCTACATATATAAGAAAAAATGGGTATTTCTGTCTGTCATTCCGTCGTACATTTTTTTTCCTTTTATGGAAGGTTTTTTGTAGAGAATAAATGATGAAAAAAAACACTTAATTGAACGGTTTAAAAGAGGAGAAAACAGGAAAAAAAATGAAAATTAAATTCCGAAACATAGTTTATCTTCAATTTCGACTCTTTAAAATTCAAAATTCAACCGAAAAAAAGAAGAGAAAAACTAGCTAATTTGAATCTTTTTGAAAAAATAAAAAAAAGAATTTATGGAACATCATTAGCAATTATTCCTGATTAAGATTCATTTTACAAATTTGATGACATGTTTTAAATAGGTTAAAATCCAATCTGCACTTTGTTAGAATATATAACAAATTGGACCAAGCTATATTTCTAACAAGGACAAATCATTATTTTTTCTAGATTTTCCAGAACAAAAATTTTAAAAGAAATTCTGAAGACTTTGAAATAATATTTAAATTTGATTCTACAGATTTTCTAGATTTGTAGATTTGGCAGAATAATTTTTGGGAATTTTAATCATAATAAATTTGAAGAAATATTTTACAAATATTGTTCGTCGAAAAACAGAAGATAAAATGAAGAATAAAATTAAAATGTATCTATTATTCTTTACAATAAAAAAATAAATTTACTTGAACATTGATTTAAATTGTCAGGAAAGAAGAGGAAGGAATTTAAAAGGTAAAAAGGTATATGTGTTTAAAAATCCTAAAGTCATTTTTAAGGTTGTATTTTTTCTCTAAAATTGTCTTTCTGAAAGTTATGAGAAGCAAAGTAAAAAAATAAATACATTTATTTAAACAAGTGAAGACCAAGTCTTTAAAATATTTTCTTGGATTTTCAAACTTCTATTGGAGTTTTGTCTCTCTTAGAATTAAAAATGCAGAGCAAAGTGAGACCAGCTTGCTAGTAAATAAATACAATTTAAAAAATAGAGGCAGCTCACTGGTAAGTGCTGTTATTTGAGTTATTTTTAGAATAGGCCAGTGGGCTACTCATCTGGTCCTTACGGGCTACCTGGTGCCCGCGGGCACCGCGTTGGTGACCCCAGATCTAGAACATCTACAGTCGATGGCACAGAACAAAACCAGGAATGATCTAGAAGATAGACAGTCCATGAACAATTGATGCTACAAAACAAAACCAGGAATGCTCTAGACATCTACAGTCCATGAACAGTCGATGGCACAGAAAACAACCAGGAATGATCTAGAAGATCTACAGTCCATGAACAATTGATGCTTCAGAAAAAAAACAGGAATGCTCTAGACATCTACAGTCCATGAACAGTCAATAGTCCATCTGAAAATAAAATAGATAATGGTACCTTCTTGATGAGAGGGAAGAGGATGTCGTTCATGTCGCTGAAACGGTCCTCTTGGCAGCTGTGAAGGACATCGCCGGCACAGTGCAGGGCAGCCATTTTGTACACGAGACTCTCCTTACGACATTCCTTCAAGACCACCTCCAGGACCTCAGAGATGGTGGGCTGGCCGGGGCAGGGCTTCTGTAACTCGCTGCTGCAGGAATTAGAAGTTGTTGTCAGCCAGAACATTAGGTACTGGAGATCTACTGATATTTGCCATTTTGATGTGTATGGGACCTTATTTTGTCAACAACTACCTCAGCAGATCCTATAAATACACACACGATACCAGTGTTACAATGTAAATACTAGATAACTACGGTTTAGGCAGCGGACATGTTGTCCTGCATGAGTAAACATACCCTTTTTGTCTTTTAGAATTTCTAACAGGGCCTTTATTTGACTTTCTGTGAGAGTTCCTCTACAGTCTGCTCAGCTGTGCTCACAAGGCCACGCCCCCTTTCTCTCCCACTTGCAGTACGAGACTCTGCTTTCCTGTCAAAACCTGCCTGGAAATCCAGTTTTTGTCCTTCTTTCCCAGCCCCATTTTGTTTGTTTTCGCTACTGCAGCAATGGCGTCGCACGACGAGCCTCCGCCCGCAACGCTCAATGTATGGACTAGGGATGTCCCGATCCAGGTTTTTGCACTTCCGATCCGATACCGATATTGTTTTTGCACTTCTGATCCGATACCGATACTGGCCTATCCGAGCATGTATTAAAGTTTAAAGTTATTTAGCCTACTTAGTTGTCAGATTCATGCTGAAAAGGATTTTAGTACTCTTGATAACAACTAGCCAGCTGAATTAGGTGAGTTTGAATAATACACAATAGTTGGTATTCAAGGATAAACACAATATATAAAAAAATTATACATGACAAACAGAAATGGCATCATTAAACAGTAAAAAAGTGAACAGTATAAAGTGCAAATAATGCTGTAAATATTAAAAAAAGCAAAACACACAAACAACGTGAGTGGGATAAAATGTCTATAACTCAGCATCAATACTTGCTCTTGAACAAGTGTAAACTTTAAAAAAATATCTACACACTCCGTTCAATTGTTTGCCCCAGTCAGGGGGGGCAAACAATTGAAGTCCAAGCATAATGGGGAGATTCTTTCTACCAAAGACGAGCACTTCAAGATGCTCAGGTGTCAGCCTGCCCCTGTGTTCACCTAAGAGTGCTAAAAAGCCTCTCACTCGCAAGAGTCATTAAAATGTCTTACAACTTTACCACCACGCTTGACTTTATTGTGGCATGTTTTGCACTCCACCTCTTCATCTTTTTCATTTTGAAGGATAAAATAATCCCACACAGCTGACATTTTTGGATGTTTTGAAGGTGTGCTGGAAAATGCGGAACGGAGTTTAGGGAGCAGCAGAAGAGTGGAATGTATTATTTAAATTGGTGTATTGGAAAACACGGACCGGAGTTTTTTAAAAAACTGGATCTGGATCGGCATTTTCCCATGCGTTGCCGATATGCATTTTTTGGCAAATATCGGCGGCCAATCCGATCCAAATATCGGATCGGGACAACCCTAGCATGGACTCATTAAAAAATCGCAATTCAATCAAATAACGCCACAGAGATGGATGGACATGAAGACGACAGTAAAGATATTTGACAAAAATGCCAACTTTGTGTAAATATGAGATGATTGTATAAGTGAAGAAGAGCAGACAGCAGCTCACACATTTTCGTACTTTCTGTAACATCCAAGACGAAATATCAGCCATCTTGAAAAATGTCTCAACTATAATGTACGCAAAAAAGCCTAGAATTGTTTTTATTTAAATGTTGACAATATTACAGGAGGAAGCCTTACAATGTATCCATAGTGTTATAAAAGTGTATAAAATGGAGAGGAGTTATAGTGATGTCGAGAAACGTCCTATTTTGACCAATTTTCACAGGAGATTAACCATATTTTGAAATCAAATTTTAGACACACATAAGAAAGGTGTTTGACGTTAAATTAGACACAACATGAAACATTATGTCACTACTACCACCTCAGAAATAATGTTAAAAAACAACTTAAAGCCTTGATCAGATGTTTATTAGGGCTGTGAATCTTTGGGGCACCACACAATTTGATTTGATTCGATGCTTGGGGGTAATGAGTTGATTCAGAATCAATTCTTGATTAAAAACTATTCAAAATCAATCCATCCATCAACTTCCGCTTATCCGAGGTCGGGTCGCGGGGGCAGCAGCCTAAGCAGGGAAGCCCAGACTTCCCTCTCACCAGCCACTTCGTCTAGCTCTTCCCGGGGGATCCCGAGGCGTTCCCAGGCCAGCCGGGAGATATAGTCTTCCCAACGTGTCCTGGGTCTTCCCCGTGGCCTCCTACCGGCTGGACGTGCCCTAAACACCTCCCTAGGGAGGCGTTCGGGTGGCATCCTGACCAGATGCCCGAACCACCTCATCTGGCTCCTCTCGATGTGGAGGAGCAGCGGCTTTACTTTGAGTTCCTCCCGGATGGCAGAGCTTCTCACCCTATCTCTAAGGGAGAGCCCCGCCACCCGGCGGAGGAAACTCATTTCGGCCGCTTGTACCCGTGATCTTATCCTTTCGGTCATGACCCAAAGCTCATGACCATAGGTGAGGATGGGAACGTAGATCGATCGGTAAATTGAGAGCTTTGCCTTCCGGCTCAGCTCCTTCTTCCCCACAACGGATCGATACAACGTTCGCATTACTGAAGACGCCGCACCGATCCGCCTGTCAATCTCACGATCCACTCTTCCCCCACTCGTGAACAAGACTCCTAGGTACTTGAACTCCTCCACTTGGGGCAGGGTCTCCTCCCCAACCCGGAGATGGCACTCCACCCTTTTCCGGGCGAGAACCATGGACTCGGACTTGGAGGTGCTGATTCTCATTCCGGTCGCTTCAAACTCTGCTGCGAACCGATCCAGTGAGAGCTGAAGATCCCGGCCAGATGAAGCCATCAGGACCACATCATCTGCAAAAAGCAGAGACCCAATCCCGCGGCCACCAAACCGGAACCCCTCAACGCCTTGGCTGCGCATAGAAATTCTGTCCATAAAAGTTATGAACAGAATCGGTGACAAAGGACAGCCTTGGCGGAGTCCAACCCTCACTGGAAATGTGTCCGACTTACTGCCGGCAATGCGGACCAAGCTCTGACACTGATCATACAGGGAGCGGACCGCCACAATAAGACAGTCCGGTACCCCATACTCTCTGAGCACTCCCCACAGGACTTCCCGAGGGACACGGTCGAATGCCTTCTCCAAGTCCACAAACCACATGTAGACTGGTTGGGCAAACTCCCATGCACCCTCAAGAACCCTGCCGAGAGTATAGAGCTGGTCCACAGTTCCACGACCAGGACGAAAACCACACTGTTCCTCCTGGATCCGAGGTTCGACTATCCGGCGTAGCCTCCTCTCCAGTACACCTGAATAACCTTACCGGGAAGGCTGAGGAGTGTGATCCCACGATAGTTGGAACACACCCTCCGGTCCCCCTTCTTAAAGAGAGGGACCACCACCCCGGTCTGCCAAACCAGAGGTACCGCCCCCGATGTCCACGCAATGCTGCAGAGTCTTGTCAACCAAGACAGCCCCACAGCATCCAGAGCCTTAAGGAACTCCGGGCGGATCTCATCTACCCCCGGGGCCTTGCCGCCGAGGAGCTTTTTGACTACCTCAGCAACCTCAGCAACCTCATCCCCAGAAATAGGAGAGCCCACCACAGATTCCCCAGGCACCGCTTCCTCAAAGGAAGACGTGTTGGTGGGATTGAGGAGGTCTTCGAAGTATTCCTTCCACCGATCCACAACATCCGCAGTCGAAGTCAGCAGAACACCATCCGCACCATACACGGTGTTGATAGTGCACTGCTTCCCCTTCCTGAGGCGGCGTATGGTGGTCCAGAATCGCTTCAAAGCCGTCCGGAAGTCGTTTTCCATGGCTTCCCCGAACTCTTCCCATGTCCGAGTTTTTGCCTCTGCGACCGCTAAAGCTGCACACCGCTTGGCCCGTCGGTATCCGTCCACTGCCTCCGGAGTCCTATGAGCCAAAAGAACCCGATAGGACTCCTTCTTCAGCTTGACGGCATCCCTCACTGCCGGTGTCCACCAACGGGTTCTGGGATTACCGCCACGACAGGCGCCAACAACCTTGCGGCCACAGCTCCAATCAGCTGCCTCGACAATAGAGGTTCGGAACATAGTCCACTCGGACTCAATGTCCCGCACCTCCCTCGTGACATGTTCAAAGTTCTCCCGGAGGTGTGAATTGAAACTTTCTCTGACAGGAGACTCTGCCAGACGTTCCCAGCAGACCCTTACAATGCGCTTGGGCCTGCCAAGTCTGTCCGGCATCCTCCCCCACCATCGCAGCCAACTCACCACCAGGTGGTGATCGGTAGAAAGCTCCGCCCCTCTCTTCACCCGAGTGTCCAAAACATGAGGCCGCAAATCCGATGACACAACTACAAAGTCGATCATGGAACTGCGGCCTAGGGTGTCCTGGTGCCAAGTGCACATATGGACACCCTTATGTTTGAACATGGTGTTTGTTATGGACAATCCGTGACGAGCACAAAAGTCCAATAACAAAACACCACTCGGGTTTAGATCCGGCTGACCATTCTTCCCAATCACGCCTCTCCAGGTTTCACTGTCGTTGCCAACATGAGCGTTGAAGTCCCCCAGTAGGACAAGGGAATCACCCGGGGGAGCACTTTCCAGTACTCCCTCGAGTGTACCCAAAAAGGGTGGGTACTCTGAACTGCTGTTTGGTGCGTAAGCACAAGCAACAGTCAGGACCCTTCCCCCCACCCGAAGGCGGAGGGAAGCTACCCTCTCGTCCACTGGGTTGAACTCCAACGTGCAGGCTTTGAGCCGGGGGGCAACGAGAATTGCCACCCCAGCCCGTTGCCTCTCACTGCCGGCAACGCCAGAGTGGAAGAGAGTCCAGTCCCTCTCGAGAGAACTGGTTCCAGAGCCCTTGCTGTGCGTCGAGGTGAGTCCGACTATATCCAGCCGGAACTTCTCTACCTCGCGCACTAGCTCAGGCTCTTTCCCCCCCAGTAAGGTGACGTTCCACGTCCCAAGAGCTAGCTTCTGCAGCCGAGGATCGGACCGCCAAGTGCCCTGCCTTCGGCTGTCGCCCAGCTCACAATGCACCCGACCTCTATGGCCCCTACTATGAGTGGTGAGTCCATTGGAGGGATGACCCACGTTGCCTCTTTGGGCTGTGCCCGGCCGGGCCCCATGGGGACAGGCCCGGCCACCAGGCGCTCGCCATCATGCCCCAACTCCGGGCTTGGCTCCAGGGCGGGGCCCCGGTGACCCGCGTCCGGGCAAGGGAAATCTGAGTTAATTTTGTTGTAATTCCATAGAAGTCTTTGAGCTGCTCTTTGTCTGATCACTCACCTAGGACCTGTTTGTCTTGGGAGACCCTACCAGGGGACATGAAAGCCCCCAGACAACGTAGCTCCTAGGATCATTGGGACACACAAACTCCTCTACCATGATAAGGTAGCAGCTCAGAGAGGAGTTCAAAATCAATGTTTTTTTAATAACATTGGATGTCAGTGCTATGTTTAACTACATTCTTCCATAAAATAGATACAGCTCTGATCAATTTTTATATTACTTAAAATAAAAGTGGTTGTGTTAAAAAAAAATTCTACCCAAACATTTAATAAAGTCAAATACAAATAAGACAGCAAAAGAGGTATCCAACACTTCTCTATACCAGGGGTGCCAACACTGGCAAAGGCGAAGCTACTTTTCAATGGACCAAGTGGAGGGGATCATTCATATATATCATTTATATTGATCTATTTATGAAAGAGGTTAACAAGTTAAAGGTGTTTAATGATAATACAAGCATGTTAACATTCCTTTCTTTCATGAAGACAAGAATATAAGTTGATTGTGTTGACTTGCATTGACTGGCAACAGACAGTAGTGATGATAACCTCCACTTTTTCAAATGGAGGAGAAAGAAAGTCCTCCTTTCTGTCCAATATCACGTGAAAGTGCTTGTTTTTTGTTTGTCCAGCTTCCATACTCGTTTTTATACACTTTACAAGAAATACATTGGCGGCAAACTCCGTAGGTTATTAGATGTGCGCACTAGCTTAAGACTCTTATTTTGTTAGCACAGGCAGGATGAAGCAGCGCTTTTATTGTGAAGATAGGAACTGTGCAATCGGTCCTTAGAGTTTTGACGGCAGGTACGGCACGAGAGTCAGTTGAAATAAAAAGTGTTTCTCGCCTTCCTGTCGGTCGTTTTTTCTTAATAATGATGTGGCAGCAGCCAGTGTCATCTCACAAGACCCTCGGGTGTCATGAATGTCAATCAAGTGACCAAGGACACGTCTTGGTGAAGATTGATGATCCATCATTTTTAGCTTTTTTTTAAAAATTTATTTATTTATTTATTTTTTTAATGCTTGGCAAGGATGACTGACACACCTTCCACCAAAATCATTTTTGTCTGGCTTGACAGAAAAAAAATATTATTAGATCTTTTTTAATCAATCAAGAATTGCGATTAATTTGAAAAATCTATTTTTTTAACACCCTTACTATTTACTGACAATCTATTTATGTTTAAATACCTTTTACTGCAAATGATTATCGGCTCCAAATATCGCCTCCTTGACTACTACCATGTTTTCTGAACCATAAGGCGCACTGCTGATGAGCAGGTGTCTTCCGGTCTATTTTCATACAAAAGGCTGACCAGAATGTAAGGCACATTAAAGGGGTCATATTATGATGAACTGTTTTAATGAGTGTGCATGGGCGGGGCGTTTGCCCCTCCAGTCTACATGTGCTTTGTGGACTTGGAGAAGGCATTGGACAGTGTCCCTAGGGAGGTTCTGTGGGGAGTGCTCAGAGTATGGGGTACCGGACTGTCTTATTGTGGCGGTCCGCTCCCTGTATGATCAGTGTCAGAGCTTGGTCCGCATTGCTGGCAGTAAGTCGGACACGTTTCCAGTGAGGGTTGGACTCCGCCAAGGCTGTCCTTTGTCACCGATTCTGTTCATAACTTTTATGGACAGAATTTCTATGCGCAGCCAAGGCGTTGAGGGGTTCCGGTTTGGTGGCCGCGGGATTGGGTCTCTGCTTTTTGCAGATGATGTGGTCCTGATGGCTTCATCTGGCCGGGATCTTCAGCTCTCACTGGATCGGTTCGCAGCCGAGTGTGAAGCGACCGGAATGAGAATCAACACCTCCAAGTCCGAGTCCATGGTTCTCGCCCGGAAAAGGGTGGAGTGCCATCTCCGGGTTGGGGAGGAGACCCTGCCCCAAGTGGAGGAGTTCAAGTACCTAGGAGTCTTGTTCACGAGTGGGGGAAGAGTGGATCGTGAGATTGACAGGCGGATCGGTGTGGAGTCTTCAGTAATGCGAACGTTGTATCGATCCGTTGTGGGGAAGAAGGAGCTGAGCCGGAAGGCAAAGCTCTCAATTTACCGATCGATCTACGTTCCCATCCTCACCTATGGTCATGAGCTTTGGGTCATGACCGAAAGGATAAGATCACGGGTACAAGCGGCCGAAATGAGTTTCCTCCGCCGGGTGGCGGGGCTCTCCCTTAGAGATAGGGTGAGAAGCTCTGCCATCCGGGAGGAACTCAAAGTAAAGCCGCTGCTCCTCCACATCGAGAGGAGCCAGATGAGGTGGTTCGGGCATCTGGTCAGGATGCCACCCGAACGCCTCCCTAAGGAGGTGTTTAGGGCACGTCCAGCCGGTAGGAGGCCACGGGGAAGACCCAGGACACGTTGGGAAGACTATCTCTGACTGAAGTGGGAACACCTAGGGATCCCCCAGGATGAGCTGGACCAAGTGGCTGGGGAGAGGAGGGTCTGGGCTTCGTTTCCAGTGAGGGTTGGACACCGCCAAGGCTGCCATTTGTCACCCATTCTGTTCATAACTTTTATGGACGCAATTTCTAGGCGCTGTCAAGGCGTTGAGGGATCCGGTTTGGTGGCCACGGGATTAGGTATCTGCTTTTTGCAGATGATGTGGTCCTGATGGCTTCATCTGGCCAGGATCTTCAGCTCTCACTGGATCGGTTCGCAGCAGAGTGTGAAGCGGCTGGGATGAGAATCAGCACCTACAACTCCGAGTCCATGGTTCTTGCCCAGAAAAGGGTGGGGTGCCATCTCTAGGTTGTGGAGGAGATCTTGCCCCAAGTGGAGGAGTTCAAGTACCTGGGAGTCTTGTTCACAAGTGATG
Source organism: Nerophis ophidion (assembly GCF_033978795.1). Taxonomy (NCBI): domain Eukaryota; kingdom Metazoa; phylum Chordata; class Actinopteri; order Syngnathiformes; family Syngnathidae; genus Nerophis; species Nerophis ophidion. Next base: position 48,689,199 of record NC_084611.1, on the reverse strand, counting down.
GAAGAGTGGATGGTGAGATGGACAGGCTGATCGGTGCGGCGTCTTCAGTAATGCGGACGCTGTATCGATCCAAGGAGCTGAGCCGGAAGGCAAAGCTCTCAATTTACCGGTCGATCTACGTTCCCATCCTCACTTATGGTCATGAGCTTTGGGTCTTGACCGAAAGGACAAAATCAAGGGTACAAGCGGGCGAAATGAGTTCCCTCCGCCTGGTTGCAGGTCTCTCCCTTAGAAATAGGGTGAGAAGCTCTGTCATCCGAGAGGAGCTCAAAGTAAAGCTGCTGCTCCTCCACATGGAGAGGAGCCAGATGAGGTGGTCCGGGCATCTGGTCAGGATGCCACCCGAATGCCTCCTTAAGGAGGTGTTTAGGGCACGTCCAACCGGTAGGAGGCAACGGGGAAGACCCAGGACACGTTGGGAAGACTATCTCTGACTGAAGTGGGAACGCCTCGGGATCCCCCGGGATGAGCTGGACCAAGTGGCTGGGGAGAGGAGGGTCTGGGCTTCCCTGCTTAGGCTGCATCCCCCGTGACCCGACCTCGGATAAGCGGAAGAAGATGGATGGATGGATGTTATAATGACATTCAGACTTTACTTAAATAATAATAATGGATTAGACAGGGCTTCACGCTGGCAGAGGGGTTAGTGCGTCTGCCTCACAATACGAAGGTCCTGCAGTCCTGGGTTCAAATCCAGGCTCGGGATCTTTTTGTGTGGAGTTTGCATGTTCTCCCCGTGAATGCGTGGGTTCCCTCCGGGTACTCCGGCTTCCTCCCACTTCCAAAGACATGCACCTGGGGATAGGTTGATTGGCGACACTAAAATTGGCCCTAGTGTGTGAATGTGAGTGTGAATGTTGTCTATCTGTGTTGGCCCTGCGATGAGGTGGCGACTTGTCCAGGGTGTACCCCGCCTTCCGCCCGATTGTAGCTAACATAGGCGCCAGCGCCCCCCGCGACCCCGAAAGGGAATAAGCGGTAGAAAATGGATGGATGGATGGATAATGGATAAGATTTTATATAGTGCTTTACTATTATTAGATACTTAAATCAATAACGGAGCAGCATCTCCTCATCCGTGGCTCACTAGTAAAACTGTCCGATCCCAACTCTCTAATGACTAAAGTTCCGTGGGTGAATAATGTCAACTCACTACACCGGTATGTTTTAGTGCTTTCATGGTGACTTTACTAACAGATATAAGAAATAACTTTACACTACTTTATATTAGAAATGGCAACAGCGGAGGATGAATGTCACATAACAAAAATATAGAGAAAAAGAAAAACTTATCGATATTTTCAGGACTTATGCAGATCCCAAGTACAGATCAGCAGGTACCAGAAGGTAAGAAAAGTTAATTTAGCATAATATTGTGAAACAAATTAAAAAAGCACGTTCAGTGGAAGGCTCCGACTCCCAAAATGCAACACGGAACGACACAGGAAGTCCTTCATACTGACAGGCATCAGACTGTATAATGCATATGTTCCTTTGGACTGTACATGTACTGTAAATGTATAATGTATTTATATTATTCACATGTGAATAATGCTGTTTAATAGACAATATTTATATTATTCACATGTGAATAATGCTGTATAATAGAGTGTATGTATATTATGTACACATGTGAATAATGCTGTATAACAAGACAGCATTTGTACAAACCCTGTTTCCATATGAGTTGGGAAATTGTTAGATGTAAATATAAACAGAATACAATGATTTGAAAAACATTTTCAACCCTTATTCAGTTGTATATGCTACAAAGACAACATATTTGATGTTCATATTGATAAATATTTTTTTTTTGCAAATAATCATTAGCTTTAGAATTTGATGCCAGCAACACATGACAAAGAAGTTGGGAAAGGTAGAAATAAATTCTGATTAAGTTGAGGAATGCTCATCAAACACTTATTTGGAACATCCCACAGGTGTGCAGGCTAATTGGGAACAGTTGATTGCCATAATTGGGTATAAAAGTAGCTTCCATGAAATGATAAGTAATTCACAAACAAGGATGGGGTGAGGGTCACCACTTTGTAAGCAAATTGTCGAATAGTTTTAGAACAACATTTCTCTACGAGCTATTGCAAGGAATTTAGGGATTTTACCATCTACGGTCTGTGAAATCAACAAAAGGTTCAGAGAATCTGGAGAAATCCCTGCACGTAAGAGATGATATAACAGACTTTTGATCAGAAACTGACATCGGTGTGTAAAAGATATCACCACATGGGCTCAGGAACACTTCATAAAACCACTGTCAGTAACTACAGTTGGTCGCTACTTCTGTAGGTGCAAGTTAAAACTCAACTATGCAAAGCCAAACCCATTTATCAACAATATCCTGAAATGCCGCCGGCTTGGCTGGGCCCGAGCTCACCTAAGATAGACTGATGCAAAGTGTAAAGGTGTTCTGTGGTCTGACGAGTATACATTTCAAATTATATTTGGAAACAGAGGACGTGGTGTCCTCCAGAACAACAAGGAAAGTAAGCATTTGGATTGTTATAGGCGCAAAGTTCAAAAGCCAGCATATATGATGGTATGGGGGTGTATTAGTGCCCAAGGCATGGGTAACTTACACATCTGTGAAGGCACCATTAATGCTGAAAGGTCCATACAGGTTTTGGAGCAACATATGTTGTCATCCAAGCAACGTTATCATGGAGGCCCCTGCCTATTTCAGCAAGACAAGTGTTACAACAGCGTGGTTTCATAAGAAAAGAATGCGGGTACTTTCCTGGCCTGCCTGCAGTCCAGACCTGTCTCCCATCGAAAATGTGTGGCGCATTATGAAGCATAAAATACGACAGCGGAGACCCTGGACTGTTAAACGACTGAAGCTCTACATAAAACAAAAATGGGAAAGAATTCCACTTTCAAAGCTTCAACAATTAGTTTCCTTAGTTCCTAAACGCTTATTGAGTGTTGTTAAAAGAAAAGGTGATGTACAAACATTTGTAACACAGTGGTGAACAAGTCATTTCCCAACTACTTTAGCACGTGTTGCAGCCATGAAATTCAAAGTTAGTTATTATTTGCAAAAAAAAATAAAATGTATGAGTTTGAACATCAAATATCTTGTCTTTGTAGTGCATTCAATTGAATATGGGTTGAAAAGTATTTGCAAATCATTGTATTCCGTTTATATTGGCATCTAACACAATTTCCCAACTCATGTGGAAACGGGGTTTGTATTATTCACATGTGAATAATGCTGTATAATAGACTGTACTTATATTATTCACATGTGAATAATGCTGTATAATAGATTTTTTTATGTTATACACATGTGAATAATGCTGTATAATAGACTGTACTTATATTATTCACATGTGAATAATGCTGTATAATAGATTTTTTTATGTTATACACATGTAAATAATGCTGTATAATACACTGTATTTATATTATTCACACGTAAAAAATACGTAAGTGTTTGTTGTCTATTGTGAGCGAACAGTGGTGCTGAATTTCCCCCAAGGATCAATAGAGTACTTTCTATTCCATTCTAAAACAGCAGATACTATGTATTACCTTATACACACAACATAATAATACTCCTATGTTGAAGCACAGTACAATCCATCAAGCGGTGCGGCTTCCTGGCTTACCAAAGTCCTACTAAAAGGGGCGGCATGGCGTAGTGGGTAGAGCGGCCGTGCCAGAAACCTGAGGGTTGCAGGTTCGCTTCCCACCTATTAACATCCAAATCGCTGCCGTTGTGTCCTTGGGCAGGACACTTCACCCTTGCCCCCGGTGCCACTCACACTGGTGAATGAATGATGAATGAATGATTGGTGGTGGTCGGAGGGGCCGTAGGCGCAAACTGGCAGCCACGCTTCCGTCAGTCTACCCCAGGGCAGCTGTGGCTACTGATGTAGTTTACCACCACCAGGTGTGAATGAATGATGGGTTCCCACTTCTCTGTGAGCGCTTTGAGTATCTAACAATAGAAAAGCGCGATATAAATCGAATCCATTATTATTATTATTATTATTAAAACATTTTGATGGATTTTTGACCACCGTGTGCAATGTTCTATATTTTCAATGTAATATATAAAATGTTGGTGTAGTTTACTGCCATCTATTGGTCACACTGATCATTACACCATATACTAAATAAAATAGCTTCGAGGTCGATATCCACAACCAGAATTATTCTGTACATTTTTGAGAAAATGAAAGGCTTTTAAGTGCGCTTTATAGTCAGAAAATACAGTGCTAATCGCTATTTGTGCTGAAAAAACACATGGATGGATGTTGATTCTGTCACTTCAGGTTGACAGTTTGATTACTGTGGCTGTGTGATTTAATTGAGCCCCACAAGAAGAAAGTAAATAATACCTGCATTTGGAGACAACTGATCCGATGGCTTTCAGCAGCTCCTCCTGCAGGCGAGACACAAACAGTCAAAGCACTTTGTCATAATTTCTTCAGTTGAAGGCCGTTACCTTGCCCGCCCACGTGCGTCCCGCCAGGCCCTGCAACAAGGCTGTCAGCACCAAACCCAGGTGCGGCGCCACCAGAGAGCCAGTCTGCTCCTTGGCGACGGTCGACATGGCAGCCGCACCCTGGGCCTTCATCTTCCAAGACTGGGACTGCAGGGCTTTCTGGGTAATGGCGATGAGCTCGGTCATGTAGAGCCGGATGCCTCCGAAGCTGCCTGGAACGGCGGTAGAACATTTGTGGTAGATGTTGGACCTTGGCGATGTGTGTCGATGTTCCTCACCGGGGACGTTCTCCTGCCACACCTCGCCCCACAAGGTGGCGTCGTGGCTCTCGTCCTTGTCTTCGTCCGCGCTGGGTGCCTGGTGCATTCCCAAGAAGGCCAGCGGGAGAGCCACTCCGGCGTGGGCCTTCAGGACGTCGGGGCTGTAGTGGCTGATGGCGTGCACGGTCAGGGCGCAGGAGGACTTGTACACCGGCTCTGGACATAGACCTCACGGGTTTTAGTTCCCCAGACGACTATTTTACATCCTTTCATGCAGGTGACAGCTGACCTTCTTTCTCTAGGTACCAGGCGCTCAGCTTCAGGAGCAGCTTCTCGACACTGCTGTCCTTCGCTGTCTGATGGCACAAAGGAGGAATCTTCATCTTTAGGTTAACTATATCGGTGTTTTTCAACCACTGTGCCGCGGCACACTGCCGCGGGATACAGTCTGGTGTGCCGTGGGAGATTATCTCGTTTCACCTATTTGGGTTAAAAATATTTTTTGCAAACCAGTAATTATAGTCTGCAAATGATGTGTTGTCTATGAGTGTCGGTGCTGTCTAGACCTCGGCAGAGTAACCATGTAATACTCTTCCATATCAGTAGGTGGCAGTAGCCAAAGACGGACACAGTGGGAGGCAGGTAAAAAGGTGTCTAATGCTTAAAGAAAAAATAAACAAAAGTTTAGTGCCTCTAAGAAAAGGCATTAAGCTTAGGGAAGACTATGAAGAACGAAACTAAAACTGAACTGGCTACAAAGTAAACGGCGTCCACAAAGTACATCCTAACATGACATCACAATCAACAATGTCCTCACATCCATCCATCCATTTTCTACCGTTTATTCCCTTTCGGGGTCGCGGGGGGCGCTGGCGCCTATCTCAGCTACAATCGGGCGGAAGGCAGGGTACACCCTGGACAAGTCGCCATCTCATCGCAGGGCCAACACAGATAGACAGACAACATTCACACTCACATTCACACACTAGGGCCAATTTAGTGTTGCCAATTAACCTATCCCCAGGTGCATGTCTTTGGAAGTGGGAGGAAGCCAGAGTACCCGGAGGGAACCCACGCATTCACGGGGAGAACATGTAAACTCCACACAGAAAGATCCCGAGCCTGGATTTGAACCCAGGACTGCAGGAACTTCGTATTGTGAGGCAGACGCACTAACCCCTCTGCCACCGTGAAGCCCAATGTCCTCACAAAGAAGGATAAAAACAACTGAAATATTTTTGATTGCTAAAACAAAGTTTACGCGGGAAATATCGCTCAAAGAAAGACATGAAACATTATTAATAAGGATTCATATCAAATGGTCTACATGGCACACCCCTAGTAGCATCAGGATGCAAGTCAAAAGGTGACTTTTCAACGTCCTTACCCTGACTAGATGGCCCAGAGCAAAGGCAAAGGCTTTCTGCACCACAGTGCTTCTGTCATGGATGCCGCTGAGCAGAGCACTCATCAGTTTACCTGACAGCAACACAAACATCAGCGTTAGTGTGAGTGTGTGCTTCTTCACACCACACGGTCAGCAGGTGTGTCACCTGAGTGTGCAGTGAGGTCTTGGGGACATTGCACTGTGAGGGAAACAATCACACTGGCACAACCGCCCTGTGGAGAGACCACAACACAAACCTTGTCAACATTGGCATTGCAAAACATGGGAAAAAACATATTGCGGTGAGGGATTTTCATTTTCATCACAAAACGCCATTAAATCAATTAAAAAAGGTGACAAGATGTTAGCATGCCTGATATATAACATGATATAAGGCTTCATAGTGAGAAAACCTATCACATTGCCTGAATGAAAATAAAAACACAATTACGGGCTTTTTCATGCTCGACACAAATCATAAGTTACTTGTGTTTTTTAGTGTTAGCATAATGTTGGCTATTTGTGCTAAAGCATCAAAACATAAGGTTCTTGTGTTTTTTAGAGTTAGCATAATGTCGGCTACTTGTGCTAAAGCATCAAATCATAAAATAGTTGTGTTTCTTAGTGTTGGCATAATGTTGGCTACTTAAGTTTAAGTTAAAGTAGCAATAATTGTCACATACACTCGGTGTGGAAAACCTATTCTCGGCATTTGACACATCACTCTTGATCACTCCCTGGGAGGTGATGGGAGCAGTGAGCAGCAGTGGTGGCCGCACCCGGAAATCATTTTTGGTGATTTACCCCCAATTCCAACCCTTGAGGCTGAGTGCCAAGCAGGGAGGTAATGGGTCCCATTTTCATAGTCTTTGGTATGACTCGGCTGGGGTTTGAACTCAAAACCTACTCATCTCAGGGTGGACACTAACCACTAGGCCGCTGAAAAGGTTACTTGTGCTAGAGCATCAAATCATAATGTTCTTGTATTCTTTAGTGTTAGTATAATGTTGGCTACTTGTGCTAAAGCATCAAATTGTAAGGTTCTTGTATTTTTTTAGTGTTAGTATAAAGTTGGCTACTTGAACTAAGCATCAAATTGTAAGGTTCTTGTATTTGGACGTGAGCTTGCAGGCAGTTTTGGATGCCACTATTCACGGGGTTTTGCAGTCTGGCTAAGTTGTGACGTACTTATTTAAACGTTGAGTGAAGCTCTCAGCCAGAAGGGGAGGAGGGAGGCTGAGATAAAATGTCATTTGAAAGGGTGTGAATTAGTCGACGGTGACAGAAAGAGTGAGGTGTACCTTGGTGCCTAGGCCCACTCCACTCTTGAGCAGCTCACACAGCCTTGGAACCAGCTCTGCCAGCACTGAAACATCCACGTGCTGCAAACACTGAACACAACACATGGAGCGGTCACCTCGGAACTAACAAGACTAATACGACCCTGTTGTTCAGCTACCATATTGATGGTTTCCATCATTGGAGAGGACTTGGCCGCACTTAGCCTGGCAGCATCCATGGCACTCTTCTCCTGCTCGGTGGCTCTTAGGCTCAGGTAGTTGAGCACCTGCGGCTCCAAGGTGCTGAGGGCCTCCAGTAAAGCTGGGATGAGTCGGGAAGCGTGGGGCTTCAGTCGGGCGCCGGCTGTCTTACTGATCTTCACCAGGGTCTGGATGCTGGTACCAAAAACAACAACCTCTTAGTGATTGGGACACGAGAGAGACAACAACAACGTAACTGAGACGGTACCTGAGTGAGCGGACCTCGGACACACTGCTGACAATCCCCTTCTCCAGCAAGGAGGGCAGCAGTGCTGCCACGGTCCTCTGCGCCGTAGAGCCAGTAGACTCACACATGCGAGTGCACACCTGTGCAGAGTCACCTTCTCAATCCTACATGGACATTCCATCCAGCAATGATTGTGTGCTGTACCTTACTGAGAGTCTTCAGTGTCAGATCTGCAGCCTTTCTCACTGACTCCTGAAAACACAACCATGGCAGGCTCAGAACAATATTTGTTTAAATCATTCGAATAAACCATGAGGATTTGTATAACAATATAATACAATATTTTCATGAACAAATCATGTATAAAGCACTTCAAACAGGTGTGGCCATTACGTGGATGGCGAGTTAGTGGTGGATGGTGGAGGGTGTGTCAGTCCATCGCTTGCTAGGCATTACAAAAATAGAACTAAAAATGACGGATCATCAATCTTCACCAAGAGGTGACTTTGGTCAATTGATTGACATTCACGGCACCCAAGGGTTTTGATTGATTGAAACTTTTATTAGTACATTGCACAGTACAGTACATATTCCGTACAATTGACCACTAAATGGTAACATCCGAATAAGTTTTTCTACTTGTTTAAGTCGGGGTGAGATGACGCTGGCTGCTGCCAGATAATTAAGAAAAAACGACCGACAGGAAGGCGAGAAACACTTTCCCAAGTTCCAAAACAAATTCCGGTTTTCCTGGAAATTCAAACTCTTCCACATTCAAACTTTTCTTAAATTCATACTTAAGGAAGTAACGGTACGTGTATTTGTATTGAAACGTTTCGGTACGGGGGTTTCGGTCCGGTTCGGAGGTGTATCGAACGAGTTTGTAAGCTAAAGTCATAACAAGCTGCTCTGCTTTCTGCCTCTGTCTGAGCACCCAGCATTGTCCCGCCCACATAACCATCTGATTGGTTACATACAAAGCCAATCAGATGGTTTTCAGAGCGATGTTACAGCCAATCAGCAGTGCGTATTCAGAACGCATGTTGTCAATTCTTCAACGTCGAGTAGATAGGTGTTTAGCAGCGGACATCGTAGGCTCCCCAAATTATAAAAAACACTTCCCAGTAACAACTACTACTAGCATCACTATGAGCCCGTTGACTTTCTAGAAACTTAAACTGCAGCTCAGCTCGCTCGCAGTTCTGGCTTGAGGTGAAGGCTAATTAGCTTTTAGCGTTAACGTTAGCTCATTTTGCTGTGTGTGTGTGTGTTTTAGGGGCAGCAAAGTCTCTTATTTCACATGAACTAACATGAAGTCCATGGTGTCCAGGGATGAATAATCTCTCCTATAGCTATTGTACTTTTTTTCAGCTATAGTTATATTAATCATTAGTAATGTAGCAGCCTAGTTTTGAATGGCAGGGTCCCTGCTATCACATGTTGATAAAAATATAACATTTACATAATAAAAGTCAACTACAGGCTTCCCAAATGCTGTAATAAATTAAGCATGATGAGTTGACTTGAAACTGTTTATAATGTTGCACTTTTTATATGTAGAAGAAAGGTTTTGTCATTTTATTTAATCAAAGCAACAACTTGAGGCAGTTTAATGTGGATTAACGTGGGCAGAATTATTATAGTGTTCCCAATGTTTAAAGGATAAAGCCATTGTTTACAAATTTGGTAAATAAATAACCAAAAAATGTATATTTTGTTGTTTTCTTCCTGTACCGAAAATTAACCGAACCGTGACCTCTAAATCGAGGTACGTACGGAACCGAAATTTTTGTGTACCGTTACACCCCTATTCATACTACATTCTGTCAGCATTTCACTTCAACTTCAGCATTTACAAGCAGTTCCTTCAAGAATTGCCTCTTCTAGTTTATGTTGCTTTTTTCTTTTGTTTACTTTTAATGAATGAAATGGAAATGCGTATAGTGATTCCTAAAACTTATATGACATTTTCAGAGTGATGCATTTCCATCCGCCAATCTCCCGGTGCTCACCTTGATGTCGTCAAGAACTCTGAACAAGGTCTCCCACATTTCAGCCAAGTGATCGATGAGGTCATTAGCTTGGTGGCCGCGAACCAAGTCGTTGAGGGCCAGACAGCTGCAAGATTCGACATTTACTACCATATGTTTCTTTCAATAGTTGGCCAACATACTTCCCATTTAGATTTGCTACCTGGATTCCCGCACCCTCCAGGCGTTGCTGGTGAGGTTGGAGATGACATCGTGCAAGATCTCCTTCAGGTACTTGTCCACCTAACCCAGCCCAATAAAGACAAATGAATACAAACGTGCTTTAGTCGCCATGCGGATGGAGGAGCGGCGTGTCCTACCAGCGTCTTATCCGTGACCAAGGCGTCCCAGATGCTGGTCATGGCCTGGCGGATGCTCAGGTTGGGATCAAACTGGTAGCGGTAAAGCCGTGGCACCAGCTGCGGGAGAAACGGGGCCAGCTGCTCCCCGGCCTTGGTGGCGATCATGTGGAAGCCGAATGCGGCGCCCTGAAAAGATCACGTTGGAGGGGTTGTGAGGATAGACCATTCCTTGGAGCCAAAACACTGCCAGTCACATTTGGGAGTGGGAAATTGTGGGCATTGTAGGAATGGTTGCATTAGCAGCAAAACAAGTTTTGTCAACAAATAAATACAAACACTGAAAAAATACACCATTTTTGGTGGATACTTTTTGGTATCATGGCATGTTTTAAATGCAAATATTCACATTTTAGTACACTTTTATTGTCTTTCACCGGCTTTTATTTTCAACTTTTTCTTTCTCACATTCAATCCTTTTTGTTTAAAATTAATGGCAGCGATTCGGCGTGAAGGGCGGGGCTTACATCAAGTTCAAGCAAAAGCAGTTTTACTAGACTTGGGCTGGCAAGCAAAACCCCGTAGAACACAGGAGCACTGAGGTCGTCTAAATCGAGTTGAAGTTATAAGTATCTTTAGGTCAACCTAGACTTACTTGGAAGATGTAGTAGAAGCGCTGCTGAAATGGAAAAATTAAATGATCCATGTTTGTCTTCATATAGCCGTGATATTTGGCAAAACTCTGCATCGTTACATTGCTACGCTCAGAAAAAAAGAGGGAATTTAAAAGAAACTAAACTGAAAAAAAGGGACGCGAATGTGGAAAAAAACTAAGTTGAAAATAAAAACCTGTGAAACTAGTGTTATCCCGATACTAATATTTTGGTACCGGTACCAAAATTATTTTGATACTTTTCTAAATAAAGGGGACCACAAAAAATTGCACAATTGGGTTTAGTTTAACAAAAAAAATCTTACGGTATATTAAACATATTTTTATTATGACAAGTTTGTCCTTAAATAAAAATGTGAAAATACTAGAAAACTTGTCTTTTTGTCGTAAGTAAGCAAACCAAGGCTCCTAATTAGTCTGCTGACGGATGCAGTTCTACTATTTTGTCAAAATTATTAAGGACAAGTGGTAGAAAATGAATGATTAATCTACTTGTTCATTTACTGTTAATATCTGCTTAATTTCTCTCTTAACATGTTCAGTCTACACTTCTGTTAAAATGTAATAATCATTTATTCTTCTCTTCTTTGATACTTTACATTAGTTTTGGATGATACCACGAATTTGGGCATTGATCCGATACCAAGTAGTTATAGGATCATACATTGGTCATATTCAAAGTCCTCATGTGTTCATGGACATATTTCCTGAGTTTATAAAGATAATATACATTTTTTTAAAACAAAAGATGATGTTGTGATGCCAAAAATATTGACGTAATCGTAGTAGTATCAACCAGTTACGCTCCTGTACTTGGTATCATTACAGTGTGGATCCACCCATGGCATTTGTCTACATTTTGACGCTGGTGCGCTACGGTGTGTGGTGAAGCATGTTTAGCTATTCCTCGTACTACAAGGAATACTTAAAATGTGGCAGAAAACTTGGGGTGGCCGACTGGTACTTTTCAGAGGCGGTATAGTACCGAAAATGATTCATTAGTATCACGGTACTATACTAATACCGGTATACCGTACAACCCTATGTGCAACACAAAAATAATAATGGGGTATAAAAATATGAATATTGGCATCCAAAACATGTCCTGATACAAAAAATATGCACAAAAAATATTTCAAATATAGCAATATTTGAAAGGTGACACGGTGAAGGACAACTCTGTGTGTGCCATGTTGATATTACGTATTACGACTCACCAAGAGTAAAAGTGCCTGACTTCTTTATCTTCTTGTGTGGAGTCTGGTACAGATTTAGAAAACCTTCATGTGTGCAGCAGACTTTAGGAGACCAATACCTTTCGGGAGTTCCACATGGCGTGATGGTTGGCCAGGTTCATAAACTTGTAGACCAGATCGGGCTGGTTCAGGTCGCTTGCCAGCGAGCAGAGCTCCTTGTATGTGGACAGGTTATGGCTGTGGGCGACACGGCGAAGGCGTATAACATGTGACAAATACTTCACAATGTGCAACATGAACTAGGGCTGCACGATTCATTCATTCATCTGAATTAGTGCAACAACTTGACTCCAAGGATCTGAGGCTTTCTTCTCCACCTTCACCGTCATTTGAGTGACAGACACCTTGGCCAATCAGAATGGTTGTGTTTGTCTCTCACTTCCAAGATGGAGAAAGTGGTCTCACTGTGCATATTTAACAGTAGAATCGCTTGGGGCGGTGTAGCTCGGTTGGTAGAGCGGCCGTGCCAGCAATGTGAGGGTTGCAGGTTCGATCCCTCTTCCGCCATCCTAGTCACTGCCGTTGTGTCCTTGGGCAAGACACTTTACCCACCTGCTCCCAGTGCCACCCACACTGGTTTAAATGTAAAAATTAGATATTGGGTTTCATTATGTAAAGCACTTTGAGTCACTAGAGAAAAGGCGCTATATAAATATAAGTCACTTCACTTCAATTAACTGAACAGAGCGAGCCCTCTTTTCACTCATTCACAATCTTTGTCTTGCCGAGACCGCCAGCGTTACACAAACAGGAAACACGAATAGAGAGCCTTGCGAGTCGCTTGTGAGAAGTTCTGCAGAGTACGGCAAAAAGTATGATTACAAAGCCATATGTCCTGTTGTGGGAATATTTCAGCTTCAAACCGGATGGGCAATATGAGCCCATCAACACGGACCAACGAGCGAGAATGCCATGATCATGTGATGGCAACTGGGAAAAAATACACTTTAAGATGTTTAAGTTATATTTTTGCATACAGAAATTAGTCAATTTTTTTTTTGTTTGTTTATTTATTGAGATATTTAACTTCCAATGACAGTACAATGGTAAACAATTTTACAGTAATGAAAACTAAAAATGTATATCCTTTTACAGTTACTTGCATTATTGTTCTCTATTATCATCACATTATAAACTTTGTATAGTTTTTATCGGCTATTTCTTTAGTTTTAGAGCAGGATGTAGACAAAGTCTGTCCGCATAAAGACATATACTTGTCATAGTAAATTATTGCATATTGTAGTAATGTGTGGCACCTAAGACAAGAATATGTTGATTGACAGTCTAAATCAGAGGTGCCAACACTTTTTCTGCAAGCGAGCTACTTTTCAATGGACCAAGTGGAGGGGATCATTCATATATATCATTTATATTAATTTATTTATGAAAGAGAGGTTTTTGTTAACAAGTTAAAGGAGTTTAATGATAATACAAGCATGTTTAACATTATTTCTTTCATGAATACAAGAATATAAGTTGATTGTGATGACTTGCATTGATTGGAATCAGACAGTAGTGATGATAACCTCCACATTTTCAAATTGAGGAGAAAAAAAGTTCTCCTTTCTGTCCAATACCACATGAAAGTTTGTCCTGATTCCATACTGCTTTTTATACACTTTACAAAAAATACATTGGCGGCAAACTCCGTAGCTTGCTAGCTTGTGCGTGCTAGCTTTCTAAGACTCTTAATTTGGTAGCGCAGGCAGGATGAAGCAGCGCTTTTATTGTGAAGACAGGAACTGTGTTGACAGTCTTAAGGCTTTTGACGGGAGGTACGGTTTAAATAAAAACTGTTTCTTGCCTTTCTGTCGGTCTTTTTTTTAAATAATGATCTGGCAGCAGCCAGCGTCATCTCACAAGACCCTCGTGTGCCGTGAATGTCAATCAAGTGACCATAAACACATCTTGGTGAAGATTGATGATTCATCATTTTTAGGTCTATTTTTTAATGCCTGGCGGGATGACTGACACACCTTCCACCATTCACCGCTAGCTGGCCGTCCACGTAATGGGCACCCCTGGTCTAAAAGTGACATGTCTTCCTTCACTCCTTACTTTTGCAGTTTTACACATTTTTACATATTAAATACAAAAACTGCAAATCAAATTGCAATTTTAGAGAGAAACATCAAAATTAGTTTTTTTTCTGAAAATGGTGCAGCCCTAACATGACCAGTGGATGACTTACCCATCAGGTGTTTTGCCCAAACCGTCTCCTTGGAACACCTCCGTGTCTTCTGAGACCGCATGTTTTATTCTATTTGGACACATTAGCTACCGTGAAAGTTGTTCTGACGGCAGGAAGGTCCATCTGTCTTCATGTTCTTCCTCTCACCTTTTGCCGGTCATGAGTGTTTCCACCAGGGTGGACACCAGTTCTTGCTGGTCTCCTTCCCCGCCCATCTCATAGACTAGTCCAAGGCCTTTCGATGCCACATCCTGACTCAGATCTAATTTACAGAATAGATTAGTTGCAATAATTCCCCACTATTGAAAAAAGTGGTCAGGACAAGTGTCCTACCATCCGGTTCTGAAAGAACAGAGATGAATGCCACCTGGATCTCCTTCAGATGGGACTGCAAGAGAATAGACATGACCTGACTTGTGAAGTGAATTATATTTAGTTATATGCTATACATATACATATATACTTATACACTCCAATAGGACTGTTCCTGCTGACTTAGGGAAACACAAGACATACTTTGATTTCCTTGTGTTGGCTGAGCTTCTTGACCAGGGAGAGGAGCCAGATGCAAGCTGCCTGTCGGATGTGAGGGTTCTGGCTGGGTATGTACTTGGACAAGACCGAGTTGAGGACCCAAGGAACCAAGTCATTGTTTTTCACATCTGGCAATGAAAGATGGTGTGGTGACCACGATTCACTGATGTCAAAGCTCAGATAAAAGTTGCAAGAGTATAATTAACCTGGTTGTAGATGTCCACGATATATAGTTTTCAATCATTTGTACAACTCTTTATTTTTTGTGATGTAGTGATTCATTCATGAAGTTTGCTTCTTTTATGAATTTATTATGGGTCTACTGAAAATGTGAGCAAATCTGCTGGGTAAAAAGTATACATACAGCAACATACATTATCAATTTTGGTGATGTAGAAAAGTTAGCATGCAAGAAAGGAAGCCATTGCTCCAGAAGCCCCACTTTAAGGCTCGTCTTAAGTTTGCTGCTGATCACATGGACACAGATAAGACCTTCTGGAGGAAAGTTCTGTGGTCAGTTGAAATAAAATGGAGCTGTTTGGCCACAATATCCAGCAATATGTTTGGAGGAGGAAAAGGTGAGGTCTTTAATCCCAGGAACATCATGCCTACCGTCAAGCATGGTGGTTGTAGTATTATGCTATGGGCCTGTTTTGCTGCCAATGGAACTGGTGCTTTACAGAGAGCAAATTGGACAATGAAAAAGGAGGATTACCTCCAAATTCTTTAGCAAAGGCTAAAATCATCAACCCGGAGGTTAGGTCTTGGGAGCAGTTGGGTGTTCCAACAGGACAATGACCCCAAACACACCTCTAAAGTGGTAAAGGAATGACGAAATCAGGGTAGAGTGAGGGTTTTAGAATGGCCTTCCCAAAGTCCTGACTTAAAAGTGTTGACAATGCTGAAGAAACAAGTCCATGTCAGAACACCAAGACATTTAGCTGAACTGCACCAATTTTGTCAAGGGGAGTGGTCAAAAATTCAAGCAGAAGCTTGTGGATGGCTACCAAAAGCGCCTTATTGCAGTGAAAGTTGCCAAGGGACATGTAAGCAAATATTAACATTGCTGTATGTATACTTTTGTGAGCAACAAGTATGTGCTCCAATCACTACATCACAAAAAAATAAACATCACAAAAAAATAAGAGTTGTAGAAATGGTTGGAAACTCAAGACAGCCATGACATGATGTTCTTTACAAGTGTATGTACACTTTTGACCACCACTGTATATCTCTACAATCGTTACTGATATGTACCTTAGTTGTGTAGCAAAACACAGTTTCAATCATCAAGTCAACAAAAACAAGACTGAGCTATCACTTTAATGGTGTTGCATCCATGAGAACATGTCACGACTCCAAAGAAAAAAGATATTATACAGTGGTACCTCAACTTAAGAGTGTTCTGAGGTAAGAGCTGTCCCTCGGATTTAAGTTGCAAGCAAACAGTTTAGTTACAAGCATACCCGCCATTAGTTAGCACAGTGAACCCCGCAAGCTCCGCCCATAACACCCTGTCTTAGTCGCTAGCATTAGCTGATAGCGAGAGATGGACACAATCTTCCAAGCAGGTGAAGATAGAGTGAAGTACAGTGCTGAGAAGAAGAATTGGATGTTATTCATTTAAATACTTAAAGAAATGATCAAAAACATGACAGAGTGTTGTCTGCTGCTAGTCTGCACCATACAGAAGCAGAATCAGTCTAGCGTCAGCCACGTATTGTAAATCATTTCTCACCGGCGGATGTTTAGCCATGAAAATATGGAAAAGCTGCTGAGGGTGTGTTTGATGAAAAGGAGACACTGCTGAAGTCCATGATGCACATGACTACTACCTGACTTCATAAAAATACTGTAGTTTTCAGTAGAACTGGTACATTCTATTGTATCCTTTTTATACAGTATTTCTTATCATTTAAAAGGCATGTTACTGTTCAAATTGTACTGTTTTAGGGGGAGCCAAGAACCAATTGATTCATTTCAATGGGAGATGTTAATTTAGGATACAAGTGTACTGAGTCCGGCACAGAACCGATCAAGTTCATAAATTGAGGTACTATTCTATCATGTAGAAATCTGAAGTACTGTTACATATTACATAAGTTTGAACATGACCAAAACAATACATGTTTTGTCAAGTGACTCGGTGCAGACTGTACTTCTTACTTGGTGGTGGGCTGTACTGGTCCTCAGTGCAGGTCCATGGATCTCTTACAGCTCCAGACCTGGTGCCTAAAGCTGCATTGGTGATGGCCTCTCCCACTGTGAACTGCAACTCCACTTGCTTGGCCTGTGAGATACATCATGTG
Source organism: Nerophis ophidion (assembly GCF_033978795.1). Classification (NCBI taxonomy): domain Eukaryota; kingdom Metazoa; phylum Chordata; class Actinopteri; order Syngnathiformes; family Syngnathidae; genus Nerophis; species Nerophis ophidion. The sequence goes on along the minus strand of NC_084611.1, from coordinate 48,672,064 downwards.
TAAGGATGATTGACACCAGGGCTATTTTACTCAACTCTCCACATCCAACACAATGTGGCTCACCTCCACTGAGTCCATGAGTCCTTGTAACAGCTTCTTCTGGTGTGGGAAGTCTCCGTCTCCTACCGGTAAATAGCCCAGAGTCTGGATTGATCGCTCCTTGGCCTAGATGAAGAACACGAGCAAGATGAAGAACTCATGTTCATGTGGGGTATGTGCGGTGCACCTGCAGAGTATTCACAGCACTTCACTTTCCCACATTTTGTTATGTCTCAGCCTTATTCCAAAATGGAATAATTCATTTTTGCCCTCAAAATTCTACACACAATACCCCAATAATGACAGGGTGAAAAGTTGTATTTTTATTTTTGGAAATGTATTAAAATTAAAAAACAATAAAAATCACATGTACATACAGTAAGTATTGACAACTTTTGCTAAGTACTTTGTTGATGCACCTTTGGCAGCCTTTACAGCCTCAAGTCTTTTTGAATATGCCACAAGCTTGGCCCACCGATCTTTGGGCAGTTTGGACCATTCCTCTTTGCAGCACCTCTCAAGCTCATCAAGTTGTATGGGAAGTTTTGGTTTTAATCTAGGAAGTCTCTGTACATTGCTGCATTCATATTTCCTTCTATCCTGACTAGTCTCCCAGTTCCGCTGAAAAGCATCCCCACAGCATGATGCTGCCACCACCATGCTTCACTGTAGAGATGGTATTGTCCTGGTGATGAGTGGTGCCTGGTTTCCTCCTAAAATTTACACCAAATACTTCAATCTTTGTCTCTCATCAGTCCAGAGAATTTAGTTTCTCATGGTCTTAAGAGTCTTTCAGGTGCATTTTGTCAAATCTTTGACGGAGAAATAGCTTCCGTCTGGCCACTCGACCAGCCAGACCTGATTGGTGTTTTTTCCTTCTGGAAGGTCCTCCTGTCTCCACAGAGGAATGCTGTAATTCTGACAGAGTGACCATGGCCTTGGTCACCTCCCCAACTAGACTAAGATGGATACAACAATGTACAGAGACATCCTGGATGAAAACCAACGCTTCCCATCCAACCTGATGGAGGGAAAGATAAATGAAGCAATGTACAGAGACATCCTGTTTGAAATCCAAGGCTTCCCATCCAACCTGATGGAGGGAAAGATGAATGCAGCAATGTACAGAGACATACTGGATGAAAACCTAGATTTTTCATCCAACCTGATGGAGGGAAAAATGAATGCAGCAATGTACAGAGACATCCTGGATGAAAACCAAGGTTTCTCATCCAACCTGATGGAGGAAAAAATACATGCAGCAAAGTACAGAGACATCCTGGATGAAAAACAACACTTCCCATCCAACCTGATGGAATGAGAGAAAGTGCCCAAAGAGAGGTGTGCCAAGCTTGTGGCATTGTCTTCAAGAAGACATGAGGCTATAATTGCTGCCAAAGGTGCATCAACTAAGTATTGAGCAGAGGGTCTGAATACTGATAATGTCATTTTTTAGTTTATCATTTAAAAGAAAAAACTTCACATTTTCATTATGGGATATTGTGTGTAGAGGTTTGAGGACACAGCTGATGTATTCCATTGTGGAATAAGGCCGTGAAGAAAGTGCAGCGCTGTGAATAATTTCATTGAACCCGTTCACCTTTGCACTCTCTTTGCCCGAGGGGATGCGAGCCAGCAGGTTTTCCACGACGGACAGTTTGGTGAGGCCCTCGCCCTCAGGAGGGATCAGCAGGGGGCCATTCCGAGCAACTTCTCCCAGCGCTGTGCTCGCTGCTACTGCCAATAGAGCACTGCTGCTGTCCAGGAAAGACCCTTCATTGGGACACACACTTCAGTTTGACAGCGAGGAAACAAAATGCTACTGGAGTATGTATGCATACCAATGGTCTTTGTTGCCATTGCAACGATGTCATCATTGTCTTGAGAGGTGACGCTCTCCTTGTCCACAGGTGCCTGGTATGCGGCACTTTTCTTTTTGCTCATGTACCTTCCCACCATGTAGCCCAGAGCCAGGACGGCACCATGCTGGGTCTCGGGACTCTGGATTTAGAGCCGTTCATGACTTGAAATACATGGAAGGAAATCACTTACGGCGAGACGGTGGATTACGCGGTTGTCTTTGGTGATTTTCAGCAGGTTGTGCACGGCGGCCTGCAGCTCATTGCCCGTCATGGTGGACACCACCACAGCGTACAGCTGGGCTGCCAGCTCCCTCATGTCCTCCTTGTTGGTGTTCATCAGACACTGGTGACGGAAAATTCTGAGTATATCAGGGATTAATGCTGCCATTTGCAATACCACCATCCATGACGGACATCGGCTGATACCAATACCGATCACATGACATAAATGTAATTTTTTTAGCTTTCTGTGATCAAGGCACCGCTAAAAATAGTTAGTCTGTGCTCGCGCTTAGCGTAACAATATTGCTAATATTCAGGTCACGGCATGTAAATGGAGTATTACTGTATGGTTATTGAGAAGGCTTTATTGGCAGAATAGAGGCGCTCCCAATGACTCATGTGAGCTGACTTTTGTTAACGTTTATTTACAATCTAAAATGCATAAAAAAATGAAACACATGTGTTGTTCTCTTACATGGGGATTGTGAATGACAACACAATTCCCCCAAAAAAGTGCAGTTCCCCTTTAGAAAAATAAGAAATGCAGTTTTTTTGCTGTAATTGAAATGATTATTGTTAAAGGGGAACTGCACTTGTTTTAAATGTTGCCTATCGTTCACAATGATTATGAGAGACACGATTGATGGATTTTTTTAAATGCTTTCTAAATATCAAATAAATCGATCAAAAGTCCGCTTACAATTAAGCCTATTGGAGCCCTTCAATTCTGCCTATAGAGGCCCTAAAAACATCCCAACACCTCCATTATGTAACATTTATAATTACATCTAATATTTACCTATTTTGATCATTTTAAGGATACGCAGTGCATTCATTTCAAAAACACATAACGTTTGTTTTTTTCTTCATCTCTGTTTATTACTCGCTGCAGACTTAATTAGAGCCAACAAACATAATAAAACATCACTCACTGTGCAAAGTCTGCTGTCATTAGATGCAGACTGCCATGATGTTCATGTATTGCCATTTATATTAACAAATGACTCATGAACCTCACGAAAAAAAAGGGGTTGGGGGGACATGTGCTTTTCTGCCGTTCTCGCCAGTTCCAGATCTGAAACAGCTGTCAACGTATCCCAACTTGTCACATTACATCCTCAGCCATCTACTTTTCAGGTCAGAGGCATGATTTATGATCTACAATAAACTTAAAGGGAGCGAGGAAGCAGGAGACCACTCGAGGATGTAAACATAGGACCCAGGAAGTGATAACGGTGCTGCTATAAATAGTTGGTCTGCTTTAGAGGTTATAATATCAAGATAATATATACAACAGGGGTCTCAAACTCAATTTACCTGTGGGCCACTGGATGCAGAAACTGGGTGAGGTTGGGCCGCAAGAAAAGATTTCTTAAAAAATCAAACATGCACTTTTTAATTAATTTACTTTCTATGAATGGCTTTCCCGCCTTAGCATCATACTTGCCAACCCTCACGATTTTCCCGGGAGACTCCTGAATTTCAGTGCACCTCCCGACAATCTACCGGTGCAACCATTCTCCCGAATTTGTCCCAATTTTTACCCGGCCGATATTATTAAGGGCGTGCCGTGACTGCACTGCCTTAAACGTCCTCTACAACAGTGGTTTTCAACCTTTTTTCAGTGATGCACCCCCTGTGAACATTTTTTTATTTCAAGTAAACCCTAGTCAGAGCAAAGCATTTTTGGTTGGAAAAAAAGAGATGTAGAAGTAAAATTCAGCACTATTTCATCAGTTTCTGATTTATTAAATTGTATAACAGTGCAAAATATTGCTCAATTGTAGTGGTCTTTCTTGAACTATTTGGGAAAAAAAGATATAAAAATAACTAAAAAACTTGTTGAAAAATAAACAAGTAATTCAATTCCAAATAAAGATTTCTACACAGAGAAGTAATCATCAACTTAAAGTGACCTCTTTGGGGATTGTAATAGAGAGCCATCTAGATTCATCAACTTCATTCTAAACATTTCTTCACAAAAAAATAAATCTTTAACATCAATATTGATGGAACATGTCCATAAAAAGTCTAGCCGTCAACACTGAGTGTTGGATTGTTGTATTATTTTTTCACAGTTTATGAACTTACATAAATATTTTGTTGAAGTATTATTCAATTAATATTTAATATTAATTGGTATTAGTTAATTAATATTAGTATTTATGAATTGCTGCTACTTTTTTGAATAGTTTTAATAAATCTCACTTGTCCCTTCCTTGGCATTCCTTCAAGTAACCCAAGGGGTTAGCGTACCCTCAATAAGAGGAGTACTGCTCTGCACCATGTCATCGCGCGCGCTTACTCATCACCCAACCAAAGTGACGGCTCTGTAACATGTTGTGTGAGACTTGTGCAAAACAACGTACGTGGCTGCAGAGACGTATTTGATCAACAGCCATACAGGTCACACTGAGGGTGGCCGGATAAACCACTTTAACAGTGTTAAAAATATGCGACACACTTTGAAACCACACCAAACAAGAATGACAAACACATTTTGGGAGAACATCCGCACTGTATCACAACATCAACACAACATAACAAATACCCAGAATCCCATGCATCCCTAACTCTCCCGGGCTACAATATCCACCACCTCAACCAACGCAAATACGGAGGGTGAGGTGTGGGGGGTTGGTGGTAGCGGGGGTGTGTATATAGTAGCCTGGAAGAGTTAGGGCTCAATGGGATTCTGGGTATTTGTTCTGTTGTTTTTATGTTGTATTACGGTGCGGATGTTCTCCCAAAATGTGTTTGTCATTCTTGTTTGGTGTGGGTTCACAGTCTGGCACATATTTGTAACAGTGTTAAAGTGTTTTTTAAGGCCACCCTCAGTGTGACCTGTGTAGCTGTTGATGAAATATGTCTTGCAGTAGCACAAGTGCGTACAACACAGTCAGATGCAACATATAATTGGGCCTGCACGCTGTTTGTACAGGATGTAGAGGGCGCTAAAGGCAGTGCCATTACGCCACCCCCTGATTATTGTTGATTAGGTAAATATCGACAGGGTTTTCGAGAGAATATGTGCCCTGAATTCAGGGGAGCCTGGGAAAATTGGGAACGTTGGGAAGTATAACGCTGTCAAGCGCCGTTCATATTAAACTCGCGGGCCGCACCAACATTAAATTGTCATATCAAAGTGCGGGCCGCAAAATGACGTCTCGCGGGCCGCATGTTTGAGACCCCTGATATACAATACAAACGTATAATGTATTTATATTGTTCACATGTAAATAATGCTGTATAATAGTCTGTATTTATGTTATTCACATGTGACTAATGCCGTATAATAGACTGTATTTATATTATTCACATGTGAATAATGCTGTATAATAGACTATATTCATGTTATTCACATGTGAATAATGCTGTATGATAGACTGTATTTCTATGATTCAAATGTAAAAAATACCTAAGTGTTTATTATTGTGAGCGAACTGTAGTGCTGAATTTCCCAAGGGATTAATAAAGTACTTTCTATAATTGTTAATATTTAAGTCACGAAATGCAAATTGCCTATTTTTGGCTCTTTTTGAATGTTTATTAGATTTTATGGGCAGAACAGTAATTATTATTGGCTCCACTGTAAGCAGATTCTTATTTACATGTATTTAATATTCAGAATGCATTGAAAAATATCCATCTGTTGTCATGTCATTCATAATGATTGTGAACATTAGGCAACATTCCAAAACAAATGCAGTTCCCCTTTAACTTAGGGGAGTGTTTAGAGACACATAATTAGCTGCTAGCTCAAAATAAATGCAGTACTAGCTGGAGAGGGTCTGTTAAAAGGAATAATCAGCTATTGTTAGGGTTTTCCACAAGAGCTGGGTACATTCCTAGTGTATGCCTATCAGAACACTTGTTTCAATAAATCACCTTAATCCAGTCGATTTTATCAGCAAACTTGGGAGCCAGCTTCTCTGGGCAGACAGACACCACCTCCAAAAGACAGTACATTACAGGGATTCCTGTGAAATGAACAAGGTACCAGGATGTTGCCTCGGTGTTTCAAGACATGGTATCAGAAAAGTGCAAGCTGGTACCTCCTACAGCGGACAGCAGCTGCTGCAGCAGATCCATGTAGACTTCCACAGGGTTGGCCTCAGGGCCCTTCCACCCCACAGACTCCGAGGACAGCAGTGAGTGCACGTAGCGGCCGATGGCTGGCGCGTCGTCCTGCATGTCTGCAAGTTGGGCTGACAGCGGCGTGGCTCCAGCGCTGTACACCAGACACATCCTGAGGTAGAGCACCATCTGGAGGAGGGGAGCAACATATGGCGCTTATGCTTTGTGTTGTTCTCGCCAGTTCCAGGTCTTAAACGCCTGTCCACGTGTCCAAACTTGTCAGATTACACCCTCAGCCATTTATTTTTCAGGTGAGAGACATGATTTATGACATAATAAACTCACAGGGAGCAAGGCAAGGAAGCAGCAGACCACTCGATGATGTAGACCAGGGGTCGGCAACCTTTGCCACTCAAAGAGCCATTTTGACCCGTTTCACAAAAAGAAGAAAACAATGGGAGCCACAAAACTCTTTTGAAATGTATAATGAAATAATACTGCATACAGAGTTTTTTTTTGCTTTGTGATATGTATTAACCAGGGGCCTCAGACACGCGGTTTGCACCTTAAAATTAAAATATAATGTTAGTGCGGCCCGTGAGTTTTATATGAATCTCGCTTGGCAGCATCACACTTGCCGAAGCTCCCAATTTTTCCGGGAGACTCCGGAATTTCAGAGTAACTATTCTCTCGAATGTCTGTTGATTTTCACCCAACCAACAATAATAAGGGCGTGCAATGATGGCTCTGCCTCTAGAGACCTCCACAACCTGAATAACAGCTCGCCAGCCCAGTCACATGTTGCAGTCACACGTAATTGACTGCAAGGCATACTTGTTCAACAGCCATACAGGTCACACTGAGGGTGCCCGTTTAAACAACTTTAGCACTCTTACTAATATGCGCCACACTGTGAAGCCACACCAAACAAGAATGACAAACACATTTCGGGAGAACAGCCGCACTATAACACAACATAAACAAAACAGAACAAATACCCAGAATCCCATGCATCCCTAACTCTTCCAGGCTACATTATACACCCCGCTACCACCAAACCCCCCCATCCGTGTGTCGGTTGAGGTGGGCGGGTTTGGGGGGAGGCGGCGTTTGGTGTTAGCGGGGTATATAATGTAGCCCGGAAGTGTTAGGAATGCAGTCAGTTATTTTCACAAAACTCGGTACTTGGGAAGAAACTAAAACTTAAATTGGGGATTTTCTTCCATAATTAGAGATGTTTTTCTCCTGGAGTAAAAAAGCGCCTTGTCTTTGCCACATTTTTACCTGTGCTAGATTATGGTGATCTTTTTTATATGAATGCTCCTGGTTCCTGTCTTCAGATGGTGGACTGTGTTGACCATGCTTCTTTGAGATTCATCACAAACTGTGGAGCCATGACACACCACTGTGACTTGGACTCTCGGGTGGGATGGCCTTCTCTGTCCACTAGGACAGAGTCATTGGTACACTTTTATATACAAGGCTTTTCTGGGACTATTGCCCAATGACATTTGTGCAATGATTTCACAGAGAAGTACCAACTCTTATGCTCTGATATCCAACAATCAATCAGCTGTTGCGCGCACTGAGCTGGGGAATAAGCTCCTTGTACTTGGTACATGTTCCAAAGAGACTGAATTTGTATCCTTAAATGCTTTTAAATTTAAATTGAGAGCATTTAAAGGAGCCTTAGTCAACTGTAAGTGTTTTACTTAACTGTCATTTTAAGGTGTAATGTGAATGTCATATGTGTAACTTTGCTGCCTCTACTCCCTTGAAAAAGAGGTTTTTAATCTCAATGGGATTTGTTTGGGTTAAATAAAACATTTTTTTAAAACGTCCCAGTCCAGATTGGCGGTTGAAGGATATTTACCTCTGCGAAGGCCGATGGGTTGAAGGGAATAGCCGAGGTTCCAACAACGTATTTAGCAGGAGTCTTCATTCTCTGACATGCCTGATGAAGGTCACAAGAGGGAAACGTTGAGTTACAAAAAGATAGCATTAAGAAAAATGGGCAGAGATTTACCTTCTCCTGGATGTAGGCCACCATCTCAGGAAAGGAAGGTATGGGCTTTGGTCCCTCCTTTTCAAAAGTCTTCTTGGAAAAAGTCCGCAACACTTTGCGAGCCTCCCCACATACCTCCTCACGCCTAAGACGCATGGCAGGAAGAAAGGAAGGTGACTCCAGTGTAAGTTACACACAACATGATATGGGTGTGTGTTGGACCTACGGGTCTCCAGCAGCCAGTAGCAGCAAGTACCTGGATGGCACATGGTCAGGAGCAAACACTGTGCTGGCAAACTTCATGGCAACTTGGCGAACTTGTACCTCGGGCTTTGCAACAACAAATCTTTATTCAAATACTGTGCAGTCAAACAACTCAGTGGGCAAGATCAGGCGTGTGTTTTGAACTTCATGAAAAAGACTAAAAATAAGCCGGGTGCAGGGGGCTGCCCTGGTGGGAGGACAAGGGGACAAACTCTCCTACCCCGAAGCTCCTGGGTTTTTAAACAATTGAACATGCAGAAATTTGCAAAAAAGCAACATTTAAAGATGTTTTAGTGTTTAAAGTAGGGCTGGGCGATATATCGCTATATACGATGTATCGCGGGTTTGTCTCTGTGCGATTTAGAAAATGACTATATCGTAATATTCGAGTATATGTTCTCACGCAGGACTTTTAGCTGCGGGTGTACACTTCAGGCTCTCCTCGCTCTTTCCTGTGTCTCCTTCTCACAGACAAGCAGGCGCACATTCTTACATACATCACAAACTGTCACGTCATACGTCACATACACGCCCTCGCCCAGCAGAGAGGTAGCGGCGTGGCTAAGGTTAGCTGCTAAAGTAGCCGTACGAGAGAAAGATGGTGCAGATCTGGTAACAAATGAAGGAAGACTTAATTCCCAATAAAAACAGCAGGGTTTCCATCATCTCGCGGTGGTTCGGCTTCAAATGGGAACATGTCGACCAGACAACCGTAATTTGTCAAGTGTGGGGGGAAAAAGCGTTGCTATAAAAAGTAGCATTACTGCTAATATGTAGCATCATTTGTAAAGTCACTTGCTAAAAAATGAAGAGAATTTCATAACCTTACTAACATACTACATGGTGAAGGACAAATACTATTTGCTTTCCCATTATGCAGTTCATTTTTATTTGACACATAAACTTCTCTGACAATCTTGCAATTTATGTTTTGGAAATGACTTGAATGTTTGTGCCATTGCTTAATAATTTTAATAACTACACTTTTGGTCAATTGACTTAGTTGTGATTTCCCTCTCTGCATGAAAGTTTAAAAAAGTAGCATGTGTTAATGCCGTATGAAGAAGAATGTTTTAATGTATACACATAGAATCATCATACTTCTGTGATTATATGCATCAAGTGTTCATTCAAGGCCAAGACAAAATATATCGTAATATATATCATATATCGCGATATGGCTTAAAAATATCGCGATATTAAAAAAGGCAATATCACCCAGCCCTAGTTTAAAGAATTGAAAAATTATAAACAAAGTTGACATAAATACATACACCATTCATCCCAAAAATTCCCTGTCTGTTTCAGTCACTATGTTATTTAGTCACTACAGTAATTGTGTTCACATCCACAGGAACCACATGGGTTAGCCTACTTTATACAGTATTTACAACCTTACTAGTGTTCACTTCACAGCCACAGATGGTTCATCCAGTTCTTGACAGTATTTACACATTATTATGTCTGTTTCAGTCACTATGTTATTTAGTCACTACAGTAATTGTGTTCACATCCACAGGAACCACATGGGTTATAGCCTACTCTATACAGTATTTACAACCTTACTAGTGTTCACTTCACATCCACAGATGGTTTATCTACTTATTGACATTATTTACACATTACTGTCTGTTTCAGTCACTATGTTATTTAGTCACTACAGTAATTGTGTTCACATCCACAGGAGCCACATGGGTTAGTCTACTCTATACAGTATTTACAACCTTACTAGTGTTCACTTCACATCCACAGATGGTTTATCTACCCATTGACATTATTTACACATTATTATGTCTGTTTCAGTCACTATGTTATTTAGTCACTACAGTAATTGTGTTCACATCCACAGGAACCACATGGGTTATAGCCAACTCTATACAGTATTTACAACCTTACTAGTGTTCACTTCACATCCACAGATGGTTTATCTAGTTATTGACATTATTTACACATTACTATGTCTGTTTCAGTCACTATTTTATTAATTCACTACAGTAATTGTGTTCACATCCACAGGAACAACATGGGTTAGTCTACTCTATGCAGTATTTACAACTTTACTAGTGTTCACTGCACAGCCACAGATGGTTTATATACTTATTGACATTCTTTACACATTACTATGTCTGTTTCAGTCACTATGTTATTTAGTCACTACAGTAATTGTGTTCACATCCACAGGAACCACATGGGTTAGTCTACTCTATACAGTATTTACAACCTTCCTAGTCTTCACTTCACAGCCACAGATGGTTCATCTAGTTATTTACACATTATTTTTTGCTTTGATGGTGCTTTGACACAAGCCTTCGGGCACATTTCTGAGCAGCTTGCATTTTCCTTTTTGTTTCTGCTTTAATGAATTCTACCTTGGATTTTATAGCCAATTTCTGTCTTTTTGACTCCCTCCCCACTTCAACTGCTCCAAATGCAAAAATCATAAAGAGTACAAACAATGTTAATTATATTAGCTAACTTCCTTTATCTGAATAGCCATTTGTGATTTATGGCATAAAATAACATATTTTGAAGTTGTTTATGTTTCAAAATGATTAAACTATTCAATATCAAAATATAAAGAGTAGAAATAATGGACAGAATGTCAGCTACTGTCTTGTTGTAAAACACTAATGAAAATGAAAGTCAGCATTTAGACAGGCTATACTGTAGCAAACATGTCTGCCACAATTGTGTGTTCTTGAATGTGTATTCCACATCTTCCTTGTAGAGAGCAGTTTTGATTTAAACTTACATGGTAGACAAATCAAAAGAATATTTGATCTAAGACACATACATTTGTCCATATGTGGCCAAGTATACACATTGTGTGTTTCTTGGACATGGTCTACATCGCTAAAAGAAACATCTAAAGAAGAGAATCCCTCTGCCATTTTCCACTAGATTTTATAGTATATAAATTACCTGCTTGAATATTCCCTCTACTCTTATCCGACTCTCTCCTTGTCATTTGAGATGTCTGTTCTGATTTTCCTTCCTGGTTCCATCACCCGCCCTCTCTTGGCTCTGATTGGCCTGTCCCTAATGTTTTGCCCTAATCTTAACCAATCGTGACTCTTCATAGTAAACAACGAACATTTTAATCATGGATGTTCTTCTACGTAAACCAATCAATCATCATTGACGTTTCCCGTATAGTTTGTCCCCTGCCCGTGGAATTGCTTCGTTACGTAGCTTCCATTTTTAACTTCATAATTTTTAATGGAAAACCGTCATTTTTACCACTGGATTATCAAAAACTGTATTCATTACGGGAAAACCGTAGTTGTTGGCAGGTATGGAAAAAAGACGGATCATGATTTTAACACACATTGTAGGTCGGAAAATACGAAAAAAAACCCTGAACATATTTTGTTATATTTTTACAAAGATAAAAAAGATGGATTTTCGAATACAGACAGAAAAATCACATGCCTGCAAGATGTTTGGATTAAAGCAGGGGTGCAAAAATGTTTTGCCTCCGAGGGCCAATGGTCCAAATAACCATTTGAGGAATTGAGCCTCATACAATAAGAAATGTGATGAATTCACCTTCACAATATAGGCAGCCACCAAGGCTTCCATCAGGTTCAGTAGTGCCCCCTGGAGGTTGGCATACGCTCCTACCATCATGGATAAAGCCTCCTGGATGGCAAGACGAACATCCGGCTCCTCCTAAACAATACAAGCAAGTAAGTCATGTGCAAAGATGAGGATGTCGCAAGACTAGCACCCACCTTGCACATGGACTCAAAAAACTGCTGCACGAGAGCAATGTCCTTAGTGAAGAGCTGCGGCATACGGCTGTAGAAGAACCCAACATTCCAAACTGAGATGATGGATCATCTAATGTACAGCAAAAAGGTGCAAAACGTACCTTGAAAGTTTCCCGACTGCAGAATATGCAACACAAAGTAATTTAGGATCCTGTTGGACACATTGCACATGGTTTAGTACTGGAACATAAGTAGAAGTAGCAAGAAATAGGAAGTCCCCCTGATAATACTTCTGCTTTATGAATGAGAGCGGTGTTAACACAATTGGTTTTGTTGGAAACAAAAAGCCCAGGGCAGTGTTTCATTTAAATATACAGTACAGGCCAAAAGTTTGGACACATCTTCTCCTCATTCAATGCTTTTTTTCTTTATTTTCATAACTATTTACATTGTAGATTGTCACATCAAAACTATGAATGAACACACGTGGAGTTATGTACTTGACAAAAAAAAAAGTGAAATAACTGAAAACATGTTTCGTATTCTAGTTTCTTCAAAATAGCCACTCTTGGCATTCTCTCCATGAGCTTCAAGCACACCACCATTTCAGGTGACTACTTCTTGAAGCTCATGGAGAGAATGCCAAGATTATGCAAAAATGTAATCAGAGCAAAGGGTGATTATTTTGAAAAAATAGAATGAAAAACATTTTTTCAGTTATTTCACCTTTTTTATTAAGGAAATAACTCCACATGTGTTCATTCATAGTTTTGATATGACTATCTACAATGTAAATAGTCATGAAAATAAAGAAACACATTGAATGAGAAGGTGTGTCCAAACGTGTACTGTATATCCCTAATCACAGGTGATTACTTGCTTGCATAGTTAAAATTTGCTGAAGAAAAGAGGCCAACATTTGAACACAAATGCAACGTTATTGTCAGAATTTCATCAAGGAAAGTTTTTAAACGGTTTACTTGAATGCATGTCAGTTATTTTCACAAAACTCGGTACCAGTTTTAAGTTCTTTCAGGATGTATTTTGCAAGCAAGCACACCAGTCGCAGTCTCCTCACTCATTTTTGTGCTGACGTGTGCATTGATCTGATCACTGATCAAGTCAACTCAGTGTGTACATGATTAATGCCATACCTTTTTGTGATTAGTCACGAGTAAACACGTTCATTTTGACAGCCCAAGTATTTAATTCCTATTAAAGCTATTGTTATTGTTAAGTTGCATGCACACAGACGCAATGATCTGCGGTTTGTTGTTTTCTAATCTGAGGAGGAACCTGGGACAGTTCCCGGCTCCAAGTTGCGCTATGATGGAACGGAGGTGTGTGAAGGGATTCTGACTCAATGCTCTTACCTCCTTGTATTCATTAATAAGCTTTGTAAGGCCATTCAGCAGCATCAGTCCTAAAGGCTTATTAGTGTCAGGGCACCTGAAACAACAGGAAAAACAAAACGTTGGTATAAGAAACAAACTGGTAATAAATATATATAGTGTGATGGTGCAGAGAAATTACTGCCAAAATTCTACAAACACACAAAAATGTTTCCAAGTGAAATAAAAACTAAATTCTTCAAGTAAAAAAAGATTTGCAAGTAAAAAAAAACTACTTTCTGCTAAAAAAAAAACAAGTGGCAAGTATAAAAACAATTTCCTCAAAGTTAAAACTTTTGACAGTAATATTCCACCCCTTGCACTCAGAGTACCTGTAATTCTCACTCTACACCGACAGGTGGTGCTGCTGAGTCTTATTAAGGCCGACAGAGCAACTGGTATTTGCGCATGGTGCCCTCCGCCAAAAATAACAGAAGGAGCAGCAGGGTGAGGAGTAAAATGGCAGACATTAGAGAGTGTAAACAAGCTTAACCTGTACGTTACCACATTATTTTTACTATTTACCTCGTAAATCATGCAATGTAATGAAAAATTAAATTGATTTCAACTCTGTACACTGCTGCTGGAATTTTAATTTTCCTGAAGGAATCAATAAAGTACTATCTATCTATCTAATGTTATTTATCAATGCCTCCGGGTTATGTTGTAATGCCCTGGTGGTCAGCTGGGAAATACTGTAGCTCGGACTGCCTTCAACTGACTCAGGAACACCACCTGTTGTCGCAGAGTGCGAATTACGGGTGCTCCGAGTGCAAGTATGTGGATCGCGCAGGGTGGAATTTAACTGCCAAAAGTTTTAACTTGAAGAAAATAGTTTCTATACTTGTTAATCATTGTTTTTATACTCGCAAATATTTTTTATACTTGCAAATAGGGCTGGGCGATATATCGATACATACGATATATCGCGGGTTTGTCTGTGCGATATAGAAAATGACTATATCATAATATTTGAGTATACGTTCTCACGCAGGACTTTTAGCTGCGGGCGTACACTTCAGGCTCTCCTCCCTCTTTCCTGTGTCTCCTCACAGACAAGCAGGCGCATATTCTTCACAAACTGTCACATCACACGTCACATACACGCCCTCGCCCAGCAGAGAGGTAGCGGCGTGGCTAACGTTAGCTGCTAACGTAGCCGTACGAGAGAAAGATGGTGCAAATCTGGTAACAAATGAAGGAAGACTTAATTCCCAATAAAAACAGCAGGGTTTCCATCATCTCGCGGTGGTTCGGCTTCAAATGGGAATATGTCGACCAGACAACCGTAATTTGTCAAGTGTGGAGGGAAAAAGCGTTGCTATAAAAAGTAGCATTACTGCTAATATGTAGCATCATTTGTAAAGTCACTTGCTAGAGAATGAAGAGAATTTCATAACCTTAGTAACATACCACATGGTGAAGGACAAATACTATTTGCTTTCCCATTATGCAGTTCATTTTTATTTGACATAAATTTCTCTGACAATCTTGCAATTTATGTTTTGGAAATGACTTGAATGTTTGTGCCATTGCTTAATAACTTTATTAAATACACTTTTGGTCAATTGAATTAGTTGTGATTTCCCTCTCTGCATGAAAGTTTAAAAGTAACATACACTAATGCAGTAGGAAGAAGAATGTTTTAATGTATACACATAGAATCATCATACTGCTGTGATTATATGCATCAAGGCAAAATATCGTAATATATATCGTATATCGCGATATGGCCTAAAAATATCGTAATATTAAAAAAAGGCAATATCGCCCAGCCCTACCTGCAAATATTTTTTATACTTGCAAATCATTGTTTTATACTTGCAAATCAATGTTTTTAATACTTGCAAATCATTTTTTTCATCCATTCATCCAATTTTGCCAGATTGTCTTTTAAATGAACTAGATAGGGCGCGAGTTAAAACATTTTTTGCGTGTTTTGGCTGTGCTCACTGTTTGGTGCCACACACAAAGAGGTGTGTGTTTCTTACACAATACAGATGTGATGGACAAACTGCAGTGTGAGGGACAACAGTTTGTTGTTGGTGTTGGCCCCAAACAAACCATCATATACAACCTATGAACGACAGGAAAGAGGAGGTAACCGTTAGTAAAAAATACAATCAAACTTAGTAAAAAGCTCTTAATTTAGACAAACCTGGATGTTAGCCGGGAAACACTCGGCAGCAAAGCGTGAGCGTAGAAGATGTGGCAAGATCTTTAACTTGACTCTCGTGCTCACAGGTTCGTGTTTTAGCTCATGCTTCATAGTGCCACCCTAGAAAAGATGGCGTGTTTTCTAAACATCGCTGGCAAGCATAGCAGTCTGTTTACCAACCTTAGTTTTGAGAGGAACATCCCCCAAGTACACTTTGTAGATCTTGTTGATGATGGAGGGATTGTTCCAGTCCACAATGCTGCAATGGGCAAAACAAGCACACAAACAAGGTGTTAATTTTCTGTCAGAAACATCCAGCCTCATGGTCCACACTTGTGTCTTAAAGAGGATATGTTATGACTTTTATTTCTTGTGGTCTACATCAGTGGTCCCCAAACTTTTTGTATCCGCGGACCGGTCAACGCTTGATAATTTGTCCCGCGGCCCGGGGGGGGGGGTGTTTTTATGTTGATTTAATTAAAAAAAAAAAAAAAAACATTTTTTTTTTTTTTTTTTTTAATAAAAAAGTATTCTGCGGCCCGGTACCAATCGGGCCGCGGCCCGGTGGTTGGGTACCACTGGTCTACATAACATATAAGGCCTGTTCCTTGGTCAAAATGTTGAATAGATCATGTTTTACGGACCATCTTCAAGACGCTGCCTCTTCAGGATGCGCTGTTTTGTGGGGGCTCTTATTTACGTGCCCCCACTTTGACTGTGTCCTCTCCCAGTCATCTTTGTTGTACTTTTTAGCGCTTCCATCACGATTTTACTGACAGATATAAGTTTTGAACTACCGTATTTTCCGCACCATAAGGCGCACCCGATTATGAGGCGCACCTTCAATGAATGGCCTATTTTAATATTTTGTTAATGTATAAGGCGCACAGCATTATAAGGCGCATAGAATAGATGCTACAATAGAGGCTGGGGTTACGTTATGCATCCTTTAGATGGAGCTGCGCTAAAGGGAATGTCAACAAAACAGTCAGATAGGTCAGTCAAACTTTATTAATAGATTACAAACCAGCGTTCTGACAACTCCGTTCACTCCCCAAATGAATAAACAGCTCTTTTATTATTTTCCCCGATTCAATAAACACGTAAAAAACAGTGTGATACTGTTACGGTAAATCTAACGTTAGTGCAATCACAATATAGTAACACTTGAAATAGTGCAAAGCAATAATATATCAATAACTCAACGTTGCTCAAACGATAATGTCACGCAACACAACACACAAAATAAACATGTAAAGCTCACTTTATTAAGTTATTCCTCATCCACAAATCCCTCAAATTCTTCTTCTTCAGTGTTCGAATCAAACAGTTGGGCGAATATAGCATCCAACACGCTCCGTCTTGTCTAAGTCGTCATTAAACGAGTCAGTGTCACTGCTGTTAATGTTAAATTCTCGCTGCTGCTCTATTCCCGTGTTCTATTGTGTGACTGATCACCTTGAGTTTAAACTCGGCACGCCTCCCGCAGTCATATATCCCTGCATGCACAGCGCACTTCTTCTTCTACAGGGGAAAATAAGGTAGACGGCTGCTTACCGTAGTTGCGAGACCTCTTGTGGCATGTTTAATTTGGACACTGAAGAAGAAGAATTCGAGGGATTCGTGGATGAGGAATAACTTAATAAACTGAGCTTTACATGTTTATTTTGTGTATTGTGTTGTGCGACATTAACGTTTGAGCAATGTTGACTTATTGATATATTGTTATTGCTTTGCACTATTTCGAGACGTCGTTAATGGAGTCAGTGTCGCTGCTGTTGTCTAGCAGTTCAGTGACAATTCCTGCTTTCCTGAAATCATGTCCCTCAATAGGAGCCATTTTGGGGTCTTTACATAAACACACAAATGGAAATAAACGACACAGCCTGGCGCAGTCATACATCCCAGCATGCACCGTGCGCTTCTTCTCCTACGGGGGAAAATGAAATTGGCGGCTGCTTACCGTAGTTGTGGGACATGTTGTGGCTCAATATTGGCGCACCGGATTATAAGGCGCACTGTCAGCTTTTGATAAAATTTTAGGTTTTTAGGTGCGCCTTCTCTCCACAAGAGGAGGACAGAGAAAACAAAGCAATTTACTGACTACAATGGCAGACTTTGAAGAACGGCAAAATTGCTATATAAATATCTCAGCAATGGCTGCACGATTGAGAAAAAAGATAATTCCAATTTTTCTATCCAAAATTGCGTTTGCAATTGTTATATTTTGCATAAGAGAAAAATGCATAAAAGTGCAAAAAAAACTGTCAATCAACATATTCTTGTCTCAAGGCGCTACACATTAGAACAATATTCCATAATTTACTTTCAACAATATTTGGCTTTATGCAGACAGATTAAAAGTGTTTGTCTACATCGTGCTCTTCAACTGAAGAAATAATCCATAAAAAACAAGGTTTCCCCTGAATGTGGTGCGCCGCCATGACATTTTCACTAGCGCCACACCTGGAAGGGGTTGTTTTGCCTTGAAAATAAATTGAAGTAATATAATATATTGTAGCCCCAAGAAATAAATTACAGAAGGTCTGACACCATTTTCAGGTTTTACGTCTCCGTGATAGCCACAACAACACTTCCTCATTCTCCGCCAATCACCTTTCAGGCATGGACGGTGTGTTTGCAAACCCCAAAACCTTAAAACAAAAGCACAATTGGTGACTGACTCAATACTTTTTTGCACCACTGCCGGTGAAAAAACCCCAAAGTTGCGGTTATTTATTGCACTAATTAAAACCTCAATGTCAATTAATCGTGCAGGCCTAATTGCTGCCATGATTTGATTTCACATTTCGGGACTTACGCAGATCCCAAATATACAAAAGCAGGTACCAGTTGGTAAGAAAAGTTGCTTTTGAAAAATGGCTCCACGGCAAAACGTGCAAATATGACTCACCTCTGTTTGCTTTTCAGCTCCAGGTCAGCTGCAGTGGCCACGCTATGTCGTGTGTCGCTGGACGCCACCACCAGGTGAATCACCGTTTCCACCTCTGGCACTTGCTTGGCCTCAATGAACTTCACGATGCCCAGCTTGCACTGCAGAGGCCAAATAATGCAATGAAGTCCGGCACAGGAGACCAGCACGACACCCAGTGTACCTGCTCCAGCTGCTCCGAAGTCCACTGGGCCTCTCCAATGACCCTCTTGGCAGCGTAGATGTTCATCCCCGGGGGAGCCTGGGGCAGACTCTGCCCGGATGACGCCGACGACCCATCGGCAGAAGCCCCCTGGGAGGAGGACGGTGCAGGGCGAGTGGGAGATTCGTTCAGTACAAACCTGAAGAGGCAGTAAGTCGATAGAGTAAGGAGGACGACTAATGTGGTGAAAAGCAGCGACTCACCCGTAAGGCATCAGCAAGACATCCAGCATGAACTCCAGCAAGAGCTGCACGGTCTTTGGCCGCTCAGTTAAGTTAAAGGGAGAAGCCATCTTGGAGGCGTCTGCTGGATATTTCATATGGTAAAGAGTAGGAATCAGCAGGTGCATTAGGCTAAGAGAGGATGGAGAAGAGATGCAAAATAATAATTCAGTAAAGAGGAGGGAAACAAAAAGGTTCAGGTCAAATAAAGAGGGATGATGTCACTACCAGGTGGATCACGTCATGCACGTACAGTGGAACCTTCAAGGTTGTCATGTCCTGGAAATACCCAACTCAGCTGTTGCTTGCTAGTGACAGTCACAACTATGGTACCAGGCTAGTCCTAAGAGGTGCTCTCACCCGTCTTGAACCCAAACGTGATGTTTTGAAAAAGAGTGTTATGTATCGAGCAATCACTTACTGGAATCCACCTCCACAATATCTGCTATCAATCAGCAGCATAGTGGGTTTTAAGAACAGACTAAGAGGAGAAGAAAGATTATTCTAGACTGTACCTAATGTCATGACTAGTTTTATTTATCATTGACTATTTTATTGATTATGGGACAAGCAGTAGAAAATGGATGGGTGGTACTTTTTAGTCACTTATTGTTTGTCTTTGGTACACTAATGTGTATATTTTAGGCCATTAGTTCTTTGTTTTATTTTTGCGAAAAAAATATAAATATATATATATATATTTTTTTTATATTGCTCTTTTTATCTTTGGTATGGACATTATTATGTAAACTCGAAGTTATACCCTATAATAAAATAATAATTAGTTGCTGCACCTTTGGCGGCAATTACAGCCTCGAGTCTTTTTCAATACGATGCCACAAGCCTGGCACACCATATCTTTGGGCACTTTCTCTCATTCCTCCTTGCAGCATCTCTCAAACTCCATCAGGTTGGATGTGAAGTGTTGGTTTTCATCCATGATGAAACATCAACACTCATTCAAGCAGGGCAGCCATTTACTCACCTGTACCTCCAATCGCAAAGATGGGCCAGGTTCCCTCTGATTGGCCGAGATCCCATTCTCAGCAAATTTACGTTAAAGCGTTTTGATTGGAAAAATGGATCGCTTTTACCACGGCAAAATAGGCAGAAGTAAAATAAGCCCACCCTTCACCACATGCTTTTATTTTGACAAGATACCTTTAGGACGGGTTTAATTCAAAACACAATGTCATGCCAGATATAAAAGTAGGGGGTTCCTACTTCATCTCTCCATTAGTTTGGCCTGGAAATGTGTCGTGTAGGGATGAAACGATATGAAAATGTCATATCACAATGATAATTATGATAATTTAGGTCACTATAACTATGTGCTCCAAAAGTACTAATACACACACTAACCTCTTTTAACCGGGTTTATTTCTTTAAATAAATAGACTATATACTTTCCTTGGCAGAAGACGCATTAAATTTTGTTTTGGCTTTTTATTTGAGTGTTTAAAAATATTTGTCTTCTTCCATTTTACTTCGTAAAGGTTTTTAAATGTATTTTTACAACCAAGGCAAAACGGGTGTTGTTTCCTAACGGGGAAAGACATTGATGCACTTTGTATTCATGTTGCCATTTAAGATAGCTACCCATTAGCTGCGCTTCTCCAGGAAATGAGCAGTGGTAATCGATCACGATTTATAATCATTCAAATTTGAAGCCTCAGTTCATCTTTATAATTGTAATCATTACATCCCGAGTGGAATAAGCTTTACCATTTTGGATACAACAGCTTCTCTTTAAATGAGCTTTCGCCTGCTAGCAATTATGGACCTGTCCTTTAGTTTAGTTGAATAAACAAGACTCTGCTATAATTATATTATATGATAGTGTATATGTAATATATAAAATAGCCTGCTGCCATGGGGAAAGAGATGTCACACAAGAGCAGGACTAACACAGGATATTGAATATGTCCCAATAGTTTAAACCAGAGCTTCTCAATTATTTTCTATCATGCCCCCCCCAGGAAGAAGAGAACATTTAGTGCCCCTCCCCCACTATATATATAGCATCATTTGTCTATAAAATTGTTACAAGTACACCTCTGCATAACACTATCTGTCAGGCTTGCCTCTGACAGTTTGACTATGTTTTAGTTGTTTCCTCTGCATTTGTCTTTGTTTCCTCTGTGTGTAGTGTTTCCTGTCAGTGCTCTTATTTTGTAGGTTTCCCGTCTTTCTCCCCGAGTGCTGTGTTCCCCCTGAGCTGCGGCTGATTGGCACCTGGCCACACCTGGTGTCAATCAGTCCACTCCTATTTAGACCTGTCTTCCCATCCAGTCACTGCTGGATTATTGTATTGCATGTCGCTTCCGTATTGTGGCTCCTGAAGTGTCGTTGCAGCGTAGCGGTAAGCTATATTTGGTCGCTTTGTGTAGCTTACTGCTTTTTATTCCCTGTGTCCACTTTTTGATAGTTCATAGCCTAGTTTGTTATCCGCCCACATGCGTGCTTTCTGTTTGTACCCTTTGTTTGGTTTTGTTCTAGTATTTTATATTAAAACCATGTTTCCTTGTTCAATGCCTGCCTCCGTCTCTGCATCTTGGGGTTCGTCTAAAACTAACTTTGACAGTATCCTTATTAACATTCAAGAAAACAAAGAAATATAGATCAACATAGAAGAACTATTAACATTGTTTAGTCTGTTTAAGAACATAGCCTGAAATAAATAAAACAATTGTATCTTATTTTTTTAATCGACTTGAACCATTTGATAGGAAAAAAACGATAATATATTCAAATTGATAAAACACTGACTTTAATGATTAAAAAATTGTGCTGATTTATTTATTATTTCTCAAAATGAGGAAGTCAGTATTAATTGCTACAATAAACACATTTTGTAGTGCAAAGCTTTTTCAAAGCATGATACTGATAAAACAGGTTATTTGCTGACAGACAGTTTGTCACTGTTGCATTGCTGTTCATACTGGTACTGTATGTATATATGTATTGATTTTTATCATAATATTTATTGTTTATACTCTATTTCAACAAAGCTCATGTCAATAAAGTGTTCTATTCTATTTACAGTATTTATAGCGGCGATAATCAAGAAAGAAAGGTAATGAAGATTGTTAGACACGGGACAAGAACAGGAGGCCAAGCTGTGGACCTTACAGCTTCCACTGTAGCAGAAAAGCATAATAAAAAAGTAAAAGTCCTTTACCTATCCTGCTGCGGTTGTGGCTTGCCTTCCATGGCAGTCAGCAGAGTAGGAGCCAACTCACATTGCTTTCCAACCTCCAGGCGAGGGTAGCCCATTTTGATGTAGATGATTGTGAAATTCTGTGGGGTGAAAGTATGAAATCAAACAACAACCCTTAAAGTTAAAGTACCAACGATAGTCACACACACACTAGGTGTGGTGAAATGTGTCCTCTGCATTTGACCCATCTCCTCATTCACCCCCTGGGAGGTGAGGGGAGCAGTGGGAAGTAGCGGTGGCCGCGCTCGGGAAAGATAATAATACCTCAAGCAGAAAATTAGTTACACAGAAAAATCAAACAATACTCTCACGCACGCGCGCGCACACACACACACACACACACACACACACACACACACACACACACACACACACACACACACACACATCCATTTTTTACCGCTTGTCCCTTTCAGGGTTGCGGAGGGGTGCTGGAGCCAATCTCAGCTTCATATATATACATTGCTCAAAAAAATTAAAGGAACACTTTGAAAACACATCAGATTTAAATGTTGAAAAAAAAATTTTGGATATCTATACTGATATGGACAGTTTAATGTCTCAGGAACTAAAGGATGCCACATCTTTTAAAGGAAATAAAAGTTTTCAGCCTACAGGGAAGGCTCAGTATATAGACAACCCAAAAATTTAAAGTGAAAAAATGATGTCGCAGGTTTGTCCATTTTGCCTAAATTTAATTTCTGCAACTCAAAATTATTTTCAATATCTTGTGTGGCCCCCAGTGCTTGTATTCATGCTTGACAACGTCGCGGCATGCTCCAAATGAGACGACGGATGGTGTCTTGTGGGATGTGATCCCAGATCTGTCTAAGGGCATCAGTGAGCTCTTGTAAACACTGAGGAGCAACCTGGCAGTGTCTGATGGACTGAAGCATTATGTCCCAGAGGTGTTCTAATCGGGTTTAGATCAGGTGATCATGAGGGCCATTCAATTGTGTCAATTCCTTCATCCTCCGGATACTGTCTGCATACTCTTCCCACATGAGGCCAGGCATTGTCGTGGACCAGGAGGAACCCAGGACCTACTGCACCAGCGTAGGGTCTGACCATGGGTGCAAGGATTTCATCCCGATACCTAATGGCAGTCAGACTGCCGTTCTCTAGCCTGTAAAGGTCTTTTAGTCCCTCCATGGAAATTGCTCTCCAGACCATCACTGACCCACCACCGAACGGGTCATGCTGAATGATGTTGCAGGCAGCATAGCGCTCTCCTTGGCTTCTCCAGAACCCTTCACGTCTATCACAGGTGCTCAGGGTAAACCTGCTCTCATCTAGGAAAAGCACAGGGTGCCAATGGCGGACTTGCCAATTCTGGTGTTCCATGGCAAATGCCAATCAAGCTCCACGGTTCTGAGCAGTGAGCAGAGGGCACACTACAGGACGTCGTGCCCTCAGGCCACCCTCGTGAAGTCTGTTTCTGATTGTTTGGGCAAAGACATTCACACCAGTAGCCTGCTGAAGGTCATTCTGTAGGGCTCGGGCAGTGCTCAACCTGTTCCTCCTTGCACAAAGCAGCAGATATCGGTCCTGCTGATGGGATGAGGACCGTCTACGGCCCTGTCCAGCTCTCCTAGAGTAACTGCCTGTCTCCTGGAATTTCCTCCATGATCTGGAGATTGTACTGGGAGACACATCAAGTCTTCTTGCAACAGCACGCATGGATGTGCCATCCTGGAGAAGTTGGACAATCTGTGCAACTTCAGGAGGGTTAAGAAATTGCTTTATGCTCCCAGTCGTGATAATGACTCTAGCTAAAGCCAACACTTGTGGAAAAACAGTTAAAAAAGATCAAGAGGGAGGAACTTGAAATGGCCTCCACCAGCTAAACCAGTCCTGTTTTGGGGGCCATCTCGTTGTTGTCCCTCTAGTGCACCTGCTGTTAATTCCATCAACACCAATGCAGCTGAAACTGATTAACAACCTCCTCTGCCACGAACCTGAATAAAACCTTATCAGAAAAGTGCAATTGAATTCATGCCATACCCTAAAAACTGTTCCTTTAATTCTTTGGGAGCAGTATATATATATATATATATATATATATATATATATATATATATATATATATATATATTTATAACAATACTAATTTAAGTCATAATTATTTTTTGAACAACGACAGTTTTTAAAACAAAATCCTTGGGGATCCAAAAGGGTTAAAAATAAGTCATATATATTTATTTACTTTCTATGCTTAAGTCTCTTTATATTTTTCAAGAAAACAACAGACTGCATGCCTGCTTTGTGTTATTAAAGTCAACATGGCAAGTTTTTCAACTGTTTGCTCTTTTCATTTCACTTTTTTTATTAAGTCATTTATTTTTAGAATGTGTCAGGGGGCTGTTGATTTTGGACACCCCTACTCTAGAGGCACATCTTTTCAAATGGAGGTCCATACCGTCACAAAGGAGGCCGCGGCAGGATCTTGGTACTGGACCAGTAGAGTTTCCACTGGAAGCTGAATCTTAGGTCGGCTTTTGATCCTCTTGTTCAAGTGGACCAGCAGCTCCATTACCTAGCAGGAGAGACAACACTCGGCTTTACGTGGAGAGTGGGTACTGTGGTGTGTACTTGTTGTAGCATGAGGTTAATGCTCACTACAGGAAAACCTCCAGACCAGAGCAAGGATGCACAGAAGGAAAAACATTTGTGATGATAAAAAATATCGATGTAATCATAGTAGTATCGACTACATACGCTCTTGCGCTTGGTATCATTACAGTGGATGTCAGGTGTAACGCGAGCACATCACCCAAGTCTTGGCCACACTCCACTGGCTCCCTGTCCGTTACCGCATTGATTTTAAATTACTTTTAATTGTTTTTAAATCCCTACATGGTCTGGCCCCACAATACCTGTCAGGTGTAACGCGAGCACATCACCCAAGTCCTGGCCTCACTCCACTGGCTCCCTGTCCATTACTGCATTGATTTTAAATTACTTTTGTTTTCAAATCTCTAAATGGTCTGGCCCCACAATACCTGACCGAGCTTCTGCATCATCATACCTCGTCTAGTGCAGTGGTCCCCAACCTTTTTGTATCCGCAGCCCGGTCAACGCTTAATAATTTGTCCCGCGGCCCGGGGGGGGGGGGGGGTTGTTTTTCTTTTTTTTTTCTTTTTTCTTCTTTGTCATGAAAAAGGGACGTTTTTGTCATGAAAAAGGGAGGTTTTTGTGGTTGGTGCACTAATTGCAAGTGTATATTGTGTTTTTTTATGTTGATTTAATAAAAATAAAAAAATTAATTTTTTTTTTTTTTTTTTTAAATTAAAAATTCTTCTGCGGCCCGGTACCAATCGGGCCACGGCCCGGTGGTTGGGGACCACTGGTCTAGAGCCCTTAGGTCAGCTGACCAATTGCTTTTGGCGGTCCCTAGATCCAGGCTAAAGACCAGAGGGGACAGAGCCTTTTCCGTTGCCACCCCTAAGCTCTGGAACAGCCTTCCCCTTCACATTAGGTCAGCCCAGAGTCTGGGGGTTTTCAAAACCCTTCTTAAGACCTACCTCTTCTCGCTGGCCTTTAACCTAAGCTGAGTCTGCCCACTAGGCCTCCATTTCTAGTCCTACCCCCCACCCCCACCCCTTCGCTTTAGTTTTATTTTTTCTATTTGTTGCACTTTTTATTACTATGATTTTTATTTTGCAAATTTTATACTTTTTATTCGACCCCTTTTACTGTATTGCTTTTTGCACTATTTTGTTCAGCTCATTCTTTGTTTATTTTCTTTGTTTGTTTTCTGTTTCTCTATTCTTTTTTAACCTGTAAAGCACTTTGGTTCAATTTAAAAAATGTTGTAAACGTGCTATATAAATAAAACTGACTTGACTAAAAACTAAAAACTTGTTGAAAAATAAACAAGTGATTAAATTATAAATAAAGATTTCTACACAGATGTAATCATCAACTTAAAGTGCACTCTTTTTGGATTGTAGTAGAGATCCATCTGGATTCATGAACTTAATTCTAAACATTTCTTCACAAAAAAATAAATCTTTAGCATCAATTTTTATGGCACATGTCCACCAAAAATCTAGCTGTCAACACTGAATATTGCATAGTTGCATTTCTTTTCACAGTTTATGAACTTACCTTCATATTTTGTTGAAGTATTATTCAATAAATATATTTATAAAGGATTTTTGAACTGTTGCTATTTTTAGAATATTTCTAAAAAAATCTCACGCACCCCTTGGCATACCTTCAAGAATACCCAGGGGTGCGTGGACCCCCATTTGAGAACCACTGCGCTGTAGTGAAGCCTGTTTAGCTATTCCTCTTCCTTCAGTGAGAAACTTACTTTATTCGTCGCCATGGAGACAAGGATTAGTGATTTAGAAGTAGCTAAAACACTGCGGATGGATGTTAGCCGCATGTCTTAAAGCAGCTCTTCCTGAGGGTGTTTCAGTGGTATAACTTCACCTTTACCTTTACTTTTTACACCAAAATGCATCCATTCTCCCTTTTCTGTCTACACACTGTGTCTGCTTGTAAGTACTCCGTGTATGTGTACTTTTTAGAAGCGGTAGAGTACCGAATATGATTCATTAGTATCGCGGTACTATACAGTACCGGTACTTTTTAGAGGCGGTATGGTACCAAATATGATTCATTAGTATCACGGTACTACACAGTTGCGTTATACCGTACAACACTTTTCCATCTCCTTGCAATAACAGCAAGTCAGTCACATTTATGTCCATTTCCCTGATATTATTTGGCGTTAATCAGCAAATTCTGTTTTATTGGCCAATTATGTGACTCTGCCCACGTTTATTCAACAGCAAAATCATGTCTTACTTTTTATTTTGAGTGTAGTAATTATTAATTAGTACAAACCATGATGAGATCCCAAACTTGTAGTAATCTTTTTTTCCACTTATTCGCTCATCTGTTTCACTGTCACAATTATTATATTTTTTTCATTGCGAGAAGCCATTTTTTTCTTTAATCAATGGAGCAGGGGCAAAAAAAACAAAAAAAACCTACTTTCTTCCGCACACCCTCTTGCACACTGGAGAGTTTCAGAAGAACAGGGGGTAGAAATTTGGAGATGATATCCTGAAGCTGATCATCGGTCTCTGCATGGCCCAGGCGCAGGAAGACCCGCTCCAGTTGATCTGTCGGAAAAACACAAAATGATTAGAATTCCCTTTTGTAGAAGCAACAAAGTACTAGGAATCATATTATTCTGAATTCCCTTGACTTCTACACTATATGGCCTAAAGTATGGTGTCCACTAATTCAAATGATGAGAATCAGGTGTCCTAATCACTTGTATAAAAGCTGTATCAAATCAAGCACTTAGGCATGCAGACAGTTTCTCCAAATATTTGTGAAAGAATGGGCTGCTCTTTTCCAGCGTGGAACTGTCACAGGATGCCACCTGCGCAACAAATCCAGTCGTGAAATTTCCTGGCTCCTAAATATTCCAAAGTCAACTTTATCGGTAGGTTGTGAGTTCATACCAAAGACTATAAAAATGGGACCCATTACCTCCCTGCTTGGCACTCAGCATTAAGGGTTGGAATTGGGGGTTAAATCACCAAAAATGATTCCCGGGCACGGCCACCGCTGCTGCCCACTGCTACCCTCACCTCCCAGGGGGTGATCAAGGGTGATGGGTCAAATGCAGAGAATAATTTCGCCACACCTAGTGTGTGTGTGACAATCATGAGTACTTTAACTTTTAAATTATAAGAAAAGTGAAGAGTTTGGGAACAACAGCAAGTCAGCCACCAAGTGGTAGGCCATGTAAACTGACAGAGAGACGGGTCGGCATAGTGCAAAGACTTTCTGCACAGTCACTTGCTACAGAGCTCCAAACTTCATGTGACCTTCCAATCCAGAGTTTCATGGAATGGGTTTCCATGGCCAGGCAGTTGTATCTAAGCCATACATCACCAAGTCCAATGCAAAACGTGGGATGCAGTGGTGTAAAGCAGTGGTTCCCAACCACCGGGCCGCAGAATAATTTTTTCTTTAAAAAAAAAAAAATACTTTTTATTTTTTATTAAATCAACATAAAAACACAATATACACTTACAATTAGTGCACCAACCACAAAAACCGCATTTTTTCATGACAAAAACCTCCCTTTTTCATGACAAAGAAAAAAAAAAAAAAAAAAAACGGACACCCCTCGCCGAGAGCTAACGTTAGCAGGGCTAACATTAGCATGGCTAACCATTAGCTGAGGCAGGTCGAGTTGCTTTTAGCTGCGTGCATTACACAACAAGCGTTTCTGACTCCTCCTCGTCTCTCATTCTCACAGAGACGGAAAACAAGCCTGCCTTCTTACATATGTCACATACTGATGCGCGTCTAGCGTCATACGCCCTCGCCGACCAGAGAAGTAGCAGCATGGCTAACGTTAGCTGAGGCGGGTCGTACAAGCGGAGCAGAGCTTGTGACATTACAAGAGAGAGAAGGTCTGAAACTGATCACAAATGGAGGAAGAACAATAAATGCCCAAAATA
This sequence comes from Nerophis ophidion, assembly GCF_033978795.1. Taxonomy (NCBI): domain Eukaryota; kingdom Metazoa; phylum Chordata; class Actinopteri; order Syngnathiformes; family Syngnathidae; genus Nerophis; species Nerophis ophidion. The sequence goes on along the minus strand of NC_084611.1, from coordinate 48,643,240 downwards.
AAGAGCAGGTGATCCATCATCTGGTGGTTTGGCTTCAAGTGGGAAGATATTCAGCAGACAACAGCAATATGCAAAGTATCCAGCTGCAGAAAGTGTTAATACAAAAAGGTAGCAACACTACTAGTTTGTTCTTTCATTTAAAAAGTCACCCGTGAGAGAATGAAGAGTATTTAATAAATACAGTTTTGGTAAATTGACTTAGTTGTGATTTCCCTCTCTGCATGAAAGTTTAAAAGTAGCATATATGAATGCAGTATGAAGAAGAATGTTTTAATGTAGACACATAGAATCATCATACTGCTGTGATTATATGCATCAAGTGTTCATTCAAGGCCAAGGCAAAATATTGTAATATATATTGTATATTTAATATAAACCAATATCGCCCAGGCCTTATTGGAGTATACGTTCTCACGCAATTGCTTTTAGCTGCGGGCATTACACTACAGGCTCTTCTCGCTCTTTCTTGTCTCTCCTTCTCACATAGACATAAAACAAGCGCACCTTCTTAAATACGTGCAACGTACTACGCCCTCGCGGAGAAGAGAGGTAGCGGAATGGGTAAAGTTAGCTGTGGTGCGAGTTGACTTAGTTGTGATTTCCCTCTCTGCATGAAAGTTTAAAAGTAACATATATTAATGCAGTATGAAGAAGAATGTTTTAATGTAGACACATAGAATCATCATCATCATATACATCATCAAAGGCCATATCGCCCAGCCCTACTTCAAGCTCATATGTGAGTCAAGGCCAAATACTTTTGGATATATAGTATATATATTAGGGCTGGGCAATATGGCCTTTTATCAATATCTCAATATGTTTAGGCCATGTGACGATACACCATATATATCTGGATATTTTGCCTTAGCCTTGATGCATATAATGACAGCAGAATGATGATTCTATGGGTCTAATTAAAACATTCGTCTTCGTACTGCATTAATATATGCTCCTTTTAAACTTTCATGCAGAGAAGAAAATCACAACGAAAAGTGTATTTATGAAACAGTTATTAAGCAGTGGCACAAATATTCATGTCATTTCAAAACAGAAAGTGCAAGACTGTCAAGAGACATTTTAAAACAAGCTATTAGGGCATTTTTGTGCATGATGTCACTAAGATGACGTATCAAAACAACACTAAATAAAGTGCACTTTTTGTACAGAACGCCACTACAATAGTTTAAAACAAATTAAGTGCACTTTTGTGCATGATGTCACACAAGATATTTCAATACGTGTCAAATAAAAATGAGCTGCATTATAGGAAATCAAATAGTGTACAGTTGTGATCAAAATTATTCAACCCCCACACAATTTCGGTGTTTTAGCAAGTTGGACATTTATTCCGTATTTTGTTTATAGTCATATCAAATAAAGATGTCTCAAATAGACAAATGCAACTTAAATTGTAACACTGTATTTTACAAAATACCAAAAAAAGGAAAAGTTTCTTAATTTCTCATTGACAAAATTATTCAACCCCTTGAATATCATAACTCTTAAGAACAGAATTTGAATAAGGTCTTTTCAATCACGTGTTGAAAACATCTGTAGATGTGATTAGAACCATAACGAGCAACAATTAAACTGATTTAAAAAGACTGACGCTCAGCTTCTTGTAGATGGTCAATAGTGTATTTGCAACATGGTGAAGTCCAGGGAGTGGTCAAAGAAGTCAAGAGAGGAGGTAATTTCTCTTCATAAGAAAGGATATGGATATAAGAAAATAGCAAAGACATTACACATTCCAAGAGACACAGTTGGGAGCATAATTTGCAAGTTTAAAGCTAAAGGCACAGTGGAAACACTACCTGGGCATGGTAGAAAGAGGATGCTGTGTGCGTACAGTGGTGAAAAACCCCAGGGTAACAAGCTGAGGAATTACAACAGGACATTGCAGAGGGGGGAACGCAGGTTTCGTCCCAAACAATAAGGCGCGCACTACGAGATGAAGGCCTCCATGCCAGAACTCCCAGGCGCACCCCACTTCTGACTACAAGACACAAGAAAAAGATACTCCAGTATGCCAAAACTGTTCTATGGAGCAATGAGACAAAACTGGAACTCTTTGGGCATATGAATCAACGTTATGTCTGGAGGAGAAAAAATGAAGCTTACAAAGAGAAGAACACCTTTCCTACTTTTAAGCATGGTGGGGGGTCAATCTTGCTCTGGGGCTGTTTTTCTGCCTCAGATACCGGGAATTTCCAGCACGTTCAAGGCATTATGAATTCTATTTCCTACCAGGATATATTAGCTGCAAATGTCATGAAGTCAGTGACGAAGCTGAGGCTTGGGAGACGTTGGACCTTCCAACAGGACAAGGATCCCAAGCATACCTCCAAATAAACATCAGAGTGGTTGCAGAAGAAGGGCTGGAAGACTCTGGAGTGGCCTTCACAGTTGCCAGACCTAAATCCTATAGAAAACCTGTGGTGGGACTTGAGGAAGGCAGTTGCAGCACGCAAACCCAAGAATATGAATGAACTGGAGGCCTTTGCCCAAGAGGAATGGGCTAAAATACCTGTAGATCGTTGCAAGAAGCTTGTGTCCGGTTATGTATCACGTTTGAAAGATGTAATTACTGCCAAAGTGTGTTCTACTAAGTAATAAAGATGCATGTAACTAGGGGGTGGAATAATTTTGTCAATGAGATATTAAGAAAAAATTCATTTTTTTGGTATTTTGTAAAATACAGTGTTACAATTTTTAGTTGCATTTGTCTATTTGACACATCTTTATTTGATATGACTATAAACAAAATACGGAATAAATGTCCAACTTGCTAAAACACCAAAATTGTGTGGGGGTTGAACAATTTTGATCACAACCGTATGTCCTTCACTATGTGGTAGGATCCTGTGGACGTTATCTCCTTCTGTTGTTGACTATTTGTTTAATACGGTGTTGATCTGGAAATGGTTGCTTGGGCATTTTGTGGGTGTGGCACTGAACAAAGTTTGAAGCACTCTTCATTCTCTAGCGGGTGACTTTTCAAATGCTGCTACTTTTTGTATCAACGCTTTTGCCGCATACTTGACATATTACGGTTGTCTGTTCAACATCTTCCCGCTTGAAGCCAAACCACCGCCAGACAATGGACCCCCTGCTGTTTTTCTTGGGAATTCATTCTTTCTTCATTTGTTACCAGACTGACACCTTCTCTCTCTCGTATTACCACTTGCACCGCTCCGTTAGCATCAAAGCTAACGTTACCCATTCCGCTACCTCTGCTCCGTGAGGGCGTATGACGATGCACGAGCGAGAGTATGCAACGGATGTATGAAGGTGCGCTTGTTGTATGTCTCTGTGAGAAGGAGGGACAAGAAAGAGTGAGTAATGCCTGTAGTGTAATGCCCGCAGCTAAAAGCAACTGCCTGAGAACGTATATTCCAATATCACAATATAGTCATTTTCAATATCGCACAGAGACAAACCTGCGATATATCCAGTATATTCCATATATCGCCGAGCCTTAATATATATATTTATTATATATAGTAGGGCAGCACGGGGTTAGTGCATGTGCCTCACAATACAAAGGTACTGAGTTCAATCCTGGGCTCGGGATCTTTCTGTGTGGAGTTTGCATGTTTTCCTCGTGACTGCGTGGGTTCCCTCCAGGTACTCTGGCTTCCTCCCACCTCCAAAGACATGCACCTGGGGATAGGTTCATTGGCAACACTAAATGGTCCCTAGTGTGTGAAAGTGAGTGTGAATGTTGTCTATCTGTGTTGGCCCTGCGATGAGGTGGCAACTTGTCCAAGGTGTACTCTGCCTTCCGCCCGATTGTCGCTGAGAAAGGCACCAGCGACCCCAAAAGGGAATAAGCGGTATAAAATGGACGGATGGATGTGTGAATGTGAGTGTGAATGTTGTCTGTCTATCTGTGTTGGCCCTGCGATGAGGTGGCGACTTGTCCAAGGTGTACCCCGCCTTCCGCCCGAATGCAGCTGAGTTAGGCTCCAGCACCCCCTGCGACCACAAAGGGGACAAGCGGTAGAAAATGGATGGATACAGGGTTTCCCACACATTCATTTATTTGTGGCGGCCCGCCACGAAAGAATTACGGCCGCAACAAATACATTTTTCAGCTTTTGACTCGGAAAAAAATATATATATATATTTATTTATTTATTTTTATTTTTTTCTGGCTTTTGACTCTATAAAGTGTAATCAAGGGGCAGCACGGTGGAAGAGGGATTAGTGCGCCTGCCTCACAATACGAAGGTCCTGACTAGTCCTGGGTTCAATCCTGGGTTCGGGATCTTTCTGTGTGGAGTTTGCATGTCCTCCCCGTGACTGCGTGGGTTCCCTCCGGGTACTCCGGCTTCCTCCCACCTCCAAAACATTCACCTGGGGATAGGTTGATTGGCAACACTAAATTAGCCCTAGTGTGTGAATGTGAGTGTGAATGTTGTCTGCCTATCTGTGCTGGCCCTGCGATGAGGTGGCGACTTGTCCAGGGTGTACCCCGCCTTCCGCCCGATTGTAGCTGAGATAGGCACCAGCGCCCCCCGCGACCCCAAAAAGGGAATAAGCGGTAGAAAATGGATGGATGGCTTTTGACTCGCTCGACCGCTCATAAAAGCAATGGGACTCTGTCTATGAATGGAGCTTGTAGTTACAATTCCGGTGCAGTAGGTGGCGGTAGCCTACTATGCATTGTAACTCCGCCAATTGCACTTAATTCACCTGGTGGGTCAGAAGAAGAAGAAGAAGAAGAAGAAGAAGAAGAAGACGACGACGAAGTAAAGGAATAACGGACCGACCGGATCAAAATACGAGGGTAAGACGTCTTGGCAAACAAGTTCAAAAGTGGTCCGAACCTGTGCAGTACCGACTCGGATTTTCTTAATTTTTATTTTCGGGACCGGGGCAGACGCACGCAGTAACAGTCACCTGTTACCATATCGACGAGCTAACGTGTCCAGGTTATAACCCTGTTGTCAATAAACACACGTGGAGACGATGTTTCAGATACTGCATTAATACTGAAAGCTAAATTGTGCACTGTCCACTGCAGCATGTGAATGCAATGAAAATAATAAAATCTGAGCCAACCAGCTGTTAAAATGTTGTCCAGGTTAATGTTTTAGCCATTAAAGGCCCTTCATTTCAAAATTTCAACTGTGATCGGGCTTTAAACCGGTGGCTGACCTGTTCAGATGGGTGTAACTGCTACTGGTCAAATAATGTGAAATAGCATTTAATTCTACGTGTATGCAATGCCATTTAAATGTAATTATAGAGAAGAAAAATAATAATAATAATAAATACTGTGTAGTGTTGTAAATAGTCAACGGGAAGGATTTTAGTAAGATATAAGCCATGAGCACAACACATCCAGAAAAAAACCTAGGTAGGACAAGTAAAAATATTGGGGCAAGTAGATTTGAAAAGTCGGGCAAGTAGAAAAAACAAAGGATGCAAAGTGTGCAGGCAGTAGGAAACACATGGTTAAGTGTAGGGAGTAAAACTGACGGCAGTCTAAAGTTCAAGATTTTTGGAGTGGGCTTTAAGGGACATTTTAGCTTTTATATTTTATAGGAATATATATTTTTTTGTAAGAACCACAATGAATAAATATATTTCAGTGAATAACTAATTGTTCAAATCTGTATATAAATATGTACATAAAGTGTTGTAATTATGTTCCAACTCCGCGTTCTTCTTGGTCATCGCCGCTGCCACATCCCCGCGCCCCCCGCTCACACCACCACAAATAGATGCCTGACATGTGGGAAACACTGGGATATCCATCCATCCATTTTCTACCGCTTATTCCCTTTTTGGGGTCACGGGGGGCGCTGGCGCCTATCTCAGCTACAATCTATATATATATATATATATATATATATATATATATATATATATATATATATATCCATCCAGGTTAGTGCGTCTGCCTCACAATACGAAGTTCCTGCAGTCCTGGGTTCGAATCCAGGCTCGGGATCTTTCTGTGTGGAGTTTGCATGTTCTCCCCGTGAATGCGTGGGTTCCCTCCGGGTACTCCGGCTTCCTCCCACTTCCAAAAACATGCACCTGGGGATAGGTTGATTGGCAACACTAAATTGGCCCTAGTGTGTGAATGTGAGTGTGAGTGTTGTCTGTCTATCTGTGTTGGCCCTGCGATGAGGTGGCGACTTGTCCAGGGTGTACCCCGCCTTCCGCCCGATTGTAGCTGAGATAGGCGCCAGCGCCCCCCGCGACCCCGAAAGGGAATAAGCGGTAGAAAATGGATGGATGGATGGATGGATATATCCATCCATTCATTTCCTACCGCTTATTCCCTTTGGGGTGGCGGGGGACGCTGGTGCCTATCTCAGCTACAATCGGGCGGAAGGCGGTGTACACCCTGGACAAGTCATATATATATATATATATATATATATATATATATATATATATATATATATATAAAAGTGTGTGAGTGTTTGTGTATATAGTGTATGTAGGGTGTAACCCACAAACATGCACTCAGCTTTAGAGACTTCCAGGTTCCAGTCCCGACCATAATAGAGAGAAATAAAGTAGTGAGGGAGGCCAAAGTGTGACATTATTCAAGTATTTCTAATGGTGATGAATATCAAGTTTGATATGCCATCTGCTGTTACTTGCCAGTCATCTTCACTCCGCTAAGCTACATCTCCAACTAACCCCACAACACCAAAGTTGACAGACAAGACACCGCGCAAAACCCAGCCCGAATGTGGCCTTTAATCACAGCCCGAACGTGGCCTTTTATCAGCCGTCCGAGCCACACTCTTGGAGCCTTTTTCCAGCCATGTTAGTGCTGACTGAGACCGGGAGTTAGCATGACTGGCACGCGGCCTTGTTAGCATGGCTAATTAGCGCGCTAACACTTTCGCCTTTATTTTAACACACCTGCCCTTATTCGCCTCGACTTAAACACTGCGGCGGGTCAACGCCACGCCGGTGTACACCTAAACACGCGTGGGAAAGGTGCGTAATAGACATGTAAAAATAAATGCGAATGACAATAAAGCAAGCATAAACTTACTGAGTTCATCCTGGGCAGCCATGTTTGCAGGGAGTCAATGGCGACACCTACAGACCCCAAGAGGCACTGCACCCAAAAGGCAGACATCATTAACATTTTCTCATGTTTCGCGTCTTAAAAAAGATAATATAACTCTATCCCTTCTGCTAATTGTAATCTATAAACACACGATGAAATAACATATATATGTTTTTCTTTACATTCAGTCATTTAAAACTGAGCATTATAATAGTACAGCCATGGTCAAAAGTTGACATACACTTATAAAAGTTAAAGTTAAAGTACCAATTGTAACCTATTTTTATGGACTTGCCTCTTTGTGATGTTACGTTCCTGTTATAAGCTGTTATACAGTATATGCCTTCAAAATAAAAGCTTAAGGCATATATTGTATAACAGCTTTATACAGTATATGCCTTCAAAATAAGAGCTCAAAGCATATACTGTATAACAGCTTATAACAAGATTTTAAAGGCCTACTGAACCCCACTACTACCGACCACGCAGTAGGATAGTTTATATATCAATCATGAAATCTTAACATTGCAACACATGCCAATACGGCCGGGTTAGTTTACTAAATTGCAATTTTAAATTGCGGTATGATGACGCGTATGATAACGCGTGCGCGTGACGTCACGGATTGTAGCGGACATTTGATCCAGCACCGATCACAGCTATAAATCGTCTGCTTTAATCGCATAATTATACAGTATTCTGGACATTTGTGTTGCTGAATCTTTTGCAATTTGTTCAATTAATAATGGAGACGTCAAAGAAGAAAGATGTGGGCGGGAAACGGTGTATTGCGGCCGCCTTTAGCAACACAAACACAGCCGGTGTTACCTTGTTTCCTTGTTTACATTCCCGAAAGATGACGGTGACGCTTTACTATGGAACAGAGGGGTCAAGCGAACATGGTTCCCTACCACATGTCAACCGGCAGGTTTCAGTGAGAAAATGGTGGTAATAAGTCTGCTCTTACCGTAGACATGAGCGGAGAGCTTGCGTCGTTCCTCCTGCAGCTGCGGACTCTCTTGCCTCCTCCCACCGGCCGCCCCCGACTGTCGGATGCTCACACTGTGGAGGAGGTCAAGGCTTTTTTATTAGCGACCAAAAGTTGCGAACTTTATAGTCGATGTTCTCTACTAAATCCTTTCAGCAAAAATATGGCAATATCGCGAAATGATCAAGTATGACTCATAGAATGGACCTGCTGTCCCCGTTTGAATAAGAAAATCTAATTTCAGTAGGCCTTTAACGCCACAAACAGGCATCATATGTACTGTATATAAGCATATGTAACTTGCCTCTTTGGAATGTTCCATCCATCCATTTATCCATCCATTTTCTACCGCTTGTTCCTTTTGGGGTTCCGGGGCATGTTGGAGCCTATCTCAGCTGCATTCGGGCGGAAGACGGGGTGTTACGTTCATAAAAATAGGTTACACAATCATAGTCACACACACACACACACACTAGGTGTGGCGAAATTGTTCTCTGCATTTGACCCATCACGGCGGTGGCCGTGCTTGGAATCATTTTGGGTGATTTAACCCCTCAATTCCAACCCTTGATGCTGAGAGACAAGCAGGGAGGTAAGGGCTCCCATTTTTATAGTATTTGGTATGACTCGGCCGGGTTTGAACTCACAAGAACATAATGTCATGGCGGTCTTGAGTTTCCAATCATTTCTACAACTCTTATTTATTGTGAAAGAGCGATTGGAGCACATATTTGTTGGTCACAAAAAAACATTCATGACGTTTGTGTCAGGTTCAAACACTGATGACATCTATTAAACAGACAAGAAGCAAGGAGTCATGCAGAGACAGAGTTCAATTTGGCTCAATGAGGAGAGACGTATCGGGCTGTACACTCAGTTACAGTTTTAACCTACGCTCTAAGGCACAGCCCACATGCTCCACTATTTATTCTGGAGGTCCCTGGTTACATCACTGAGGCAGCTTCTGAAGGAAGGGGGGTAATTTCAACAGCCCCAGTTAGACGCAATATATGATTATTCAGAAATTTAAATGTGCTGACACTCGTGATATCGCCCTGTCTCTGCTTTGTCTCCAACACGGTACTCGATGTTTTCCCTTCGCCGGGTCTGGACACAAACACTGATACGAGACCACTCACAATCCAAGATTGCCTCTCTCTGCCCAACGGATCTCACTTGGATCACGGACCCCCTTTTGCCTATAGCCCCTTTGGATTTGTCTGCTTTCTCATCCAACAATTATGGTAATACTCAACAGCTAATTATTCATACACATAGTCTTACACCATACATCCCTTTTGGATGTAGTTCACACGCGCCATTCCTTTGTCGTTTAATTAAATTATATTGTTCATTAATTATGCCCTGCAATGAAGTGGCGACTTGTCCAGGGTGTACCCCGCCTTCTGCCCGATTGTAGCTGAGATAGGCTCCACCATCCCCCGCGATCCCGAAGGGAATAAGCGGTAGAAAATGGAAAATCTGGGAGGGTTGGCAAGTATGGCGGCAGGCTTACTGGCCAACCGTAAAGGATTTTCCAGGAGACTCCCGAAATTCAGCGCCTCTCCCGAGAACCTCCCGGGACAAATTTTCTCTCGAAAATCTCCCGAAATTCAGGCGGAGCTGGAGGCCACGCCCCCCTAGCTCCATGAGGACCTGAGTGACGTGTCTGAGAGCATGTCTGCCCAATGACGTTATAACTGTAGAATGATCGAGGGCGAGTTCTTGGTTTCTTATGTGGGTTTATTGTTAGGCAGTTTCATTAACGTCCTCCCAGCACAGTAACAACACACAACAACAACAGTCACGTTTACGTCTAACACTCTACCGTAAGGCAGTTCGTCTGCCGTAAACGGCATGTGACATCTACTGTACATGATGCACCACAACACCTCCAGGCAACTTCAACCCTTTAATCCTCCTCCATTCACATCCCATTTCCCCGGATTGTAAATAACCTAATGTGAATAATCAAATGTATTTCTAATGTATATACTTGTTCTTATGCTATGTGAACTCACTATGTTCTCTGCTGGCTGTACATATCCTACTAAGTCACACCTACACTGTTCCAATGTCCAATTCTCTGTTGATGGAATTGTTGATGACTGAAGTACTGATATCAACCAAAGCTCCTCATCCCACCCCCCGGATTGTAAATAATTGAATATATATACTATGATGATTAACTGGGGCTTCACGGTGGCAGAGGGGTTAGTGCGTCTGCCTCACAATACGAAGGTCCTGCAGTCCTGGGTTCAAATCCAGGCTCGGGATCTTTCTGTGTGGAGTTTGCATGTTCTCCCCGTGAATGCGTGGGTTCCCTCCGGGTACTCCGGCTTCTGGCTTCCTCCCACTTCCAAAGACATGCACCTGGGGATAGGTTGATTGGCAACACTAAATTGGCCCTAGTGTGTGAATGTGAGTGTGAATATTGTCTGTCTATCTGTGTTGGCCCTGCGATGAGGTGGCGACTTGTCCAGGGTGTACCCCGCCTTCTGCCCGATTGTAGCTGAGATAGGCGCCAGCGACCCCGAAAGGGAATAAGCGGTAGAAAATGGATGGATGGATGATGATTAACTTGTGTGGTGACTGTATTATGCTGTTAGTATATATTTGTACCATGAATTGATTAACATGGACCCTGACTTAAACAAGTTGAAAAACTTATTGCGGTGTTACCCTTTAGTAGTCAATTGTATGGAATATGTACTGTACTGTGCACTCTACTAATAAAAGTTTCAATCAATCCATCATGCATTTGTGACAATAACATCTACTTTAGAAAGTGCAGTGCACAACTGCACACAACAGCTGTAAATATACTACTCCCCTCTTAACCACGCCCCCAACCACGCCCCACGGCCCACCCCAACCCCCCCATCTCCCGAAATCGGAGGTCTCAATGTTGGCAAGGTCTGCAAGCCTCACCTGCCATCATGGAAAGAAAAAAATGTAAAAAGAAAAAAAAATAACTATTGTTATATGTATCCAGTGATAATACTATAAAGTTTTTTCCATTTAACTTCACCAGTTTTAAATTATTTTTTATTCAAAATCGCTTAATTTTCACATTTGCCGTTCAAATACTGAAAATTACCTGTGGTGAGTCACAGCCAGCTGAGCCTCCCGTGGGTTGCGCAATGACTCGGCTAACTGCTGTCTGCTGCGCAGTGAGACCGTATTGCTATATGAATTATAAATAAGAACGGTCTTCCATTTGTCCACGTTGCTTTAATAAATTATAGCAGTGAAATACAATAACAAAACATGTTATCAACGTATTCCTAAGTGCCGTCTGGCATAGCTTCAACAAGTCATCTACTTCCTGTTTGCGTGTGTGTCACAATAATAGTACCGTGGTGCAACATTCTCTATCTCCCCCCGAGCCTTTGACATATGTAAACCAAGGCTGAAAAGTAATAATAAGCAGAAATGATGTGATAATCATTAATGAGAACATAACAAATGGTAATGAGGAACATTCAACTAAAATTCACCACCCATAAACCCCTTAAATGCTACCCCATCTCATAGTCTTTATGCCAGGCAGGCGCGCCGGGCTTCCTGGTGGACCGGCGCAGGCCCACGGCTGATGGTGCAGCGGGTGACTGGGGAGAGGCAGTCGATGGAGCCGCAGGAGCAGGCGACGGCCTGGCGGGGGTACTGCGATTTGGGGTCGCAGGCGCGGTGGACCTCTCAGTGAGTTGGGAAGGGTCCATGGGAGGCCGGGCAGGTGGCAGGGTGGGCCGTGATGACACTGGGGGTTCCGACACCTTCGCAGGTACCGCCAAACTACTCAGGGGGTCAGGCAGCAGAGGCAGTGCAACAGGCGGCGGGATGCCAGTATGGGTTGCCAGGTCGTCATGAATGGATCGGGGGGTGGGCAGTTCATCGTGGACAGGAAGGAACTTGCGCAGGAATCTCCGGTTCCCAGGGGGGACCCTGCCCGACCCATCAATCTTGACGACGTACTGGTCATGCTGGCGCACCTCAACGACGCGGCCAGTCCTGTCCCACTTGTTGGGATGAGGCCCTGTCCGGTTCTGCACGCGTAAGTGATCCCCCACTTTGAAAGGTGGCAGGCGCTTAGTGTGCTCCGCCCAACTGTCGGCTGTACGGATGTGGCGTTTGCGGAGGGCCTCCTCTCTCAGCGTCAGTGTCTCACGCCATGTTGCATGGGGCCTGTACCTCCCGGGCGGGATCGGGATGAAGTCCCGTATGGGTCGGCCAAAGATGCACATTGCAGGGGAGAGCTTTGTGTCAGGTAGTGTAGTATCGCCCTCTGCACAGAGTCAGTGTCCAGCTCCCCCTTCGGGCCAGTGTTGTCCGTGATCAGCCTCTTTATAGTCTAACGCCGATTTCCGCGCGGCAGTTGCTGTGGGGGAAGGCTACAGATGAAAGGCGGTGGTGCATGCCCCATCTGCATAGAAAGGATCTGGTGTCGGCAGAGGTGAATTCCGGTCCACCGTTAGATGCTAGCTCCTCAGGTGTCCCATACGTGGTAAAGGCTCGGCGCAGGTGAGGTCTGCTGCGCCGCCAGTCGACCTGGATATGAGTGGCCAGTTGGAGTAACGGTCCACGATTACTTAGTAGTGTACACCCCTATGGACGAAGAAGTCTGCGCATATAGCTTGGAAGGGGTACACAGGTAAAATGGGGGGAATTGGTGGCGCCGCAGGCTGAGAAGGTGCCATACGGTCGCAGTGTTCACAGTTAGCCCAGGTTGTGAGGATGTCGGCCGTCATACCTGGCCAGAACACAGACGATTCCGCACGGGCAGTCATCATGGAGACGCCCTGGTGAGCGGCGTGTAGGGCGTCGAGCACTTCGTCGCGGAGGGAGGGCGGTATCACTACTCTGTCCCCGTACAGCACTACTCCGTCCATCGACGTGATTTCCTTGCGGTACTGGTAGAAGCCACGGATCGCTGTGGGCATCTTTGTCCTGGACTCCGGAAAGCCATCCATCGCTATCTCCTCCAGCGCGCGCATGTTGTCATCGCTGCTGGTAGCCTCTCTGACGGGGTCCCATGTCACGGACCGTAGTGACTCGAATCCTGCAGCGCACCAGGTCAGGTCGCCACTCTCGTCATCACCGTTGTCATCCTCATCGCCATTGTCTGCAGTCCCTGTCTGTCGTATAAGGGACAGGATGTCGGTGTGTGTGCTGGGCGGAAGGTGGCCCATCATGGCGACACTGTCGTCCGGCAGGACCATGGGTGATGGGTTCCGAGTGCCAACTGGTCTGCGTGACATCGTGTCAGAGGCTCTGTTCTTCATGCCTGGTATATGTATCATGCGGAAGCGGTAACGCAGGGTCTTTTCCTTGAGGTTCCTGAGGCGGGGGTTGAGTATGTCGTCCAGCGCCCTGTCGCCAAGGAGTTTGAGGAGGGGCTTGTGGTCCACAGCTATGATGAGGTCTTTGCAGCTGTGATTTATCCAAGGCGTCGGTGACTGCCAGTGCCTCGCCTTCTATGGGAGCGTATCTGGACTCAGCTGCGTTGGTGAATCGGCTGCCAACCAGGGTCACCTTCCAGCCATCAGTGCAGCAGAAGGGTTTGACTGGAAGGCATAAACAATGCTTTTGGAATAACCAGAAGCCGACCCCTTCCTTTGACCAGTCCGTCGCGAGGAATGTGGGCTTGGATTTGTCAAAGATGCGGACGGCTCGCTCGATCTCCTGGACGATCGTCGCCTTGGACTCGCGGAAGACCTCCTCCAGCTCCGGGGACCACTCGAAGCGCACACCATGCTGCAGGAGCTTCCGGAACGGTTGCATGCGCTCAGCCATACTGAAGGCATAGGCCACCTGGTTGACAAGGCCGAACCATGACCTGACGTCGGTGATGTTTTGTGGCCGGGGAAAGTCTCTGATTGCGTCCAGGTAACGACTGCATGGCCGTACGTCGGTCATGGTGATGGTGAAGCCGGGCAAAGTCCACTGTGGGAGAGGCGAAGATGAACTTCTCAGGGTTGAGGATGATGCCATTCCTGCCGCAGACGTCGAGCCATCGCACGGCCTGGAAGTAGGCCTTTTCAATGTCGTCAGCCCACAGTAACGTGTCGTCCACACACTTGGTCTTGTTACCAATGTCCGTGACTACCTCGTCATATCGCCGTGAGTAGCCGTCTCCTGACGCTATGTATCCCTGCGGGGCTGAGAGGTATCGGTACCTCCCCCATGGGGTGATGAACGTTGTCTTGTGGCGATCATCCTCGTATAGCGGGACACTGTGGTAGCCATTCCAGGCGTCGAATACAGTTTTGTACATGCCGCTGGGCACCTGCCTCGCCTGGTGGAAGGGGGACTGTGTGTGGTGGGTTTCACGAACAGCACGTTAGTTCGGGGCTTGGAAGTCAACTGTGCGCCGTGGCTTGCCGTTCTTTTTTGCACATATTACCATGCGGTGACACCATGTTACCGGTGTGCCAACCGGCACCTCCTCCAATACGCCGAGACAAACGTCTTGGTCGAGGCCAGCCTTCACCTCGCTCTGGCAGTGTATGGCTACTGGGATGGGTGTGTGGTGGGCCACTGGCGTTGCCTCGTTATCGAGCATGAGGCAAAGTGGTGGGCCAGACATCCTGGGCAGGGGCTGGTGAGGGCATGTGTTAAACGTACTCTGAGCATACAGCTTCAGGCGGTGCGCCCGTAGGGCTTCCCTGTTGGCCTCTGTAGCCGGCATGGGGAGCGTAGTAGGTGTGACTGGAGGCTCTGCGCGTCGGGGGCAGTTACATGGCTCCGAAGTCGCCAGGTTGACCTCACCCAGTGTTGGGAACTTGTCAGATATCATGCCGAGATCCACGCAGGCTGTGCGAGACAGAAATATGCGGTCTGAGGTGTCGGTCACATATGCGATCTGGCGCGTTTCCAGCCTCCGGGCGTCGCTGCTGCTGCCGGCGAATCTGATGATGGCGGCCCCAAGGATGCGTATACCTTCATTGTTCGCGGCTCTCATGGTCATTGACACAGGGATGAGGTCGTCTGTGCTCAGACCTAGTTGCTGGGCAGACAGACAGCTCTGGCACCCTGTGTCAGCCATGGCGGGTAGGGTTACAGCGCGGGTGTGCTTTTGAAGGTCGAGTCCCAGCGCTTTGTAATCTTCACGCTCGATGGCGAGGGTGAAGCGTATGTATGGCTGTGGGTTGGATGGGCGTTTCGTCCACTTGTCGCACATATCATCATAAAGGTGGTTGGCCAAGGGCAGTGTGCAGATCTTGTCGTTGGCGCTGTCCATTTTGAGTGTGCACAGTTCTACGTGCGCTGCTGTCTGTTGTTCCTCGCGCGCCCCATCAGCCTCTTCTGGTGAGGGTCTGGATGGGCGGCCGCCCAGACAGACTCTGTCGAGGTGATTTTGTCGATTGCATTTCTTGCACGTCTTGCCATATGCAGGGCATTCAGCGCACCGGACGCGCCACTGCGGTGGCTTGCCATGACCTGTTTCACCACAATAGACACAGGGCTCCTCAGGTTTCGTTTTAGTTTTTTCTGCCCTATGTCCCCCTTTGCTGCGGACGTCTTGCTGTTTCCCTCGCCGATATGAACTGCTGATCGAGTCTGTATTTTGGGTGTCAAGCAGGCGTGAGGCTGAGCGCTTCCCTGATTCTTTAGCTTCAATGTACTCTATCATGTCTTTTAATGGCATATTTTGATTTTTCTCCCCCAATAAATCCAGCTGTATCTCTTGGTCTGCTATGCCCCGAGCGATCACATCACGCAGTATTTCCTCTGTGAAATCATTCATTTGGCCACAGTCCTCTTTTGTGCATTTCATTTTGTATTTGCATGTGCCAGCCTGCCCCTTTAAACGAGCGTGGAATGACCTAATGGGCTCCTCGTGTCCCTGCCGCATGTTGTATAGGGCCACCCTGGCCACCATGATGTTTTCTGCACGGACGGCGAGTGCTTTCATTGCCAAAAGAAGATCCTTTTCATCACAATCTACGAGGCTTTTGCCAGCTGCGCGAGTGAGGTCTTTTCTTAGCTCCTCCTCGCAGCACTCGAGTAGCTGCGTGACTACGTCAGAACCGGTTAATTTGGTTCCACTTTTGTATTCGTCCCAGCTCAAGCGACCCTCCATCGCCAACGCGATGGAGGGTCGCTTGAGCTACTCTACCTTAGCATTCATGTGTGGCTCCCTGGGGGCTGCAGTGTGTGTGGTCGCATGGATGTTCAGCATCGCTGCCACCATTGCTGCCTCTTCGTGTCGAGCCGTGTATTCACAGTTTGCGATAGGGCAACGTACCTCCATTGTTGGTTTTACTGGTTTGTGTTTCACCTTCTTTGTTTTGATGACTCACTCACTCTTCGGTCAATGGCGTGAGTGCATTTGCCGCTACCTCATGCGTTGTTTGCATTCCGATGTCGGCAAACTCCGTTTGATAAAGTCCATATGTTTTGTTATAAATAGGAACGGTCTTCCATTTGTCCACGTTGCTTTAATAAATTATAGCAGTGAAATACAATAACAAAACATGTTATCAACGTATTCCTAAGTGCCGTCTGGCAGAGCTTCAACACGTCATCCACTTCCTGTTTGCGTGTGTGTCACAATAATAGTACCGTGGTGCAACATTCTCGAAATTATATTATACATTGCCATAGTTTAGTTAGCTGAGGTATATAATGTACAGTGTATTTTGTCAACAACTGTATGAGTGTAACGTATTTCTTGTGCTGGGCAATCATAAAACGGCTGCGAAACACGTACAATGTGAGGCACCTGTTCCCCGGCCTCCTGGTGTTAGAGGGCGGTAGTGATCCCAGAGATCATTCTTGCACTACCTGGCTAGGCCTGGGGACATCTGAAGCCGGTATGTTTTAAAGTTGTCGTTTGCCTGCATATCGTAAAAACAACCGTCCAAAATTTTACAACTAATTGTAAACTTATAGGTACCGACCATCAGGGCCGAGTTGCGACGAAAGAGTGTGTTGATGTTCAGATATTAAACAGAGTTAGTAAGTGAATTTGTTTGCTAATAGTAGCTCCTAACCGTACCCGTGTATTTTCCATGGGAAGTTAGGATCGGGTTTTAATCCCGTTTCCTCCAATGTTTCTGATCCGATTGAATTTATATTTATGTTGAGTCTTTATTTTGGGTACTTAAATATGGTGACTGAGTATTGTGGCGTTTTAAGGCCATCTGCATTTTTTATGGTACAGTAAAGACAATGAATGATCACTGCCGCTGGAGCGCGGTTACACCTGTCATAGTGACAACACTGTGTACTGTCGTGTTTGTTATTTTGTACATACATGTGATTATTTAATATTACTAATGTTTGCATTATCGCTAATAATGATAATAATAAGTGTAATTTATTTATACTATACTGTGCAGGGGCGGGGTCCACGTGTCCCCTGCGGGCGGGGCATGCGCAGGAGCCGGCTGTGAAGCAATGTCAGGTGAGGAGATTTCTCAGCTGGAACGAGTTGTCTAATCACCTGTCTCTTTATCAGGAGCGCTGGAGACCATGAGAGGGAGCTCAGAGAGAGAGAGAGAGAGAGAGAGAGATGCGGTTCAGGGGGTTGGGAAAGCTTGCACTGCTGAAAAGCAGGAACAAACTTGGAAAAAGATTTATGTTGTAAAACCTGAAAAAGATTTGTGTTGCAAAATTGAAATTCTGTACACTTGGAAGCAGCCTGTCTGTGCTTTCTGGGGACGACCCCGCACCTCAACGGCAGAGAGTGTCACATTGGCCCCCAACTAAAGTGAACCAAGGATAATGACGACTACAACCCCCCTGGAACCGCTTGGGAGAGTCCTGGCGGAGGTGTCGGCGGCCAGCCAGCAACAATTGCAGGTACTGCAGACACTAATGGACAGAGAGGGGGGCGCATCAAGCGCCGGAGCGGGCGCGGTCATGCAGCGCATGACAGAGACAGAAGACCCGCAAGCATTTATTGATGTTTTTGAGGCTACAGAGACAGCCTGCGGGTGGATGCAGGAAGAGTGGGGGGTGAGACTGTTGCCGCTCCTGGCGGGGGAGGCGCAGCGGGCGGCGCTCAGCCTATCGGCGGACGCACGAGTTCAATTTCCGCAGCTGAAAAGGGCAATCCTGGACCGGGTCGACAGCACCGCGGCGGACCACCGGCGCCGATTCCGCTCACTGAGGTTGGGGCCAGAAGACCGGCCATTCGCCCTCGGGCAGCAGCTGCGCGATGCGGCCGCAAGATGGCTCAGACCGGCAGACACGGACAACCACATGTTCGAGCTTATCGTGCTGGAGCAGTTCCTGGAGGCCATCCCAGCACGCACCTCGGCGTGGATAAGGTACCACCGGCCGGACACAATGACAGAAGCAGTGACTCTGGCCGAGGACCACCTGTCGGTACACAGCAACGCGCGGAGAGAGGAAGCGACGGCAGAGAGACCCACACCGGCCCCGCGCAGACGATCCACACCACCTGGGACAGCAGCACCATCGAAGCCCCGCGTCCGACCGGCAGGAGCAACAGTTACCCACGAGCAGGTTCCCGTGTCAGACATTGGCACCAAAAACAAAAAACAATACACACACCAACAGCATCATCACAAGGGGGGGCGAGGGGATATAATTGTGCCTCTGCTCCTCTCTTCCAGGGTAGCGGCGCTGCTGGTGGCGGGCTTTCCCCGCAGACGGCACTACGAGCACCAGGGCAGGTGTGCTGGAGGTGCGGACAGCCTGGTCACATGCGGCGGGAGTGCTCCGCAATGGAGGTGGGCCAGGTGATACAGGTAGCCGGACCTCCAGCACCCTCCCCCGATCCAGGGGAGACGTATTGTGTCCCGGTAAGGGTACAAGGAAGTACACACCGGGCTATGGTGGATTTGGGCTGTAAACAGTGCATGATCCACCAGAACCTGGTTCGACCCGGGGCGTTGAGGCACGCGACACAGGGGAGGGTAATGTGTATACATGGGGATGTGCACACGTATCCCGTGGTGCCTGTCGAAATCTGGTATCGGGGCCAAAAACATACGGTAAAAGTCGCCGTAAGAGCGCGACTGACGCACACATTGATTTTGGGGACAAATTGGCCGGAGTTTAGCCAGCTAGTGGAACAATGTATGGGGATGCGTTCACGGGCTGTAGGCAGGGGAGTATCCGCGCAGTACTCAGTGGCGACGCGAGTTCATGCGGCGCTGTCGAGCGGGAACCGGCGGGGGCTTTGCGGGAGGCCCCACTGGAGACCCACGGAGGACTTTCCCCTCGAACAGTCCCGGGATGAAACTCTGCGCGCGGCCTGGGACCAGGTGGATTACATCGACGGTCAGCTGGTGCGCCCCGGGAAACCGCGGGTATTTCCCCACTTTTCCATTATTAGGGATAGGCTATACCGAGTGACCCGTGACACTCAAACAGGTGAAGAATACACCCAATTGTTGGTGCCAAAACCCTGCTGGGTAATGGTTTTCCAGGCGGGGCATTGCAATCCCTTCGCAGGCCACATGGAGTACGAAAAAACACTTAATCGGGTCATGGTCCGGTTCTATTGGCCAGGCATCCGGGCGGACATACGCCGATGGTGTACTGCCTGTCCGGACTGTCAGCTGGTGAACCCGGCGGCCATCCCAAAAGCCCCGTTGCGGCCATTACCGCTGATAGAGGTCCCATTCGATAGAATCGGAATGGACCTCATCGGACCATTTCACCGAGCACACGGGGATATCGGTTTGTGTTAGTCCTAGTGGATTACGCAACCCGATATCCCGAAGCAGTGCCGCTGCGCTCCATCTCTGCAAAGAGTGTAGCACAAGCACTCTTTTCGGTCATCTCCCGGGTAGGGATTCCGAAAGAAATCCTTACCGACCAGGGCACGTCCTTTATGTCGCGCACGATACAGGAATTATACGGATTACTGGGAATTCAATCCATCCGCACCAGCGTTTACCATCCACAAACAGATGGCCTGGTGGAAAGATTGAATAAGACACTGAAAACCATGATCCGTAAATTCATACACGAGGACAAACCTAATTGGGGTAAATGGCTGGATCCCTTGATGTTCGCGATGCGGGAGGCACCCCAGACCTCCCTCGGCTTTACGCCATTTGAGTTACTTTACGGCAGGAGGCCGCGCGGCATGCTGGACCTTATTAAAGAAAGCTGGGAGGAAGGCTCCAGCCGCAGTAAAAATGAAATTAAATACGTGTTGGACATGCGAGCAAAACTTCACAAGGTGGCGCACTTATCACGGGGAAATTTGCTCCGCGCCCAGCAACGGCAACAGCGCACGTACAATCGGGGGACCCAGCTGAGGAAATTTTCACTGGGAGAAAAAGTACTTGTACTACTCCCAACCTTCAGCTCTAAATTACTGGCCAAGTGGTAAGGGCCCTTTGTGGTCACATGGCAGACTAGCGAGGTAGATTACGAGGTCCGGCGCTCGGACCGGGGCGGAGACATGCAAATTTACCATGTGAACCTGCTGAAGGCATGGAGGGAGGCCGAGCCTGTCTCCTTGGTGACGGTAGTGAAGGAGGAGGAGGAGCTGGGGCCGGATGTCCCGCGCTCCGCCTCTCCCCCTCCTCTTCCTTGTGATGACCAGCTAACATTGGCACAAAGAGTGGAGGTTGCTGAATTACAGCGGCGCTATTCAGATGTGTTCTCCGCGCGGCCCGGGCGCACGGACCTCATCTGCCATCGCATTGAGACCAGCCCGGGGATTACGGTGCGGTCCCGTCCCTATAGGCTTCCCGAGCACAAGCGTAAAATAGTCCGGGAACAATTAAAAACCATGCTGGAGTTGGGAGTAATAGAAGAGTCCCACAGTGCATGGTGTAGTCCCATCGTGCTAGTAGGGAAGAAAGATGGGTTTATATGGCTCTGTGTGGACTACCGCAAGGTGAATGAGGTGTCACGCTTTGACGCGTACCCAATGCCTCGGGTCGACGAGCTCCTGGATCGGCTAGGCACTGCGCGTTTTTTTTCCACACTGGATTTAACCAAGGGCTACTGGCAGATTCCCTTATCGCCAGAGTCCCGGGAAAAAACGGCTTTCTCCACTCCAGAAGGCTTATACCAATTCGTGACGCTCCCGTTTGGCTTGTTCAGTGCGCCCGCGAGGTTCCAGCGCCTCATGGACCGGGTGCTGCGGCCCCACGCGGCATACGCAGCTGCGTACCTGGATGATGTCGTCATCCAGAGTGACAGCTGGGTAGAACATCTGCAGCGGGTGGGGTCGGTGCTCAAGTCCTTGAGGCGGGCGGGGCTCACCGCCAACCCCGGGAAGTGCGCGATTGGTCGGAGGGAGATACAGTATCTGGGGTACCACTTGGGGGGAGGGCAGGTGCGGCCGCAGGTTGACAAAACGGCGGCAATCGCGGCATGCCCACCCCCCAAGACGAAAAAAGAGGTGAGGCGGTTTTTGGGTATGGCTGGGTACTACCTCCGGTTCATTCCCCGGTTCGCGGACCTGACCAGCCCACTGACTGACCTCACCCGAAAGGGTGCGACCGAACTGGTCCAGTGGACGGAGCAGTGCCAGCGGGTGTTCGAACAGGTAAAATCTGCACTCTGCGAGGAGCCGGTGCTGCGCATGCCTGACTTCTCCATCCCTTTCTGTCTGCAGGCGGACGCGTCAGAGCGGGGCCTGGGGGCGGTGCTGTCCCAGCAGGTGGGGGGGATCGACCGCTCCTTCCTGTACATCAGCCGGAAACTCTCGGACCGGGAGGCGAGGTATAGCACGGTGGAGAGGGAGTGCCTGGCTATCCGATGGGCGGTCGGGGCCCTCCGGTATTACCTGTTGGGGCGCCCCTTCAGCCTCCACTCGGACCACAAGCCGCTCCAGTGGCTCCACCGTATGAAGGATGCCAATGCACGGATCACCCGGTGGAGGCATGTGGAGGGGCGGGGTCCACGTGTCCCCTGCGGGCGGGGCATGCGCAGGAGCCGGCTGTGAAGCAATGTCAGGTGATGAGATTTCTCAGCTGGGACGAGTTGTCTAATCACCTGTCTCTTTATCAGGAGCGCTGGAGACCATGAGAGGGAGCTTAGAGAGAGAGAGAGAGAGAGAGAGAGAGAGAGAGAGAGAGAGAGAGAGAGAGAGAGAGAGAGAGAGAGAGAGAGACGCGGTTCAGGGGGTTGGGAAAGCTTGCACTGCTGAAAAGCAGGAACAAACTTGGAAAAAGATTTATGTTGTAAAACCTGAAAAAGATTTGTGTTGTAAAATTAAAATTCTGCACACTTGGAAGCAGCCTGTCTGTGCTTTCTGGGGACGACCCCGCACCTCAACGGCAGAGAGTGTCACATATACTATGCTAGCTAAAGTACCTGCTACATTAAGTTAAAGTACCAATGATTGTCACGCACACACTAGGTGTGGTGAAACTTGTCCTCTGCATGTGAACCATCCCCTTGTTCACCCCCTGGTAGGTGAGGGGAGCAGTGAGCAGTAGCGACCGGAAATCATTTTTGGTGATTTAACCCCCAATTCCAACCTGGATGCTGAGTGAGCAGGGAAGAATGCTGGTATGAGCTTTTGAACATAACCCGTTAACTGCTGCCAATCAAATGGTGAATAAGATACTCTATAGGGTTCATATGTTTATAAATCTGACTGTGATGAAGTCAGTGCCTCACCAGCCATGAACCTCACCACACGTCACTGATATATATATATATATATATATATATATATATATATATATATATATATATATATATATATATATATATATATATATATATATATATATATATATATACTGTATATATGTTAGGGGTGCGAATCTTTGGGTGTCCCACGATTCGATTCAATATCGATTCTTGGGCTCGCGATTTGATAATATATCGATTTTTTCGATTCAACGCGGTTCTCGATTCAAAAACGATATTTTTTCCGATTCAAAACGATTCTGTATTCATTCAATACATAGGATTTCAGCAGGATCTACCCCAGTCTACTGACATGCTAGCAGAGTAGTAGATTTAAAAAAAAAAGCTTTTATAATTGTAAAAGACAATGTTTTATCAACTGATTGCAATAATGTAAATTTGTTTTAACTATTAAACACACTTTGTGAAAACAAAGCCACTGTGACACTGTTCTTTTTATTTTTTAATTTTTATAAATGGTTTATGATAATGTCAATGAGGGATTTTTAATCACTGCTATGCTGAAATTATAACTAATATTGATACTGTTGTTGATAATATTCATTTTTGTTTCACTACCCTGCCTTCCGCCCGATTGTAGCTGAGATAGGCGCCAGCGCCCCCCGCGACCCCGAAAGGGAATAAGCGGTAAAAAATGGATGGATATATATATATATATATATATATATATATATATATATATATATATATATATATATATATATATATATATATATATATATATATCCATCCATCTTATATAAGTGACGTGCGGTGAGGTTCATGGCTGGTGAGGCACTGACTTCATCCCAGTCAGATTTATAAACATATGAACCCTATAGAGCAGTGGTCCCAAACCGATTGGTACCGGGCCGCAGAATAATTTTTTATAAAAAAAAATATATATATATATATATTTTTTATTAAATCAACATAAAAAACACAATATACACTTACAAATAGTGCACCAACCACAAAAAAACTCCCTTTTTCATGACAAAAACGTCCCATTTTCATGACAAAGAAAAAAAAAGAAAAAAGGAAAAAAAAGGACACCCCCACCGGGCCGCGGGACAAATTATAATTATTAAGCGTTGACCGGTCCGCGGATACAAAAAGGTTGGGGACCACTGCTATAGAGTATATATATATATATATATATATATATATATATATATATATATATATATATATATATATATATATATATAAAATAACACAAGAGGGAAACACAAAAGGATGACACAAAAACACAGAGCTCCCGCCAACAGCAGCCACTACAACAACGCAATCTTTGGGGGGGAAAAATAAATAAATTACAAAAATATATATATATATATATATATATATATATATATATATATATATATATATATATATATATATATATATATATATATATATATATATATATTGCATTCTATTTTAGTTACGTTGAATTTACAACCCTAAGTAAGTACTGTTTTTGTATTTTATTATTTCTCAACTGTTGGTTAATGTTGAAATCTATAAATAAAGGTTTATAAAAGAAAAAAAGAAAAAAAAGAGGGTAGCGCCGTGTGCGCGCAGCGCGAGCACGAGCAGCAGTTGTCATGTGAATCAGCTGCTGGGCCGCACTAGGAAGGAAATAACAACAACTGCACGGCTTGCTCCTTCCAAGTCACGGTAATAATTGCACCTCCAATAATAATAATAATAACAACAACACACTTTTGCACGGGCGGGATTATCGCGCGTGACCGTTGAAGCAGACAGTTTGCACATTTCTCCCGCAGCTAACAGCTACTAGCACGGCTAGCTGGACAAGTTGGCTCAATGGCAGCTTTGTGGCGACTCGTCTCGACTGCACGCCTCTTTTTGTGCACGGCTGCCGGGGGACTGCGCACAAACACCCCCGAGTGGGATTGCTGTGGGCCCCGTCGTGTTTGTGATGGCCACATTTCCTTGCGTGGGACATTTAAAGGCAGAAGTTAGCACGGTGAACTGCTAGCTGCAGTTAGCTCGAGTCGTGTTTAAACATCCTCGTTAAACACGCCAATGTGTGTTTTTATCGCGGCCATTACTTAGCATCGCTACTTAGCATCACAACACAACCTATTTTTATGGACTTGCCTCTGTGTGATGTTAAGTTTATGTTATAAGCTGTTACACAGCATATGCCTTGTGCTCTTATTTTGAAGGCGAAAAGAGCGGAAGTCCATAAAATAGGTTACACTAGCTAGCGGTTAGCCAGACAACAAAGATTAGCCGTGTAATCACGTCCACGCTGCGTTCAAAGGCAAGTTTCGCCACAAACATAATCTGTTATCCACTAATTGTCTTGTGTTTTATGTTCACGGATGACGTAACGGGGTTTTTTGGGATGATTTAAACGTGACTGGCGGGACAATGGCGAGTGGTGTAAACAAGAAAGAGAGTGTAAACATTACGTAAGGAAGGCTGATTACGTCACACACGACACCGATGTCGGCGATGGTTCGGGTTCCAAACATAGAATAGTGCTGCTTCGTTTGTTCGGGGAGTAAAAGTCAGATTTTGGAGTGAGATGCAGCCACGGGACGAACGTGCAAGATCCTCCTTGGCAGCATGGAAGGATTGGCTGGCATTTAATCCACTTTATGGCGAGCAACACCCCCATCTGCTGGTCATAACATGAATTAAATGCTCACATACTCGGTTATAATACACAAGCCAAAAGCAGTGAAATTGTCTAAATAGTAAATAAAAAGTGAATACAATGATTTGCTAATCCTTTTCAACTTATATTCAATTGAATAGACTGCAAAGATAAGATATTTAACGTTCACACTGAGAAACTTTGTTATTGTTTCCAAATAATCATTAACTTAGAATTTAATGGCAGCAACACATTGCAAAAAAGTTGTCACAGGGGCATTTTCACCAGTGTGTTACATGGCCTTTCCTTTTAACTACACTCAGTAAAGGTTTGGAAACTGAGGAGACACATTTTTGAAGTGGAATTATTTCCCATTCTTGCTTGATGTACAGCTTAAGTTGTTCAACAGTCTCCCGCCTCATATTTTAGTCTTCATATTGCACACATTTTCAATGTCTGGACTACAGGCAGGCCAGTCTTGTACCTGCACCCTTTTGCTATGAAGCCCTGCTGTTGTAACACCTGGCTTGGCATTGTCTTGCTGAAATGAGCAGGGGCGTCCATGATAACGTTGCTTGGATGGCAACACGTGTTGCTCCAAAACCTGTATGTACCTTTCATCATTAATGGTGTCTTCACAGAAGTGTAAGTTACCCATGCTTGGCCACTAATACACCCCCATACCATCACACATGCTAACTTTTACACTTTGACCCTAGAACAGTCCTAATGGTTATTTTCCTCTTTAGTTTGGAGGACACAACGTCCACAGTTTCCAAAAACAATTTGAAATGTGGACTCGTCAGACCACAGAACACATTTCCACTTTGCATCAGTCCAGCTTAGATGAGCTCGGGCCCAGCAAAGCCGGCGGCATTTCTGGGTGTTGTTTATAAATGGTTTTGCCTTTCCATCGTAGTTTTAACTGGCACTTACAGATGTAGCGACCAACTGTAGTTACTGACAGTGGTTTTCTGAATTGTTCCTGAGCCCATGTGGTGATATCCTTTACACACTGATGTGGCTTTTTGATGCAGTAGCGCCTGAGGGTCCAAGGTGCGTAATATCTAGGCTTACATGCAGTGATTTCTCCAGATTCTCTGAACCTTTTGATGATATTACGGAGCATAGATGGGGAAAGCCCTAGATTCCTTGCCCCCCTTCCAATCCAAATGTCCCCAGACTTGTCCCAATCATTTGTGCATTTTTTTAAATTAAGTTTTTAACATTTTGTGGTTTTTATTTGATTAACATGTAACCAACATGTTTTTAATCATATTGACACCAACTATATCCACATTTCCCCAAATTAGTCCCAATCGTTTCTCCTGCAAACATTTTTCGTCTGTCATAGTTTTTATTTTGTTAGCGTTTGATGATTTATAACCAGCTCCGTATAAACTATAATGGTTTTGCAGCAGAAACAAAAGGGACAAAAGTATACTGCACTCATTTTAGAGCTGCAACTAACAATTATTTTAATAGCCAGCAGTTATTTTGCATTTAGTCAACTTGTCACACAATGTTTGCTTTTGATCTGCTGTACACATTTGAGTTGGACGTTGAGTTGATTTTAACTCATTTTTAAATCTGTTAAAATAGATTCAATTGTAATTTAAAAACATTAGTTTCCAGAGAAACAGATGGTTTTACGCACTACATTTGGCTGGATCCAAAAGTTGATCAAGCTAAAAGTTCACAAATGGAGGGGCTGGTAGATGGAGGATATTGTGCTGCCATTTTATTGTATATATGCATGTGTTTTATATTATTTATTATTATTATTGTCTATTATGAGCGAACTGTGGTGCTGAATTTCCCCCAGGGATCAATAAAGTACTTTCTATTCTATTCTATTCTATTCTATTTTATTTTAACCAAAATGTTATAATCCATCTGATTGTGTTGCAGTTTCCATCTGATGAGGCGACAGGATGGCGGAAGCAGAGGCGTACACCCCTGCAAACCCCACCTGCAAGATCATGACCTTCAGGCCCACCATGGAGGAGTTCAAGGACTTCAACAAGTACTTGGTTTACATGGAGTCTCAGGGCGCACACCGTGCAGGTCTGGCTAAGGTAGGAACTTCTTGCATCTTGCCCTGGAAGCAACACTTGCATCATCCCGCTCCTGCGTCCCTCAGGTGATTCCTCCCAAAGGCTGGAAGCCTCGTCGTACTTACGACGACATCGACGACCTGATGATCGACGCCCCCATCCAGCAGATGATGGCCGGCCAGTCGGGGCTCTTCACTCAGTACAACATCCAGAAGAAGCCACTCAGCGTGCAGGAGTTCAGGAGACTGGCTAACAGTGACATGTGAGGAGACCTTTCATTACAATATTCACTTTATTTATTAGCAGGCATGGGATTTTTCCATCTGTAGTCAGAAATCTGTCTTTTTTATCTCTGTAAAAATATACAAATATATTTTCTTTTTTTCTGCATTTTTTTCAACATACAATGTGTGTTAAAATCTTGATCCATCTTTTTGCCATGCCTGCCAACAACCGTAATGAGTACGTTTTTTGATAATCCTGTGGGTATATATTGAATATATAAAGGGAAAAATATCCAAATCCAATGGTATTCTGTATAAAGTGAGACACATGCTGAATAAGACATGTCTGCATATGTTATATTATTATTCTATTTTTCCATATTTAACGTATTGTGTTGAAATTTGGGGAAATGTTTATAAAACAAACATAGACCCAATAATTAAACTTAAAAGGGTGATTAGAGTAATACACAAAGCGTGCTACTATGAACACACCAATTGATTATTTAAAAGTTCTAATGTGTTAAAATTTTCAGATAATGTGTTTTCAAAAACAATGGAAATAATGTTTGGAGTAAAGAACAACAGCCTTCCAGCTTGTATTCTTAGGTTATTTACATTAAGAGGAGAAAACTATAATTTACGGGGGATATTGATTTTTGAAATAGGTAAAGTAAGAAGGAATATAAAAAACACATTTATTTCAGTTTTAGGAGTTAAATAGTGGAACAAGCTCAGTGAGGAGCTGAAGACATGCACTTCTTTGTTAAGGTTTAGGAAACCTTGAAATGTGAAATAATTGAAAATTATAAAATATAGTAACAATTACCTTCAACCCATTCATTTTTTTAATATTGATGTTCCAGGTAATCTTATTTTTAGTGAAGGTATAGGATAGGCAAATATAAGCTTTGGCTTCAACCTATTCATTTTTCGATCATTCTTTTTATTTTATTTTTTTGTGTAAATGTGTATAATTGTTAAATATGTATAATCTGTACTGTTAAACTGGTCACACAAAATGGTTGATGGTTGATTATATGACCGAAATTAACTTCTATGGGAAACATCAATGATAATTGGTTTGGTTTACGTACAAGAACATCCATGATTGGTTGAATGTTTACTACGATGAGTCACCATTGGTTAAGATTAGTGAAAAATATTAAGGACAGGCCAATCAGAGGCACGATAGGGCGGGTCATGGAACCAGGAAGTGAAATCACAACGGACATCCCAAATGACGACGAGAGAGTCGGAGAAGAGAAAAGGGAATAATAAGCGGGCGGAGAGGGAGTCTAGGAGACAGAAATTGGCTAAAAAAATCTAAGGCAGAATCTACAAGCTGCTTATATATTTGCCAGGAAGGCTCATGTCAGAGCCATCAAAGCAAAAATGCCAAACTAATGTGTAAATATCTAGGTGAACCATCTCTGGCTGTGAAGTGAACACTAGTATTGTTGTAAATACTGTATAGACTAGACTAACCCATGTGGTTCCTGTGGATGTCAACATAATTACTGTAGTGACTAAATAACAGTGACTGAAACAGACATAGTAATGTGTAAATAATGTCAACAGCTAGAAGAACCATCTGTGGATGTGAAGTAAACACTAGTAAGGTTGTAAATACTGTATAGAGTAGGCTAACCCTTGTGGTTCCTGTGGATATGAACATAATTACTCTAGTGACTAAATAACATAGTGACTAAAACAGACAAAGTAATGTGTAAATAATGTTAATAACTACTAGAAACCATCTGTCTGTGAAGTGAACACTAGTAAGGTTGTAAATACTGTATAGAGTAGGCTAACCCACGTGGTTCCTTTGGATGTGAACATAATTACTGTAGTGACTAAATAACATAGTTACTGAAACAGACATAGTGATTCATTTCGGTAAATGGGGTATGTATTTATGTCAACTCTGTTGATCATTTTTCAATTCTTTTAAACACTAAAACAACTTTAAATGGTGTTTTTTTTGCAAATGTTTGCATGTTCAATAGCTGAAAAAACAGTAGCTTTGGTGGGGTTGATCCCCTTGTCTCCCCTTCAGGACCTGCACCCCCACCAGGACCTGGTGGCTTATTTTCAGTCTTTTTCATGAAGCTCAAATCACATGTCTGTATTTTGAAAATATTTTTATAATCACAATTGTATTTCAATTTACTCTTTTCTGAATACTGTAAAACGGTGCTTCACAACATAAATAAACAGTGGCAAATAGTCCATATTATTTGAAATAAAGCAATTTTTTTTTTCGACAAGGACTTATTACATGCAACTTATCAATGAATGCAAACATTGTTTAATAAGAGACTTGGCAACACCTACGTCATTTAAAAAGGTCTTAGCATGAAGTGAATTGTAAAGGTGTTTATTATGAAACATGAATTGTATTAAGAGTAGGGCTGTCAATATTTATCGCGATTAATCAAATTTGTTCATAGTTAACTCAAAATTAATCACAGATAAATATAATTTTTCAACATTAATAAGTGTACCCTAGAACAGTGGTTCTCAAACATTTTTTCAGTGTTTTAATTCAACTATCCCCTAATCAGAGCAAAACATTTTTGGTTGAAAAAAGAGATCCCGTTTCCATATAAGTTGGGAAATTGTGTTAGATGTAAATATAAACAGAATACAATGATTTGCAAATCATTTTCAACCCATATTCAGTTGAATATGCTACAAAGACAACATATTTGATGTTAAAACTGATAAACATGTTTTTGTGTGCAAATAATCATTAACTTTAGAATTTGATCCCAGCCACACGTGACAAAGAAGTTGGGAAAGGTGGCAATAAATACTGATAAAGTTGAGGAATGCTCAACAAACACTTATTTGGAACTTCCCACAGGTGTGCAGGTTAATTGGGAACAGGTGGGTGCCACGATTGGGTATAAAAGCATCTTCCATTAAATGCTAAGTAATTCACAAACAAGGATGGGGCGAGGGTCACAAATTGTCGAACAGTTTTAGAACATTTCTCAACCAGCTATTGCAAGGAATTTAGGGATTTTACCATCTACGGTCCGTAAAATCATCAAAAGTTTCAGAGAATCTGGAGAAATCACTGCACGTAAGCGATGATACTACAG
Organism: Nerophis ophidion; assembly: GCF_033978795.1. Lineage (NCBI taxonomy): Eukaryota > Metazoa > Chordata > Actinopteri > Syngnathiformes > Syngnathidae > Nerophis > Nerophis ophidion. The sequence continues at coordinate 48,612,610 of NC_084611.1, read as the reverse complement.
ACCTTTGATCCCTCAGGCGGTACTGCTTTAAAAAACGACATCAGTGTGTTAATGATATCACCACATGGGCTCAGGAACACTTCATAAAACCACTCTCACTAACTACAGTTGGTCGCTACATCTGTAAGTGCAAGTTAAAACTCTTCTATGCAAAGCGAAAGCCATTTATCATCAACACAAAGGAACGCCGCCGACTGATGCAAAGTGGAAGAATGTTCTGTGGTCTGACGAGTCCACATTTCAAATTATATTTGGAAACAGTGGACGTGGTGTCCTCCGGAACAAAGAGGGAAATAACCATCCGGATTGTTATAGGCGCAAAGTTCAAAAGCCAGCATGTGAGATGGTATGGGGGTGTATTAGTGCCCAAGGCATGGGTAACTTACACATCTGTGAAGGCACCATTAATGCTGAATGGTCCATACAGGTTATGTTGTCATCCAAGCAACGTTATCATGGACGCCCCTGCTTATTTCAGCAAAACAATGCCAAGCCACGTGTTACAACAGCGTGGCTTCATAGTAAAAGAGTGCGGGTACTTTCCTGGCCCGCCTGCAGTCCAGACATGTCTCCCATCGATCATGTGTGGCGCATTATGACGCGTAAAATACGACAACAAGACCCCAGACTGTTAAACAACTTAAGCTGTACATCAAGCAAGAATGGTAAAGAATTCCACTTTCAAAGCTTCAACAAATGGTTTCCTCAGTTCCCAAACGTTTATTGATTGTTGTTAAAAGAAAATATGATGTAACACAGTGGTGAACATGCCCTTTCCCAACTACTTTGGCACGTGTTGCAGACATTAAATTCTAAGTTAATTATTATTTGCAAAAAAACAAAAGTTTTTGAGTTTGAACATCAAATATGTTGTCTTCGTAGTGCATTCAACTGAATATGGGTTGAAAATGATTTGAAAATCATTGTATTCCGTTTATATTACAATATAAACTCATATGGAAACGGAGTTTGTAAAATACAGCACTGTGTCATCAGTTTCTGATCTATTACATTTTATAACAGTGCAAAATATTTCTCATTTGTAGTGGTCTTTCTTGAACTATTTGAAAAAAGATATAAAAATAACTAGAAACTAGTTATCCCTTATGTCATCTTACTTACTAAATCAGTCACGGTAACAATGTAATAGTTATGTTATCACTTATGTCACCTTACTTAATAAAGCAGTCACAGTAACAATCTATGTTATGTTATCACTTATGTCATCTTACTAACTAAATCAGTCACAGTAACAATCTAAATCAGGGGTTGCAAACACGCGGCCCGCGGTCCAATTGCGTCCCGTGAGACATTATTTTGCGGCCCGCACCTTTAATATGAAAATTTAATGATGGTGCGGCCTGTGAGTTTCATATGAATGGCGCTCTACAGCGTCATACTTGTACACCCTCAATTTTTCCTGGAGACTACCAATTTTCAGTGCCCCTCCAGGGGTAATCATTCTCCCGAATTTCACCAAAACAACAATATTTAGGGGGCACAGTGGAGGCGGTGCCTTTAGCGTCCCCTACAACCTGTACAAACAGCGTGCCAGCCTAGCTGAATGTTATATTTGGCTTCTAGAGACGCAGTAAGCGACTGCAAGACATAGTTGATCAACAGCCATACAGGTCACACTGAGGGTGGCCGTATAAACAACTTTAACACTGTTACAAATATGTGCCACACTGTGAACCCACACCAAACAAGATTGACAAACACATTTTGGGACAACATCCGCACTGTAACACAACATAAACACAACAGAACAAATACCCAGAATCCCATGTGGCCCTAACTCTTCCGGGCTACAATATACCCCCCCCCCCCCCCCCCCGCCCCCCCCCCCCCCCCCCAACCCGACCCCTATTGTAGCCCGGAAGAGTTAGGGCTGCATTGAATTCTGGGGTTTGTTCTGTTGTGTTTATGTTCTGTTACGGTGCGGAGGTTCTCCCAAACTGTGTTTGTCATTGTTGTTTGGTTTGGGTTCACCGTGTGGCGGATATTTGTAACAGTGACAAAGTTGTTTATACGGCCACCCTCAGTGTGACCTGTATGGCTGATGATCAAGTATGTCTTGCAGTCACTTCCGTGAGTCTGCAGAAGCCTCATACAATATGTGACTGGGCCGGCACACTGTTTGTATGGTTGAAAAGCGGACGAGACGGCAGGTTGTAGAGGACGTTGTCCGGGTGAAAACCGGGAGAATGATTGCCCCGGGAGATTGTCGGGAAGGGCACTGATATTCGGGTGTTTCCCGGAAAGATCGTGAGAGTTGGCAAGTATGTTGCTAGGGCGGGAAAGCCATTTAAAGAAGGTAAATTCATTAAAAAGTGCATGTTAGATTTTTTTAAGAAATCTTTTCTCGCGGCCCAGCCTCACTCAGTTTCTGCATTCAGTGGCCCCCAGGTAAATTGAGTTTGAGACCCCTGATCTAAATGTTGTGTTGTCACTTATGTTATCTTACGTAATAAATCAGTCACAGTAACAATCTAAATGTTATGTTGTCACTTATGTCATCTTACATACCCAATCAGTCACAGTACCAATCTAAATGGTATGTTATCATTCCACCATAACCCTAATCTGAACACGGAAGTGAAGCACCACCCACCTCTAGAACGACACGCACAACAAGCGTTTGCTGCAGGTATGTTCGCCTCTTCTCACAATGAAAAATAGTCTTTACTTGTCGGGAGAACAAGTTGCCATGGCTTTGACCCTGATATTTCCATAAGGTAGACTTTCTTTTGTCCATTTCTGCACGATTGTGGCTCATCAGTAGCAAGTAAACTGCAGCCAAGTTGCCCCCGCTATGGCACGTCCCTAGGGTCAAAAAGGAAGTGTTTGTGGTAATTGCCTGATAAAATATTTGATAGTTAGCGCGTTATTTTTAGTTTTATGCATTTGTGTGGTCTATAACATGAGTTCATAACAAGAACAGCAATGTTGTTCTGTTGACTAGATTTTGGAGGTTTTGGTTCATAATTTAAACATCACCCTGATGGAAATTAGCCATTGGCTGCAATCTCACTAAAATATGTACTGTACCTTTTTAAATACACGACAACTACGTGAAGGTGTGATCCTACTCGCCCGCAGGTACTGTACACCTCGCTACCTAAACTATGAAGATCTGGAGCGTAAATACTGGAAGAACCTCACCTTTGTGTCGCCTATCTATGGAGCTGATGTCGGCGGCAGCCTCTACGACCAGGTAGACTTCTTAGCTTTTTTTTATTTCACTGGCTGGAGCGTTGGCTCGGCTCCCTTGTCGCAGCTGACATTCTTGCAGCGTTGTCACCAAGCTCTCTGTGCTGCAGGACGTGGAGGAATGGAACATTGGCCACCTCAACTCCATCTTGGACCTCATCGAAGAGGACTCTGGGGTGTCCATCCAGGGGGTCAACACGCCGTATCTGTACTTTGGCATGTGGAAAACAACTTTCTCCTGGCACACAGAGGATATGGACCTCTACAGCATCAACTACCTTCATTTTGGCGAGCCCAAGTCCTGGTTAGTATGGAGTTTTATGTGCCAAACTAGATGAGGTGTGAATGCTCCAATGCTGAAGTTGAAGTGAAATGCTGACAGAATGTCGCGTGAATGGGAGAATAATTTGAAGGTTGGAATAGTTTGATTGTTGTGAATTTCCAGGAAAACCGGAATTGGGTTTGGAACTTGGGAAAGTGTTAGTTTGAATGTCCAGGATGAGTGGAATGTGTTGATGTTGGAATGGTTTAAATAGGTTGAAAATTGAGGGAATTGTGCAACTTGGAAAAATGTCCCATTAATTTCAAAGGGAATTTCCTGGAAATGTTGGAAAAAGCAGGATTTTTTGGAATGAGATTATATGAGCTGAATTGGTTGGTGTTGGAATTGTTTAAATCGGTCAAGAAATGTTGAAATAGGAGCAGTTTTTTCATTGAGAAATGGTATAACAGAATTTTGGGAAAACTGGGAATTTTTCAAGTTCTTAAACCAACTTGTTTTTTTGTCCTGACTAAGAGGAATGTTTTGACAGTGGAACGCTTGAAATGGGTTGAAAAATGTGAAAGGAGTCATCGCACTAAAGAAGGTTGGAAATAAGGTTAGAAATAAACAGGAATTCCTAGAAATTTGTTGAACGTGGAAAAATAGTTGTATGAACTTCCAGGATGAGTTGAATGTGTTGAAGGTGGAATTGGTTTGAAGTTTGAAAACTAGACAATTCATTTTGAATGGGGAAAATGTCCCTAAAAACTGGGAATTCTGGGAAATCCGGGATTTTTCTTTTTTAGGCTGAATATTTAGAAGTTGGAATGGTTTGAATCGGATAAAAAATGTGGGAGTTGTGGTACTTTGAAAAATACCCCATTATTTTCATGGGGATTTCATTGAAATTTCGGAATAAGCGGGAATTTTGTTGAAATTGCAAAAAAAATTGAACGTTCTGAATGAGTTAAAATGGTTGGTGTTGGAATTTTTCAAATTGGTTGAGGAATGTTGAAGTAGTAACAATTACAATTGAGATATGCTATTAGGGAATTTAGGGAAAACTGGGAATTTTTCCAGTTTAAAAAACAACTTTGTTTTTTTGTCCTGATTAAGAGGAATGTTTTGATGGTGGAACGCTTGAAAAATGTGGAAAAAAAGGGTGAAAAAAGGGTTTGAAAAAACATGAATTGCAGGAAATTTTTTGAACTTGCAAAAGTGATAATTAGAATGTCCAGGATGAGTGGAATGTGTTGAAGGTGAAATGGTTTCAATAGCTTGACAATTGTGGAAATGGTGAATGTTTGAAAAATGGTCAAAGTATTTTGAAGAGGTAAAATAGCCCGGAAAACCTGGAAATCTGGGAATTTTTGGAATTTGTCAAGGGAAAGCCTTCAATTCCCGAATAGGCGGCACAGTTCGAAGTTGGAAGGGTGTTTAATAGCATATGTGTGAATGTTAGGAGCATTCACATGATTAAAGAAACAAAACATGCATTTGTTATCTTACAAGGCCGGAGTGCAGCAACACCACAAAAACATCTCTTAATGACTATTTTACAACTATCTGAACGTATTTGCAAGCAGGTGCACACAGAGCGAGGTGGCCCAGGGGAGACCACCATGTTTTTATTTTTTACCTGTCAAGGCAATTATTACATATGTGGCTCTAGAATGGACGTAAATAAACCAAGGTCACTGCATTTAAATACATTCGTTAGTCTAATATAAACAGATCCATAAAACACTATTACTCAGGGGTGTCCAAAATGTTTCTACCGGGCCATTTTGATATTTCTTCATTTTCAAAACCAATACAATATCTAGATTTAGTTTTAAACCAGTAGGCTCTCCTCAAGTTTTCCTGAAACATCTGCTGTTTATGCCAGGAGCCTGCCCTCTATTTGTAGTAGTTTCCAGTGTCGTCTTACATTACTGCAAACTACCAGCGGAATAATTCAAAACAGACGTTATTTTACTGCGGTCTAAACTCAGCATTAATAACTTTGTCATGCCACAATTGTTGTTCTATATTGGAACTATTTTATTGGACTGAATATATGAATTTTTTCTGGTGTTAACTAGAGATTTGATTAAAAATAATTTATCGATGCATCTTTAATTGATGTATAGTGATGCAGTTTTACATTTCTTTTCGTTTCACTAAATAAGCATTTATCACTTGCAACTTAAAAAAAAAAAAACAGTGCATTTGTAATACAAACCCCGTTTCCATATGAGTTGGGAAATTGTGTTAGATGTAAATATAAACGGAATACAATGATTTGCAAATCATTTTCAATGCATATTCAGTTGAATATACTACAAAAACAACATATTTGATGTTCAAACTGATAAACTAAATTTTTTTTGCAATTAATTATTAACTTTGGAATTTGATGCCAGCAACACGTGACAAAGAAGTTGGGAAAGGTGGCAATAAATACTGATAAAGTTGAGGAATGCTCATCAAACACTTATTTAGAACATCCCACAGGTATGCAGGCTAATTAGGAACAGGTGGGTGCCATGATTGGGTATAAAAACAGCTTCTCAAAAAATGCTCAGTCTTTCACAAGAAAGGATGGGGCGAGGTACACCCCTTTGTCCACAACTGCGTGAACAAATAGTCAAACAGTTTAAGAGCAACGTTTCTCAAAGTGCAATTGCAAGAAATTTAGGGATTTCAACATCCACGGTCCATAATATCATCAAAAGGTTTTTAAGATTCTGGAGAAACACCTCCACGTAAGCGGCATGGCCGGAAACCAACATTAAATAATCATGACCTTCGTCCCTCAGACGGCACTGTATCAAAAACCGACAAAAATCTCTAAAGGATATCACCACATGGGCTCAGGAACACTTCAGAAAAACACAGTCACTAAATACAGTTTGGCGCTACATCTGTAAGTGCAAGTTAAAGCCCTACTATACTATGCAAAGCGAAAGCCATTTATCATCAACATCCAAAAACGCAGCCGGCTTCTCTGGGCCGGAGATCATCTAAGATGGACTGATGCAAAGTGGAAAAGTGTTCTGTGGTCTGACGAGTCCACATTTCAAATTGTTTTTGGAAATATTCGACATCGTGTCATCCGGACCAAAGGGGAAGCGAACCATCCAGACTGTTATCGACGCAAAGTTCAAAAGCCAGCATCTGTGATGGTATGGGGGTGCATTAGTGCCCAAGGCATGAGTAACCTACACATCTGTGAAGGCACCATTAATGCTGAAAGCTACATACAGGTTTTGGAACAACATATGCTGCCATCTAAGCGCCGTCTTTTTCATGGATGCCCCCGCTTTTTTCAGCAAGACAATGCCAAGCCACATTCAGCATGTGTTACAACAGCGTGGCTTCGTAAAAAAAGAGTGCGGGTACTTTCCTGGCCCGCCTGCAGTCCAGACCTGTCTCCCATGGAAAATGTGTGGTGCATTATGAAGCGTAAAATACGACAGCCGAGATCCCGGACTGTTGAACGATTGATTGAAGCTCTACATAAAACAAGAATGGGAAATAATTCAACTTTCAAAGGTTCAACAATTAGCTTCCTCAGTTCCCAAACGTTTATTGAGTGTTGTTAAAAGAAAAGGTGATGTAGCACAGTGGTGAACATGCCCTTTCCCAACTACTTTGGCACGTGTTACAGCCTTGAAATTCTAGGTTAATTATTATTTGCAAAAAAAAAAATAAAGTTTATGGGTTTGAACATCAAATATCTTGTGTTTGTAGTGCATTCAATTGAATATGGGTTAAAAAAGGATTTGCAAATCATTGTATTCCGTTTATAATTACATCTAACACAATTTCCTAAC